>NC_064620.1:527306855-527617644 GCF_023898315.1 Schistocerca nitens
TGTTCTAAGGGGAAGTTTCATATGCCGACCCTTAGCCTAGGATACCTCACTGGAATCTTCTGATTTTTTCTTGTAGTTTGTATAATTAGTGTAGATTTTGTTTATTGCTAGCGCGTAATTGTAGAGAAAATCTCCTTTGTAGTTGCAGTCTTTCATTGTTGTACAGTAAAACAGTTGTGGCATGCATGTAGATTTGCACCAAGTATTTCGCAGCTGCAATTAACTAGATATTATTTTCAGTGTTATGTTAATGTGTTCTCTTATTTTTGATCTTCAAATTGTGCTTTTCTGTGTTGTCGTGTGAAATACTGTGACAATAATGGCGTGTGAAAATCGTAATACTAGGCTCCAAAGTAAATTGAGAAATGACAGCGAAGACGAAAGCAGTGTGTTAGCGCCACCGAGTAATGAATTAACTGATGTTCAAAGTAATAATTTGGTAACTGTGCATACGGAAATGGAGCGGGCGGCAAACAATGGTGTAGACAGCGAAACAATTAGAGAACAGGGAAGCATTATCGATCGATCGGTCGGCAATAGCTCGGCTCAGGAATCCGAAATGACACGAGACGATCTCACAAATACTGTAGATTCAGGTTTTGGGTCCTCACCGTTTTCTCAAATGAGTCAAGACACATTTTCTGCTTGTCAAAATGTGAATGTTGCCGGTGCAAATGCACTGCCGAAAAGTGTAGAGGAACAGATTCCAGACACTAACACATTATTATTGCAATTAATGCAGCAAATGAAACAAAATCAGAGTCAAACACAGCAACAGTTAGACGCAATGGGACAAAATCTTCAAAAATTAGACACAATTGAGCAAAATCAGAAACAAATGGAACAAAATCTTCAAAAGTTAGACTCCACAGTTGAACAAACACGTGAAGATTTAACTACTGAGTTACATCACATTGAATCGAAATGTCAAAAAGTCTGTAATGACGTAAAAACACAAATTTGTGAGCATTTCCGACCTATTTTTTCGCGTCATGAAAATGCACTGCAGAGTCGCGAGGCAGCCATGAAAGAGCTGCAAACTGCTGTTCATGAAAATCATGAGACCTTGCAAGCTAGATTTGACTCAGTTGCATCTGCCGATTCGGTTGCGCAACTTGCAGGGGCTCAGGAGGGCTTAAAGGACACAGTAAATACTCTGAAACTTGGTTCAGAAAAACACACTGAGGAGATGTGTTCACTATCGGATAAAGTAGCCGAACTTTCAGATCAGTTCACTAATTTATCTACGAAGGTAGATGATAATCTGAATGACACAAAACCGGTAGTCTTTAATGACACAGAAAAGTGCGAACAAATTAGGAAATTCAATCAAAATCAAATCAATATACAGTACAAAAGAGAAATCCGGGAAGTACAAGATCAGTTGGCACAAGTAATACAAAAATTACAAATTTCAGAGGACACTCGCGCTCCAACACGGGAAGAGGGACTTAGAAATACGGAAAAGCCGCAACATAATAACACAGGGCATTTCGGAAGTTATGAAAGAGGTTGGCGGTGTGCGCCGAATTTTGAGATGGAACCGCCGACGCGACCTAGCAATGACCGATATGCTACTCGCCGACACAATGATTTTTACTATAAGCTGTTGGGGAAAAAAAAAAAAAAAAAAAAGGGGAGGCAGAAGGACTTCAGACGCAACAGTTCGGCGCGCGGTTGCGATTCCGGGAGAAATTCTCCACCACATGACCAACAAACGGGAAACTATGTAAACTGCCGACATAACGACAGACATGAATTTCATCGGAACTGGCGGGATTGTGGCAGAGCTGGGCCATCTCGTCGGGGCGAATTTGTGGAGATTCGGTCTCCGAATCCCATTAACGACGCGCGCCAACAAAGCGGCAGGCACTGACCCGCACAGCAGGCAGACACCTGCGCCGGCTGGCTCCGAGAAAAATAACATTGACGCTAACCTTGAGAAAAATTCCAGTATTCTTTAACGACGTATACCGCATGTTAATTGCATTGTTCAAACTCTGAGTACTATGAAGAGCAAAGGTTTACACCACATTTCACATGTAAAACCGTTTATTGAAAGATAATCTGCTTTTTTTTTTAATGCAACATTTTGGTTTACTTGCAAATACATTATGGATTCAAGGTGCTTTCTGAGAGATACCAGGTGACACAGTGGTTAGTTTATTTGACAGCTACACGACTATATCACGACGCTACTAATGTGTGACACAATTCACCTTGTTGCTTTTGCGGTGTATCTGTTTCATATATGCACAATTTTTCTGTATTATTCTGAAAAGTAAAACATGTTTTAGTAGTAACTTTTGTGGTATAGCAACAATGAGACAGCCTTTTCCGTAGCACAACAATACGTTAGAGTACAGTACTTTCTTCATCACAACAATAAGCGTAATAACTAAGATATCTATACGCAAAGCATTTCACTTTTCTGTATCATGAGGTAAGTACATTGACTTCTGCAGAACTTAGATTTCGGAGGACGACAACTACGACTCTTCCACAGAATTATCTTACAGCAAGACGCACATTTAGCGCTACAGGACACGTATTTGAGTGATTAATTTTGTACTTAAAACATTTATTTTTAAAGATTTGTGAATTACAAAGAAAGTTTTCCGTGATATATTTCATTCCATTGTTGCAATCTGTAACACCTGAGGGTATAATTACATTTATCCTCAGGGGGGTACACGCTTACTTTGTGTACCATGTGTGTGGCAACCACAAGGAACCCTAGCTAATATGGTATTTGCTTATACAACTTTACACATCGGTACCATATTTCTCCAACACAGTATTACACAGCTATCAGATCATTTAACTGAGAGAGACAAACATTTTTTTTACTACGTCAGTGACAGATGTTTACGTAATTACACAGTTGAATAACTTCATACGTATGAAATTGTATTTTGTCTGTACTTTGTAAACTGTTCATATTTTTTCGGAACCATTGTGATACAATGTGAGCTTTGAATGATGTGTTTGGTATGGAATCATGATTTTAAAGTACGTTTGAGGCAGATGACACTTTTGAAATGAGCAGAGAATTTTTTTTAGGTTTTGAAACTATTGGAGGAAGCTACGACGATTTTGAGATTTGACTGAGGTGTTATGATGTTATTTTTTTACGACGACGATGTGTATTATGTTGTTGAGGTATGTTTATGATTAATAAGCTAATGTTATATGAAGAATTTGATTATGCTATGTATCTAATGATGAAGTATTGAAGAAGCGTCGACGAATTTATATATGTGTAATAAGGTAAGGAATAATGAATAGTGATTTAGGGACTCTGATTTGTGATAAAGGTTGTTGGAAACCAAGAATCGTACTTTAAGAGTTGTGAAATGTGTGTAAATGCGTGAATGTATCACAATGCCGACGAAAATTTTTTTGGACACTGTTATATCAATAAGATTTTGTTTCTACAGATTTGCAACGCTAATTCTTGACCTGTGAAATATTTTTATTTAAGACTGCCATTGTAGCGGAAACTGCTGTCGTAAATATTTCCGTACGAAAGTTAAGTGACCACCTGCACGTAATACGTCGTGGGCACACAGCTGTGTCAGACAAAAAATGGTTCAAATGGCTCTGAGCACTATGGGACTCAACTGCTGAGGTCATTAGTCCCCTAGAACTTAGAACTAGTTAAACCTAACTAACCTAAGGACATCACAAACATCCATGCCCGAGGCAGGATTCGAACCTGCGACCGTAGCGGTCTTGCGGTTCCAGACTGCAGCGCCTTTAACCGCACGGCCACTTCGGCCGGCTGTGTCAGACACCTGGGCGACAGCCGCCCGAACAAAAAAAAACCATTAGCCTTCCAGCGGCACAGGTAGAAGAAAAAAGAGGCCATTATAATCGCTATTGACGTTCCTTTGTAGAAAGCATCGCAACATTTCACGGCTATTGTCGTGCTAATTGAGAGAAATGCCATATGGCTAGTGAATGACGTTTCACGCCTTGCTTTGCCCATTTTGTTTAATATCTAGTTTCTAGCTGCACTGCAGCACTGGTTAAAATAAAATTTTATAGATGTACTAATATAAATATTTTCTGTCTGCAGATCTATTAAATAATAATTTTGTAATCCACATTCTTCGAAAAAGGAGCTCTTGGAATGGGAAGAACAATAAGAAGGGACTAATACCAGGAACTGCATACATAATTTTCTTTTCAACTACTGAGTAATTTTTTGTAGAATTAGTTTTTGTGGTGCACCACTTTAATTACATAGACATTAAGATGTGATTATACATTTCCCTTATCTGCATTGTTGTCTTTACTGTAATATTTTTCTGCTTGAGCGTTGTCATGTTTAGATATAATTTATTGCTTTTGCTTCTGCTGTTTGCCAGGCATAGTGTTATTGAATTTGACTTTGTATTATTCTGTTAAGCCAGTTTTACTAATGATTTCTCTTTATTGTTTGCTGCACATTGCCTTAGATTAGTTGTAATATTACAATTGCTTTGCTAATTTCTTAATGCTGCTTGCTTCGCAAATCTGCGTTTTTTTTTCATTGCTGTTTATATTAATTGTTTTATGTGATGCTGCATTGCCTCGTCCCTTAGTTTAGCATCTGAGCTCAGTAGATATAAGTTAGCTTAAGAGGGGGTAGGCTATAAGATAATGAGTAGCGATTAATTGAAAAAATATGCATTGAGAAGCTATACGAGTAAAGTACAGAAAGCAGGTATAGATAGGACTTTTGGAAATAATGAGGAACGGAGGGAGATCTCCGAGAAGCTTAAAGAAAATGGTTTGGCCAAAAAAGTATTTTGAAAGAGGATATGAACCAAAAAAGTAGGGTTTAGGGACAACAGGTTTAGGTAAGATTTTCTTGGAAATAAATTATGAGGTAAGATAATGGAAATTAAATAATGAGGTAAGAAATATGTGAAATAAATACAGAAAGCATGCTTGGATAGGATTTTTTTGGTAGAAGCAAAGGTTGAAATAAGACGAAAGATCTATGGAATGAAGTTTTGGGTTGGACTGCAGTACCAAATGTTACACTGAAAACAAACCCTGTCCTTTCCTTTTGTGTTATGCCACTATGTGTTTGTGTACCCTTGTGTATTTCTTTTCTTCCTGTCTCTGTGTAGTTTCATAGAATTTTTTCTTCTTCTAATACTAAGCTACATGAACTATGATGAGGAATACTGTTATCCTCAAATATAATTTGCATTGATAATATGTTATTTACTTTGTAAACATGTTTAAATAGTATTTGTTCTGTTTTGTTTTAATGCTCATGTGGAAGTTGATATTCCAAAAGTTATTCTGATCTTTATGTATGTACTTATGTCATTATTTTTGTAACACTGATCTATATATTTATTTCTATTCTATTGTAAAACCTGTACTACAAATGTTATCTGTATTGTTATGTTCTTTAATGACGTATTTTGTACCTTTGTAATTGTATTCTTCTGTTATAAAATTGTAATTGACACCAGGTCATCAAATTAAGTAACTTGTAAGTTACATTTCACTGCACACGTTTCTATTGGTCATAGTATATGGACAATATGTGAGAAGTAGGGACTGTTAGTGTTTGCACGTGTGTTAATAATTCAGCAAGGGACTGGATAACAGCATTGCTGGTTCTAAGGACAATTCCAAAAACTTTGTGAGTGCACAAGTGGTGGTTATGGACTTGCTATATTATCCGCAAGACTCTTCAATGGTGATTGTGTACCTGCACAGTCATAACAGATGGCTGCTAGCCATCTCTACAAGGACTACAGTGGGTCTGCACCTCTGGTGGCCCACCAATACCGTAATCTCTACCAGGACTACAGTGGGTCTGCTCTGTGATGACCTACACACCAATACTCTTCATAACTTCGACTGACTCTGTTGTGGGTTTGCTCTGTTGTGGCCCATTACCTGTCAGCATGTCAAGAGTCAGCACTGTCTTTCCGTTGGAAGGACAACACTACTTCTTCAAGACTGCATGGAAATCCACTACGTCTGTGTGCATTGTCTTTTACTGCTCAGACTTTGAGAAAAACACTGCAATGTGATGAATGATCAGGACTGTCTTTAGGGACTGTGAGAAAATTTTAGCTTTTGACCAACATTGTATCAATAAGTGTGTGCATTTGATTTATTTGTTATTGTAATTACGATTATAAAAAATTTTAACAAATATGTATTGCCCACTGCCCAACCCAATTTGTAAAATTTTTTGTGGGGAGCATGGGGGCTATTTAAGTAGGCTGTTTAGGTTTTTTTATTGGTAACGCCACCTCAGTATGAAAATCACCGGCTGTGCCGTGTGCAGTCTGTGGCTGCTTTGCATTGTTGTAATACTCAACCATTGTAGTGTTAGGCAGCTGGCTGTGAACAGCGCGTAGCGCTGGGCAGTTGGAGGTGAGCCGCCAGCAGTGGTGGATGTGGGGAGAGAGATGGCGGAGTTTTGTAATTTGTCATGATATCAAGGTAAATACATTGTTTGTTCTCTATTAATATCTTTCATTTGCTAACTATCCCTATCAGTAGTTAGTGCCTTCCATAGTTTGAATCTTTTATTTAGCTGGCAGTAGTGGCGCTCGCTGTATTGCAGTAGCTTGAGCAGCGAAGATTTTTGGTGAGGTAAGTGATTTGTGAGACGTATAGGTTAATATTAGTCAGGGCCATTCTCTTGTAGAGAATTTTGAAAGTCAGATTGCGTTGCGCTAACAAAATATTGTGTGTTGAAAGTCAGATTGCGTTGCGCTAAAAAATATTGTGTGTCAGGTTAAGCACAGTTGTGTATATTGTTCAAAAGGGGACGTTTCAACACTACACGCAGTAGTCCACAACCCCACGACGACTACCGCAGTCCACGTCACCCCTCCGCCGCCCCACACCGAACCCAGAGTTACTGTGCGGTTCGGCCCCCGGTGGACCCCCCAGGAAACGTTTCACACCAGACAAGTGTAACCCCTATGTTTGCGTGGTAGAGTAATGGTGGTGTACATGTACGTGGAGAACTTGTTTGGGCAGCAATCGCCGACAAAGTGTAACTGAGACGGAATAAGGGGAACCAGCCCGCATTCGCCGAGGCAGATGGAAAACCGCCTAAAAACCATCCACAGACTGGCCGGTTCACCGGATCTCGTCACAAATCCGCCGGGCGGATTCGTGCCGGGGACCAGGCGCTCCTTCCCGCCCGGAAAGCCGTCCGTTAGACGGCACGACCAACCGGGCGGCCACTATAAAGTTACTGACATTGCAAAATTTCGCAGCGACTGCAAGAGGTGGGTGGTGGGGAGTGGGGAGGACGGGGGGCGGCTGTCACTGGGAAGTAACGCAACTGAGAATTTAATTAGTATATTAACTACAAACACCGCTCTATACAGTGACAAAGCGTAATAAATTGTAACTTATAATCCAATTCTGAGCAGGAAAAATGTGTTCGTCGTTTGTGGCCTATACTGTCTAATAACGTGAAGAACTAGGAGCTCGTTTTACGAAGGAACTGAGTTTCGATGACGCCGTCTTCGCCGCACGTTCTCTGAGTGCTGCATTCACTCACCGTACCTGAAGGGATGTAAAGTTGTTACGGATGATAATTGAGTGCTGCTTATTTGTGGTAGCCTCTGAGAAGATTTTAATTCAAGTGAATGGATCACGTTTTATTAGCCAAATCTTAAGTGTTCGAATACGGAGGTATGGGACGCGTGGTGGAATTGGTGAAAAAGGGGAAGAGGAACAAGATGGTAAATTCGTGAAGACTAGCTATATGGTAAATGCTTTACTGTGTTTGGAAGGAAAGTAAATGTAAGATTACTTATCATGGATAAATACAGGCAAAGGATTTAATCATTAAATATCTCCTCCAGACAACATAACACAAGAATATTCGAAATAAAGTTATGAAATCCGAAACATGATTTTGTGTGTGAGGGAGAGGTAACTCAAAAACGGGTACCTATCGCAATTGTGTTCTGAAGCGAGTACAAAGGCATAATGTTTTCCGCGCCAAGTTACAACATATCCGAAACTCAAGTGAAAATTCCAATTACATAAATACAACAAGGGGGTTCGGCACATGCTGCAGTGGCACCACAGTTCTGAGGGTTGTCGGTCAAATGCACCTATTTCGAAAGCAAGTGCAAGAACACGTCCGCTAGATGAGCTGACAGGAATCAGAGTGCTTTATGGTTGAACTGAACGTGGCGTACCATCTGAAAAATAAGTTATGACTGATTCCGTCTGCCCCTAAGAGATTCCTGCCTATTCCTAACACAAAGATTCACTGCACCAGCAGAGTTCGCTAGCGTCGGTTCGTTGGTTCGTTCATAAATAACTTAGATATGTGGCACAAGTATGTGATAATGAAAGATGCTCACGTTAACATCTTTTCGTACGTGAACGATCCGGTAACACCTTCTCGTACGTGAGCGATCCGATGCGAAGGCGACGTGGCGCGGTAACGCGCAAATATTCGAGCGATTCTATGCGAAGCTGATTCTCTATCCTCTGCGTGCAGTACTGGGACGATTCACGAATTGTCGGCGAAATGCTTGAGGGAACGTGCCTGGCACTATGAAATGCTTATCATCCGATTTTATGAAAAATATTCGGTGAAAAATCGGATTATTTCGCATCCTACAGCCTGATATCTTCGCTTGATAAAGGGTTGAATTTACTTTCGTTACTCGTCATGGATACTGTGCTGCAGGAGATTAAGTAAATCTTTCCACGAAATCTTAAGAGCTCGCAGATGTAAAAACGCATTGTGTAGACTTTGCGTACGGTTCATTTTAGTCATACGTTGCCGTGTATGAAGTGCAGCTAACATATCGCAATAGTATTTAAAGTTTACAGCAGCACGCTCGTACCTCCATTATCGAGATGCTTTCTGATACACTGAGGTGCCGGAGTCCTGAGATACCTCCTCTTGCTCTGTGAAGAGCAGCAACTCGACGTGACGTGGACCCAACAAGTCGTTGGACGTCCGCTGTAAAAACATATGTAACGGCCTTGCCGCAGTGGATACATCAGTTCCCATTAGATCACCGAAGTTAAGCGCTGTCGGGCGTGGCCGCCACTTGGATGGGTGACCATCCGGGCCGCCAAGCACTGTTGCCATTTTTCTGGGTGCACTCAGCCTCGTGATGCCAATAGAAGAGCTACTCGACCGAATAGTAGCGGCTTCGGTCACAGAAAACAATGATAAAACCGGGAGAGCGGTGTGCTGACCACACACCCCTCATATCCGCATCCTCAGTGAGGATGACACGGTGGTCGGATAGTCCCGATGGGCAACTTGTGGCCTGGAGATGGAGTGCTTTCTTTGTACAAATACACAGCCATGCTGCCACTTTAGTCATCTGTAAAGTGGTCTAGGGGATGCCGGCACGGTAGCTCAGCGTGTTCGGTCAGAGGTTTAGCTGCCCTCTGTAATAAAAAAACTGAGTTAACCGAAGAACAACGAACTTAAACGGATGTATTACGATGTCCGCCCCGAGCAGATGCAACGAACAAAAGCGAACAAAATAAGATTAAAAAAAAAGAGGGGGTAGCGTCTTTGATTCATAATCAAAACGTCTTCGGTCCCGGGTTCGATCCCCGCCAGTGCCTAAATTTTGATAAATAATCAGCATTGGCGGCCGAAGACTTCCGGCATAAGAAGTCAGCCTCATTCTGCCAACGGCCTTGTCAAAAAGGGCGGAGGAGCGGATAGAAGTTCAGGGTACTCTCTTGTCCTAGGGGTGGGAAATTGCCCCTAAAGGCGGAAAAATCAGCAATGATCAACGACATGAGGATGCAGAAGGCAATGGAAACCACTGCATTAAAGATACGTAACGTGTATCCACAGGACATGTGGCCTGTAATTGAAGAAGTGTCATGATGATCTCTCCGTTGGCAAAAGATTCCGGAATAGTCCCCCATTCGGATCTCCGGGAGGGGACTGCCAAGGGGGAGGTTACCATGAGAAAAAGATTGAATAATCAACGAAAGGATAACGTTCTACGAGTCGGGGCGTGGAATGTCAGAAGCTTGAACGTGGTAGGAAAACTACAAAATCTGAAAAGGGAAATTCAAAGGCTCAATCTAGATATAGTAGGGGTCAGTGAAGTGAAGTGGAAGGAAGACAAAGATTTCTGGTCAGATGAGTATCGGGTAATATCAACAGCAGCAGAAAATGGTATAACAGGTGTAGGATTCGTTATGAATAGGAAGGTAGGGCAGAGGGTGTGTTACTGTGAACAGTTCAGTGACCGGGTTGTTCTAATCAGAATCGACAGCAGACCAACACCGACAACGATAGTTCAGGTGTACATGCCGACGTGGCAAGCTGAAGATGAACAGATAGAGAAAGTGTATGAGGATATTGAAAGGGTAATGCAGTATGTAAAGGGGGACGAAAATCTAATAGTCATGGGTGACTGGAATGCAGTTGTAGGGGAAGGAGTAAAAGAAAAGGTTACAGGAGAATATGGGCTTGGGACGAGGAATGAACGAGGAGAAAGACTAATTGAGTTCTGTAATAAGTTTCAGCTAGTAATAGCGAATACCCTGTTCAAGAATCACAAGAGGAGGAGGTATACTTGGAAAAGGCCGGGAGATACGGGAAGATTTAAATTAGATTACATCATGGTCAGACAGAGATTCCGAAATCAGATACTGGATTGTAAGGCGTACCCAGGAGCAGATATAGACTCAGATCACAATGTAGTAGTGATGAAGAGTAGGCTGAAGTTCAAGACATTAGTCAGGAAGAATCAATACGCAAAGAAGTGGGATACGGAAGTACTAAAGAATGACGAGATACGTTTGAAGTTCTCTAACGCTATAGATACAGCAATAAGGAACAGCGCAGTAGGCAGTACAGTTTTGAGGAATGGACATCTCTAAAAAGGGCCATCACAGAAGTTGTGAAGGAAAACATAGGTACAAAGAAGGTAGCTGCGAAGAGACCATGGGTAACAGAAGAAATACTTCAGTTGATTGATGAAAGGGGGAAGTACAAACATGTTCCGGGAAAATCAGGAATACAGAAATACAAGTCGCTGAAGAATGAAATATATAGGAAGTGCAGGGAAGCTAAGACGAAATGGCTGCAGGAAAAATGTGAAGACATCGAAAAAGATATGATTGTGGGAAGGACAGACTCAGCATACAGGAAAGTCAAAACAACCTTTGGTGACATTAAAAGCAAAGGTGGTAACATTAAGAGTGCAACGGGAATTCCACTGTTAAATGCAGAGGAGAGAGCAGATAGGTGGAAAGAATACATTGAAAGCCTCTATGAGGGTCAAGATTTGTCGGATGTGATAGAAGAAGAAACAGGAGTCGATTTAGAAAATATAGGGGATCCAGTATTAGAATCGGAATTTAAAAGAGCTTTGGAGGAGTTACGGTCAAATGAGGCAGAAGGGATAGATAACATTCCATCAGAATTTCTAAAATCGTTGGGGGAAGTGACAACAAAACGACTATTCATGTTGGTGTGTAGAATATATGAGTCTGGCGACATACCATCCGACTTTCGGAAAAGCATCATCCACACAATTCCGAAGACGGCAAGAGCTGACAAGTGCGACAATTATCGCACAATCAGCTTAGCAGCACATACATCGAAGCTGCTTACAAGAATAATATACAGAAGAATGGAAAAGAAAATTGAGAATGCGCTAGGTGACGATCAGTTTGGCTTTAGGAAAAGTAAAGGGACGAGAGAGGCAATTCTGACATTACGGCTAATAATGGAAGCAAGGCTAAAGAAAAATCAAGACACTTTCATAGGATTTGTCGACCTGGAAAAGCGTTAGACAATGTAAAATGGTGCAAGCTGTTCGAGATTCTGAAAAAAGTAGTGGTAAGCTATAGGGAGAGACGGGTCATATACAATATGTACAACAACCAAGAGGGAATAATAAGAGTGGACGATCAAGAACGAAGTGCTCGTATTAAGAAGGGTGTAAGACAAGGCTGTAGCCTTTCGCCCCTACTCTTCAATCTGTACATCGAGGAAGCAATGATGGAAATAAAAGAAAGGTTCAGGAGTGGAATTAAAATACAAGGTGAAAGGATATCAATGATACGATTCGCTGATGACATTGCTATCCTGAGTGAAAGTGAAGAAGAATTAAATGATCTGCTGAACAGTCTAATGAATATACAGTTTGGTTTGAGAGTAAATCGGAGAAAGACGAAGGTAATGAGAAGTAGTAGAAATGAGAACAGCGAGAAACTTAACATCAGGACTGATGGTCACGAAGTCAATGAAGTTAAGGAATTCTGCTACCTAGGCAGTAAAATAACCAATGACGGACGCAGCAAGGAGGACATCAAAAGCGGACTCGCTATGGCAAAAAAGGCATTTCTGGCCAAGAGAATTCTACTAATATCAAATACCGGCCTTAATTTGAGGAAGAAATTTCTGAGGATGTACGTCTGGAGTACAGCATTGTATGGTAGTGAAACATGGACTGTGGGAAAACCGGAAGAGAAGAAGTATTTGAGATGTGGTGCTATAGACGAATGTTGAAAATTAGGTGGACTGATAAGGTAAGGAATGAGGAGGTTCTACGCAGAATCGGAGAGGAAAGGAATATGTGGAAAACACTGATAAGGAGAAGGGATAGGATGATAGGACATCTGCTAAGACATGAGGGAATGACTTCCATGGTACTAGAGGGAGCTGTAGAGGGCAAAAACTGTAGAGGAAGACAGAGATTGGAATACGTCAAGCAAATAATTGAGGACGTAGGTTGCAAGTGCTACTCCGAGATGAAGAGGTTAGCACACGAAAGGAATTCGTGGCGGGCCGCATCAAACCAGTCAGTAGACTGATGGAAAAAAAAAAAAAAAGAATTTTGTGCACAAACTGACCTCTCGATTATTTCCCATAAACGCTCAACGGGATTCATGCTGAGCGATTAGGGTGGCCAAATCATTCGCTCAAACTTTCCAGAATGTTCTGCGAACAGGCCGGCCGAAGTGGCCGTGCGGTTAAAGGCGCTGCAGTCTGGAACCGCAAGACCGCTACGGTCGCAGGTTCGAATCCTGCCTCGGGCATGGATGTTTGTGATGTCCTTAGGTTAGTTAGGTTTAACTAGTTCTAAGTTCTAGAGGACTGATGACCTCAGCAGTTGAGTCCCATAGTGCTCAGAGCCATTTGAACCATTTTGTTCTGCGAACAAATGTGTCCTGGTGGCATGCCGCATTGTCATCCACAAAAATTCCATCGCTGTTTGGGGACATGAAGTCCATGAATGGCGGTAAATGGTCTCCAGGCAGCCGAACATGACCAACTCTAGTCAGTGATCGGACCATTTAGACCAGAGAACCCGGTCCGTACCATGTAAACACAACCCACGCCTTTACGAAGCCACCGCCGGCTTGCACGGTGCACTGTTGACAAAGTGGGTCGATGGAGTCGCAGGGTCTGCGCCACACTTTAACCCTACCACCAGCTCTTACCAAATGGAATCGGGGCTCATCTGGCCAAGGCGCCGTTTTCCAATCGTCTAGGATCCAACCGATATGGTCACGAGCCCAGGAAAAGCGATGCAAGTGATATTGTGCTGTTAACAAAGGTATTGACGTCGGTAGTTTGCTGCTATAGCCCACTAAAGGGGCTCCGGAAAGGCTCAAAATCATGAAAAGTTCAATTTTTACTTTTTTGCGTTTTCTGAATCTGCAGACTATTACCTTTTAATAGATATATAATTTATTCAATTCCGAAGACTACAACTAGTTTTAAATTTTTTTTGAAATGTGTTCTACATGGGCGTGACCCACTGTGGCGCTGTTAAACTGCTGTCAAATGGTGTTATTATTAACGTCCGTGTTCATCAGGTACATTTTAGTGATGTGAGATAAAGTATGTGTTGTGGCTAACCTGTGATGGTTCAATATATATCGCTGGTGTGATTGTCGATTGTTTCATGTTTATTTACTCTGTCGTTATCTCGAAAATATTCGTAATTAATTCTGTTTCTTGAGTCTCTGTTTTGTTGAAGTATAATAATGAGTAAAAGTAAAGTTATTAGAAATCCTCTGAAGGCTTTTAAGAAAAGGAGAAATTTTGGAAAACCAAAGGTATGTGTTATTACTGTAAACAATAAAGACGATGAAAATCCCCAACATAGCTTGTGTCCCAAAGAAGAAGACAGTTGATGTAAATATAACAAAGGATTGCTAACTGGTGAAGTGTACACTCATAAGCATAGTCTGCCTCATGCAATAATGGAGGTGATAAAACCTATTTTCAGAGACTTAGCAGCACCTGAACTGTTGAAAAAGTGTATTCACGGAAAAACTCAAAACCCCAATGAAAGTGTAAATAGTGTTATATGGTCGAGAATCCCCAAGACTGTATTTGTTGGAATAGAAACCCTTCACTTTGGTGTGTATGATGCTGTTGCGACTTTCAATGATGGCAACATTGTAAGGTGCAAGGTATTTAGAAATATGGGAATGAAGATAGGTTCTAACATGGTACGAGCGATGCTTGCTTTAGACAAGCAACGCCTTCGGGCTGCAGACAGGGCTGTAAAGAGTCTAGAAATACTACCAAGAGTAAACAGGAGGAGGAACAAGAGGAAGCTGGAGGAGGAGTTTGCAGAGGATGAAGATAATCCATCCTATGGACCTGGAATGCACTAAAAAGTTAATCCAATCTTTGTCGCTCGTTTCCCAAAACTTTTATTTTCTCATACTAATTACATGTTTTCTAAGGATCTTCCAAACATATTTGTTTCAAACTTTCAGTAAATGTTACACAGTACCTTCTGCATAATTTAACACAGCCTTTTTCCAAAAAACTGTATATTTTTGAATATATAAATAAAAAATTGCAAAAAATGTTGTGAATTTTCATTACAATTGAAAAAAATCATCTTTAATAACTGAACTAAAATTTTGTAAAATCCCTGTATTAAGTTGTAACCCATATTCCAATAAATAATCTGTAAAAAGTTGAACTTCCTACCTCAAATACTTTGTGAGGAAAGATGTAATTTATAAGCGTTATTTTAACATTGCAAGTATAGGGCGTTCCGGAGCCCCTTAACGCCAAATTTCTCCGCTCTATCCTAACGGATACGTTTGTCGTGGCCATAGTCACGTCGGCAACATTTACGCATGAATCACCTGAGTAGAAATGACAGCTCCACCAACGCACTGCCCTTTCATAACTTGTGAAGGCGACACTACCTCTATCTGTACATATGCATATCGCTATCCCATCACTTTTGTCACCTCAATGTAAGTCCACATGAGGGTAGCACGCAGTGCGTTCAGTTCTGTCCATGCACAACGTGACTCATATGGTAGTAAAGCTATACAGGAGGATCTGCAGCGAATTGACGCATGGTGCAGGGAATGGCAATTGAATCTCAATGAGGAGAAGTGTAATGAGCTGCGAATACATAGAAAGATAGATCCCTTATCATTTAGCTACAAAATAATAGGTCAGCAACTGGAAGCAGTTAATTCCATAAATTATTTGGGAGTACGCATTAGGAGTGATTTAAAATGGAATGATCATATAAAGTTGATCGTCGGTAAAGCAGATGCCAGACTGAGATTCATTGAAAGAATCCTAAGGAAATGCAATCCGAAGACAAAGGAAGTAGGTTAGAGTACGCTTGTTCGCCCACTGCTTGAATACTGCTCAGCAGTGTGGGATCCGTACCAGATAGGGTTGATAGAAGAGATAGAGAAGATCCAACGGAGAGCAACGCGCTTCGTTACAGGATCATTTAGTCATCGCGAAAGCGTTACGGAGATGATAGATAAACTCCAGTGGAAGACTCTGCAGGAGAGACGCTCAGTAGCTCGGTACGAGCTTTTGTTAAAGTTTCGAGAACATACCTTCACCGAAGAGTCAAGCAGTGTATTGCTCCCTCCTACGTATATCTCGCGAAGAGACCATGAGGATAAAATCAGAGAGATTAGAGGCCACACAGAAGCATACCGACAATCCTTCTTTCCACGAACAATACGAGATTGTAATAGAAGGGAGAACCGATAGAGGTACTTAGGGTACCCTCCACCACACACCGTCAGGTGGCTTGCGGAG
Organism: Schistocerca nitens; assembly: GCF_023898315.1. Classification (NCBI taxonomy): domain Eukaryota; kingdom Metazoa; phylum Arthropoda; class Insecta; order Orthoptera; family Acrididae; genus Schistocerca; species Schistocerca nitens. The sequence goes on from NC_064620.1 coordinate 527,322,904, forward strand.
TATGGATGTAGATGTAGATGTAGAAACGAGGTTTTTCGGAAATGATAGACTGCAAAGTGGTGCCTTCGTCCATAGATATGTGTGAGTAACTACAGTGTTTTTTTTTCTTTGGTTTTTTTTATGGAACGTTGTACTTTCTTAACAGCATATAATGTCTCGTCAAAGGCATGCACGCGTCAATATTTATAACATTCTATGTCGTCTACTTCACTTTATTCAAAATCTGTTTGTTTTTAAGTCACTTGACAGAATCACTAGATAATTGGAGTTTTAATTATTTAAATTTCCTTTGAGACATCGTGTCAATTTACAACCTATAGAAATCTTTGCAGCTAAATGTAATGATACCAGCTGGCCGACTACCGTATACAACAATCCTGCTGAAGCGTTCTTTATACCGTAGTCTGAAGCTCTACTTCAGTTCCTTTTATCCTACGATGGCAAGTATGAGGTATATTTGCCTGTCAACATCTTCAGAATTCATATATACTGTACAACAATGACACCATATTACATGAGCGTCCTCACTGATCAAAGACTGGTTAGTCGTTGTGTAGGGTCATAATCAGTTTTAAATGATTCAACACTAGATTTGCCGCTTGATTGCCAAAATACCGAATATACTTGCGATTAACCTGCATGCTGAAGACTGATAACAACTAAAAATAATTTCATATTACATTAGTGCCGCTTTTGATTTGCCTGCCTATGGTTGCATGATATTTGTAGTTAGCAGCAAAAGTACCTCTGCACAAAATACTAGAGTGGTACAGAAAAGAGCCCTAATGACTTATACAGTGTGTAGGCAAGTAGGGGATGGCAGGCAGCAATTTTTGGGTTGCTGCCGGTGAATCAGAAGGTCGAACAATAGAGTAGGTCGTTGATGAGCTGCAGTGTTGCCTTATGCAATGAACAGCAGTTGGCTCCACTGGGCCATGGGGCCCCGGCAGCTAACCAGGTGTTCGCGGTGGCTGCTCTTGCTTCGTAGCAGAAAGGCCCCGTTGTGCTGGCTCTTACCAAGGAAGGCAACGGCGAGGTTCTGGCAGTGTCATACTACATGCCCCAGAGCACAGAAGACCGTTTTTTTATTTTTTTATTTATTTTATTTTACACGTCTAGTTCCGTAAAGCCAAATTGAGAAGCTAATCTCCATGGTCATGGAACGCGTGGGTACATGAAATTGCAACAGAAAACTAATAATAGATAAAATAAAATGTTTAAGACTCCTAAAAAATCTGACATGCTATAAATTTATATAAACACGATCAACAATGTAACAAAGGAACTCCTCGACAGAATAGAAGGAGTGAGCCATGAGGAAATTCTTCAGTTTACATTTGAAACGCGTGAATTATTGCTAAATGGTTCAAATGGCTCTGCACACTAGAACTTAAAACTACTTAAACCTAACTAACTTAAGGACATCACACACATCCATGCCCGAGGCAGGATTCGAACCTGCGACCGTAGCGGCCGCGCGGTTCCAGACTGTTGCGCCTAGAACCGCACGGCCACATCGGCCGGCGATTATTGCTAAAATTTTTTTATTCTTGTGGTAGCTTGTTGAAAACGGATGCAGCAGAATAATGCACGTGTTTTTGCACAAGAGTCAAGTAGTGCGATCCAAATGCAAATCAGACTTCTATCTAATATTAACTGAGTGAAAGCTGGGAATTCTTGGGAATAAGCTGGTACTGATAGCACGAAACGACGTTAATGAACATTTGTATTGAGAGTCCAATATCAGAATAGCCAGATTACTGAATACGGGTCGACAAGAGGTTCATGAACTTACACCACGTATTGGCCGAACCGCCCGTTTCTCCAAAAATGCTCTTTGAGACTGGGAAGAGCTTCCCCAAAATATAAAACAATACGTCATAAGCTTCAAATTCAAATGTTCAAATGGCTCTCAGCACTATGGGACTTAACATCTGAGATCATCAGTCCCCTAGAACTTAGAACTACTTAAACCCTACTAACATAAGGACATCACACACATCCATGCCCGAGGCAGGATTCGAACCTGCGACTGTAGCAGTCGCGCGGTTCCGGACTGAAGCGCCTAGAACCGCTCGGCCACAGCAGCAGGCTGAAAATAAGCAACCCAGACTACGTACTTACTTCAGATAGTGTTCTAATAGTAAAAATAGCAGCATTAAGTCTTTGGACAAGATTCTGAACATGGGCTTTACCCGACACTTTACTATCATCTGACCACCTAGAAATTTTACATGTTCAGTCTCACTTATCATATGCCCATTCTGTGTAATTAGCGAGTCAGGTTTTTCTGAATTCTGTGTTAGAAATCGTAAAATCAGAGTCTTACTGCGATTTAGCAATAAGCTTAGAAGCCATGAACGTATGACTTGAACTGCCTATCTGAAACAGTGCCAATACTGCACGCAACATCCTTTGCTACCACGCTACTGTCATTAGCAAACACAAATATTTTAGAGTCAATCTCCCCCCCTCCACAAATGGTTCAAATGGCTCTGAGCACTATGCGACTTAACTTCTGTGGTCACCAGTCGCCTAGAACTTAGAACTACTTAAACCTAACTAACCTAAGGACATCACACACATCCATGCCCGAGGCAGGATTCGAACCTGCGACCGTAGCGGTCGCTCGGCTCCAGACTGCAGCGCCCAGAACCGCACGGCCACTCCGGCCGGCCCCACCCTCCACACCCTCTCCATTGTAGCACCGGCGAAGGCAGAGCAGGCCGGAAGTCCTTGCTTCTCGTCTTGTACCCTCGAATGGTGGCGAAGCGAAAGGCCGGTCTCTGAACGGGTACTCAGGCAACAGGCAGGAGTTTGGGCCCGGCGGAGGCAGCTGCATCACGTGCATGAAGCGGAGTATCACAGACCAACTATACATCAAGGTCCACGACGGCTGACGAATGACAAATGATGGTGGGCTCAGGCTTAAAAGATGCCACCTGCAGATCTCGCGAAGATACCAACATAGTGCGTCGCACCAAAGCCTGGCGTCGTGACCACCTCTGGTAAGGTGTTGGTTTCTTCCTGAAGGCGGCTTGGTGTCGTAACTAGCAGCAGGTCACGCTCAGTAACCTTTTTGGCTTTTTGGGGGTCGTGGTCTGATGTAACAACTTATTCGGCAGGCGATGGCGCCGGCCGGTGTGGCCGAGCGGTTCTAGGCGCTACAGTCTGGAACCGCGCGAACGCTACGGTCGCAGGTTCGAATCCTGCCTCGCGCATGGATGTGTGTGATGTCCTTAGGTTAGTTAGGTTTAAGTAGTTCTAAGTTCTAGGCGACTGATGACCTCAGATGTTAAGTCCCATAGTGCTCAGAGCCATTTTGAGCCAGGCGACGCTCGGAGCGACGTGAGCCTGTTTCTGCGCCCAGCGGCTTCCTCTGCTCCAACCTGTATCCACAAATGGTACGTACGCTCAGCCATGGCACGACACCGTGGTTTACAGAGTACAGTTGTAGATGTTGAAGACCACTGATCAAAAAGCCAGACATTGTAACTTGGAACACAAACTACAGTTCGCGAGCTGTTAACTTGAAAACATCAAATCAGTTGTCAAGTCCCGTTCATCGAACTTCGCGTCACACCTTGCCCTGTGCGCGTGCAGTCACGCTGGTCAGTTGAACCGCTGGCCACTGTTTCATGTTTTCGTGAGGTCGCCGCGTGTCTCTGCGCCGTGTTCACAACAGTTCGCTCATGTCGGAAGATGCCTAAAGCGGTCCATTTTTCAACATGTCTCTTCCATCTCCATGCCATTTCCACTGCGGTTGTAAATAATTCTTCCACTCCACTCTATTCCCTGATACTTGTGTCTGTTTTCCCATTTCTCCTACTGATTCCCAGCACACATCTCCTTTCTTCTTGAGTAACCATCTGTTTTTGAACGGATCTACATTAAAAGCCTATTTCCCACTGCTGCAAGTCAAAAAGTCGTACCACGCAATGATTTTAAGCTTTCCTCATACACTATGCACACTCAGTTGTTAGCATCCTATATACTTTCCCAGAAACACTCCAGGACATTTTTACTCTCCTGTTTATTTGTTCTTTGTCTTTGCATCCATTGTCTTCAGCTGCAGTGATACAAAGATATTCAGCTGACTCTACAACGCCATTGTTATCTTGTGCTATTATGTTCTCTATATGTTCGTTATCATACTTTAACTCCGGGCACGCTTTCAAACATTTTCTGTCACATTCCTCCATTCCTTGTTGAGATTTATCTGGACTGGAAACTACTACAACAGTGCCTACCGAGATGGTCTCTCACTAAGCAAATCTCCCAGAAATTCGCTTAAGCGATGTAGGAAAACCACAAGGAATGTAAATTGGGCTAGTCGGTCGCTGATCTCCCGAGTGTGAGTTTCATGTTCAACTCTTTCGGCGAAACCAGAAGGGGCAATCAATTTGTTACACGTGGCTATCCGCCTTCACATTTGTAATAGTTTGTAAACACAAAAACGTTGGTCGAATCTAATGGTAACAACTCTAGCAGAATGCCTCTAAGGCGCGGCCCTTGCTGAGGCGATAGAATATGTAATATGATAAACGATACGATAGGAATACAGTGTACAAGCAAGTCGCATTTGTGGAGCGCGTACAAACGTAGTCAAACTGACCTAAGACTAGGGCGACAGTTACACAACACTGATATGATTCTCTGTTGAATCGCCGCCGCAACACGAAGTGCTGGTTACTACACGCAACTGTATCGTACGATACACAGGAAGGGAAATGTCAAGCATCTGCTGTAGGTAAAGCAATGCTACAGCCACATCTGTAGTCTGTTTCTCAGTCAAAATTTCACTTTGCGCGTAAAAAAATTAAAACCATTGTTTTTCTTATTTGGGAGTGTTCTCTGCTCTGTAGCTTATCTTATTCGATTTTGAGGAAACCATTCGATAAAATAAATTGATTCTTTTATCTTATAGACAGGTTATCACAAACAGACAATGAATTTTGAGTCATATGAGGAAATATTCCCAAACAGCTCATTAACTATTTGGGAAAAAATGATCTGTACTACAATAGCGAGAGAATACAAAATTTCAATGAAATAATTTGCGGTCATTTATGTTTGTATTAGAACTGTTATGCAAAAATTATAAGTTTAATGATATTTTAGACTTACTAAATGGACATTTTTGGAAACAAACTCGTTAAAGATCCAGAAAGTTTAATGTAAAAAGAACTGGCGTCAGCTAAAGCAGACTTCAGTCTTGCGTCTGCGCACCATCTTTAAAGCAACTAAGGGAAATATTGATTTTAATGGTAGAAGAATCGTAGATGTAAAAGATCCGGTAAGTGGTTATGATGCAGTTACCAAACAATATTTAGAAAAAGAATGTGTCAGAAAACCTGAATACACACGCATTCTAACACAATTTGGTAATTATGTCAATAAAGAAGATTTAAAGCAAAGAAGTGGAATTATCGATGGTATCATGGAACATCATAATAAAGAAATAAACAAAACGAAAACAAGTCTCCTCCATGCATTAGATAAAATAGATTCATTAGAGAGTAAACTTAAATCCTTAAATCATTAGGTTCGCAAATTAATAAAAGTTTAGATAACAAAGGAGGCGAAGATCTAGAAGTATTGAGGTCGTTAAATTAATTAAATTTTTTTATCTGTAGAAATGGATGAACACATCTACTGTTTGAAGTGTAAAAAAAATTACTGATACTTATGAGCCTCACAGCGTAACAACTAAAAATGACAGAGAGAGGATAGAAGTATTTGTGCAATTTGTAAAAAGAAGAAAAGTAAATTCGTTAAAAAGAATTTGTAGGCGGCCTCGCCAGTCTTCAGACAGCAGTCAGTGAAGGGGTGAGCAAATCCCTCCGTAAAGAAATCATTAATGAACTACATAACCCGATGAGAAAAAATTTTACACGAAGAAATGTAATTTCTCTTGGTATAGATGATTTATGGCAAGCCGACTTAGTCGAAATGGTCGAAAGTTGAAAGTTGAAAGGAATATCGAAGATAAATCGAGGATATAAATATTTATTAACGGCTATCGATGTCTTTTCTAAATCTGCATGGGCTGTTCCAGTTAAGCACAAAAGAGGCAAGAATGTAGTTGATGCATTTGATAAAATATTCAGCGTATGACGCTAAAAAAATTTACAGACTGATAATGGCAAAGAATTCTGTAATAAATAGTTTCTTGAGCTGATGAAGAAATGCAGCATTAATCATTATTCGACTTTTACAGAATTAAAAGCATCTGTTGTTGAAAGATTCAACTGAACACTTAAGGAACAGATGTGCAAGAAATTTGCTCTTCAAGGAAATTATAAATGGGTCGATCTAGTCTCGAAACTGGTTGACGAATACAATAACACAGTTCATCGAACTATAAAAATGAAGCCAACAGAGGTTAATGAAAAGAACTATAAGATAGACGTCGTTGTGCCTAAAGATAAGGCAAAATTTAAAAAAAGAGATAAAGTGTGGATCTGCAAACTTAAAGGACTTTTTGAAAAGGATATACTGCCAATTGGTCTACAGAAATCATTGAAATTGAAGATGTTATTCATTCTAATCCAATAAAGTATAAACTGAAAGATATCTGAGGTAATTTTTATGAGCAAGAGACACAGAAGACGAAATATCCAGATTTATATCTCGTTGAAAAAGTCCTGAGAAAGAAAGGAGATAAAGTTTATTTTAAATGGTTGGGTTTCGATAATTCACACAACGGCCGGGTGAATAAAGATAAAGTAATAATCGGTTGACCACAGTCGCCTGCCTTTCTGGTGGAATCAGCGGACGAAAAAAAAGATAGCACCATTTCAGCGCTATTGAATAGAACTGCTGGTTACACCCTATCTATATGCAGATCTATTTAAAATCTTTTTATGTAATTGTATCAAGCAGTAAGAATGAGGAAACGGACACTTTCATTCTTTCTGTCTGTCTGTTTTCGTGATGATGATGAATAGTATATAATCTCCACATTCATAAATGAATTAACTGATGAAAGTTTGAATTATTTATACAATCTAAGTGGAGATGAAATCTGTATTGTATTTGAATACTTTAAGAAATAGCGATCGTAAAATTCAAACGCTGACTTTCGGGTTCCAACTAAATGTTTATGCACATGCATCTCTAGGTCTTCGTTTTTGACGGTCGTCGACTTTCGATCTGCAGATCCTACGAAATTCCTATATCCGCAGGCGTCAAATCTTTGGCGCCTGGAACATAAAACGAAACTCTTTTTAACCAGGATGTTTATCCCGCTTTAAACTCTATTACATCATTCCATGCGTGGAAATTTTCTACGCCTGGATTCTCTGTAATTTCATACAGACAGTTGAATTTTTGTGATAGACGTGGTTCAGAGCATCAGAGTAGCAAACATTGTCATTCTGACTTATATTAGTTTAAGATCTGCAGGGGGAGAATATTCTCCATCGAAAAAGTTGGTGAATCGCCCAGAGAGATCGGCACCATTCATAATAGTATGTGGGGGAAGGAACGAATCATCAGATAATGAATATTATAAGTGACAGATCAATTTATAAGTAACTGTAATTTTAACTTCTTTTTGTGTAATCAGTTCTTTACCGCTTTTCCATTGTTTTAGTTCTTTGAAGCAATTCCAAATCTTTGTGTTGTTAATGTGATGTTCGACTTTTACTCGATCCAGCAATTCTGATCTAGTTAAACTTAAATTATTTTGATTTATGCAATCATCAATATCTTGATTTATTTTCTCCTTCAATTCTTCTGCATCAAATAATTCCTCTTCTTCGGGTGTTACCGAGTCTAAAGTGTACATTTCCTCTAAGCGATTTTTAGCTAGATAATTAATATAATCGAAAGGCTAGTTTATGTATTTAATCGTTTATTTAACAATCTCGAATAGTCGTGTGTAATGTAAAACGAAGATTTCCTTGTACCTTTTGTCTCTGAAGTCGTCCAATAACTCGTGAATTATGTTTTCTGCTTTATGGACATCGTATACTTTATCGAAGAAGCAGATATAAAAATTATCCTGTTCGTTGTGTGAAGAATTAAAATTCGAGTTTCGAATAGACAAATTTTCTGTCTTTCACACTTTAAAATTGTTGATTAAAGAATATCTTTTTGAAGTGGCTATATAGATGTATCCACCTTTTGTTTTTGTTTGACTTTGTCGATAAAAACTTTCATATTCATGTTGAACTGTTCGAGACTTCTGTTTTCTTCTTCTTTAATTCTTAGTTGGTTCTGGAATTCGATGGCGAGTTATTGTTTCTGTTGCTCTTTCGTGTACTTGAGGTAGTCGACAAATATTTTCTGTATTGTCAAGTAGTACTTTCTCACTTGCTTGCATTCTTTCGCGTTGAATGACATTACAGACTCTTCAAAATTGTCGACTGTCAAGAGAATCAATTTCTTCTGGACGAGATTGTTTGGTTTCAAGAGTTTCTTCTCTTCTTGAATGTATTCGTACTCTAAAGAGAGAGGATCATCGTGTTTGTTTTCGATGAACGGGGTTTCATTGTCCTTGAGGGATTTAATGTTTCTTGTTTTGTCTTAAGTTTTTCAGAGGGCAAGTTATTGACCGCTGTATTTCCGTACAAAAACTCAAGAATGCCGTTCGTGAACAACACGTTCTTCTTTTCAAACAAAGGAATCTAAAGGTCATTGAATGATATTCCTAAATTTAATTTATACTTATTCTCTTGAATGAACTCAAAAATATTCAGCATAGGTGTTTCTGCACTTGCAACAACTGCGTTAGAAGCTGCCGTTTATATAGAATGAAAATACATTAGTAAATTAAAATTTTCTAGAGCGTGAACATTGATTATTCGGACGCCTGGAATTCCCAGCGGGGGAATTTTTCACTGCGGGGATTCCGTACAAAAATGCTAGAATATCGTTAGTAAAGAAGACGCTCTTCTCCTCGAATAAAGGAAACCAAATATCGCAAACAAACTTCAAACTTCCTAAATGTAAGTCATAGTTCCTCTCACGAATGAATTCAAAGATATTCGGCTTAGATGATTCGACCTCGATTTACATTAAATTTCTTTGGCGTCATGGTCTGTGGCGAAGGCCAAATATTTCGTAGGGCGTCTGTGAGACGCCCTTTAAATCTTCATACATTTTACTATCGGCCGGCATCATGTTCTGTTAATTATTCAGGTGCCTGGAATTCCCTCTGCAATTTCCTAAAGATTGTGTTATTACATGTCACAATTTGCTTTTCACGAAATGTGTATGTGAAACAAAAAATACTTGGTCAGAATGCTAGTGACAATGAAAAAATTAAATATTTTATCTACACAACTATCTAGTACAAAGCAACAAGAAAGTGGATTCATTTACTGATAAAAAAAATTTATTAGTAAATGGAAGCGTTGAAGAACTGTAAAAAATGCGAAGTGGAGAAGTCAATTGATAACTTTCATCCACACAAATACTCAAAGGATAAGTTTTCATATTTTTGTACAGAATGTACTAGATTCCTTGATAGAAATAAATATAGTAATAGAAAAGAGGGTTTTAAACAGTTTATATCTAATCAAAATAATTTTTAAAGCAAATTTCAAGTGAAGAGTAAGCTAAAATGTTGAGGAAAATAACTGATGTAATGGTTGCTGAAAGATATAAAACTGATACTATTTCTCAAAAGTGGATTGGTTGTCAAGAAATTAAAGATTTTGATTCTTTTTACTCGAATAACACATCTAGGGACAAGCTCGCAAGTAAATGCAAGATTTGCCAACTATAAGATAAGCGAAAGGAGAAAATAGTGTGTTGTGGAAAAGAAATAGTTAAAAGTAGTCTAAAAAGACATTTACGATCAAAGAAGCACAAGAAATTAATTTAAGCTTAATTTTTTGAGGTCTTATTGTTTTTTGTCTTCCTTAAATTAGCGCTCAAGTTCATGGGTGCCCAACTTCGTGAAGGATAATTTACGATCAAACAAGAATAATATTTTTGAGGTCTTATCTTTTTTGTTTTGCTTACATGGACGCCCTGTTGACAACGTTCACAGTCGCCTGACTTTGTGATTATTGCAGAAGGAATAATTTACCAGTTCTTAGCGGAATTAGAAAAGCTGATTTAATTAATTGTTTCAAATAATGTACCTACTCTTACAATAACTCTCGATGATTTGTCAGTAAAGGAACTCAAAGCTCTAGCTAAAGATCTTGTCTTTAGAGGCTGCAACACACTAAATAAATCAGAGATAATTAATGCCATTGGATTACAAGAGTTTATATTTCATGCAGAAGTATTCCAAGCAGCAAGATCGAATCCACAATGCATACCAAATATAAATTATTTCTAAAGATTTGTGATGATATTAAGGAAAAGCCTCACCCACCGAGAGATTTAAAAATAGTGAGGCTAGATCAAATTTACACATTTAGTAACAAAATATTTGAGCAAGAAAAGGAGACTGAACCATCTAAAAAGCATCTATTTGAGGTTAAAGAATTTAGATCGAGATTTAATTAAAAATGTAAAGTGTGGTCTGTTGACTATAAAATTGTGTTTAACGATGCTAATGTTGCCAGCTTTGATACAATTCGTGAGAAAACAGATTATATAACGAAAGCGCTCAATTCTATGGTAAAAGTAGCTAAAAAGAGAATGAATTTTAGAAAAGAGGATAAGTTGAATTTAACAATCAACAATCCAAATATGTTTTATTCAATTTCCACAGGATATAAAGCATCGAATAATACTCAAGAGTCTGTTCAAGTTTTGTGCAATAAAATGAGAGATATCTTAACATCTAATGACACTGTTGATTTAGCTGATACCTCATTTAATATTCAGATGTTAGCAGTTCCTAGAGGCTGAGATGGTAATTGTTAAAAATATAATAAATCTAGCTGAAGACAAAAGTCTAAGAAATGCATCACAAGAATTAAAAATTATGATAATCTGTGCTGTCCTAGAGCAGTAATTAATGCATTAACATACTATAAAAATAATGTTTTGGGAAGAGAAATAACCACAGATGAGATTAAGAAAATCAGAGTAGAAGATAAATACAAATTACAGAAAGAGTTAACTACATATTATATAAGCAGCTGAGTGAATACAACGAAGAAGGGTTTACTTTACATCACATTAAAAATGTTGATCAATTGTTGGGTATCCAGATAAATGTCATATGTGCTGAGAATTTCAATTCGGTTATCTATTGTGGAGCTGAAAAAGAAATCAAGATTTATCTGTATAAAGAGCACAACCATTTTGATGTAATTAACAGCATTCCTAGGATCTTCATATATCTGTGATAAATGCAAGAAACCGTATCAGAACAAGAATGCTCACAAATGTAAAACAGAGAGATAAGTGTGCATACTATGCAAAAGTCCAGTACATCATAGTGAAGAAAATAAGATTTACTGTGGGAAATGCAGTAGATACTGTTATAATGAAGAATACTTGAACAATCACCAAGAAGTCTGGAATACAGCTTAAAGTGTGAAGGATGCAAAAAGATTTGTTTGAGGTCTAAAAAACATAAATGTGGCTTTGATCTTTGCAGAAATTGTAAACAAGTAGTGGAAACTGGGAATCATTAATATTATATGCAACCTGTATTGCAAAAGGGTGGTATTTGTGAAAGAAGATTTGGTGAAGATTTTATAGTGCAAGATTGCTCAAATCGTAATAAAGAAGGTTGCTATGTTAATGGAGAATTCAAAGATTTTTATATTTACCAGTGCTTCACGTGTAATAAAATAGTTGCTGGTAAAGAGTTTAAATGTTGTGAAAAAGGCTTCCCTATGAAAGTGAATTGTACCTATACTGAGAGATACATGTGGTTTGATTATGAAGCAACTCAAGAAACTGGATCACACATTCCAAATCTCATAATTGTTCACAATTTTAAAGGTGGTACTGTTTATAAATTTAAGACAAATGATGAATTCTGTAGGTGGATGATATCTGAAAAGAACAGCTCTCATACATTCATAGCTCACTAAGCAAAAGGTTGTGATTCCCAATTCATTTTCAAGTACTGTGTTGGAAATACAATAAGGCCATATACCATCTACACAGAAACTAAATTGATGTTATTGGAGATCAAACAATTAGGCACAAAAATTATAGATAGCAGTAACTTTATCCAAGGACCGCTCAGTAGTTTTCCAAAAACTTTTGAAAGAACTGAAGAAAGTCTACTTCCCACATTTATTCAATACGCCAGCAAACGAAAACTACATAGGACCCATTCCTGATACTGAATATTACTGTGTTGACAGTATGAAGCCAAAAGATAGAGAAGAATTTCTCAAATTGCATAGCTCAAGAGTTAAGGAAAATTATGTGTTCAATATGCAGAAAGAAATTAACGAGTACTGTAATTCTGATGTAGATATGATAAGAAGAGGCTGTTTGGAACTGAGACAAGAATTTCTAGAGACTGCCAATATTGATGCATTCTGTTATTTAACCATCGCTGGAGTTTGCATGGTTATTTACAGATCTAAATATTTACCCAAAATACATTCACTGTAATGGATAAAGAACAGAAAGAGAATTACAGTAAAGAATTCATAGCTTGGTTAAACACTAAGAACACTCAACATGCTCTTAATGGCAGCGCAGTAAGAATAGCTGGTGCAAAAGTAGATGGGTTTGATAAAGAAACTAATACTGTTTATCAATGCCATGGCTGTTATTGGCATGGATGTTAAAAATGTTTCAAAAGTGAGACGATTAACAATAAAAATAAGCTGATGATGGATGACCTCGATCAAAAGACTTTGAGAAGAAATGCAGAAATACAAAATGCTGGATACAATCTGGTAGAGATGTGGGAATGCGATTGGCTGAAATAAGCAGAGTATAAAAGGCTTAAGAAATTAAAGCATTTGCCTGAAATTGTTGAACCATTGAATCCAAGAGATGCTTTTTGTGGTGGCTGGACAAATGCAATAAAATTAGGAGCTAAAGCAAATGGTGTTAGCTCAAAAATAAAATACATTGACGTATGTAGTCTTCATCCTACTGTGCAATTTCATGACTTTTATCCTGAACAACATCCGATAAAAATATGTAGACTGAAATATTATTCTAAAAATTGGTACAGTTTAATAAAATGTAAAGTATTGGCTGCTAGAGGATTGTATGACCCTGTTTTGCCTGTACATATGCAAATCGATAAAAGTGAAAGAAAAAATAGATAAGTGCAATCACAGTGATGACAAAAGACGTTTTATTGGAACTTGGACCACTGATGAAGTGAAGAAAGCTGTAGAAAAAGGATATGAAATCTTCAATGTATATGAAGTTTGGGATTTTAAAAATAAAAGCAATATGCTGTTTAAAAATTATGTGTAAGATTTTCTCAAGACAAAATTAGAGACCAGCGCACATAATTTTTGATGAAGAGTATAAAAAAACAATTAAAGAGAAGATGGATATTGACTTAGATCCTAACAGAATAAAGGAAACTCCAGAAAAACGAGCTGTTGCTAAGATATGTCTTAATTCATTATGGGGGAAATTTGGGCAAAGGCAAAATATGAATCAAACAGAATATGTAACCAATTTACAGCACTTTTATGAGATACTGCTGGATGACCGAATAGGTAAATTAGATATCAATTTTATTACAAAGCATAAGGTTCAGATGAGATATAATTTCAAGTATTATTATGTGGAAAACAATACAGCCACAAATATTTTCATAGCTGCTTTCACTACATCAAATGCAAAACTCAGATTATATGATATGTTAGATAAACTAGGAGAATCTGTCATATATTTTGATACCGATTCTATAGTATATATTAATGATGGTGAAAATATAGTGGAAGCAGGATGTATGTTAGGTGAATGGACTGATGAATTGAGAAATAACTGGATTACAGATTGGGCTTCGACTGGCCCAGAAAGTTATTATTATGATAAAAACACAGAGATGAAGGTAAAGGGCTTCACTCTAAAGCACAAGTATATTCAAAAGTTGAATGGTGAATCGATGATAAGGCTAATAGAGAATGAAGTGAAAGAAAAGATACAGCTAGATTACAATCAGATAACCAGAGATGTTGATACTAAAGATCTGGTCAACAAACAGATTAAGAAACAATTTTCGTTTCTGTATGATAAAAGAGTGGTTCTAGAAAATTTTGATACTGTGCCTTATGGTTATTGAAATAATTTATCAGTAGCTTCTAATGTAAAGGCAAAATTCGTACCACATTTCTTGTAGAAATAGAAAAAATTAACTAGCTTCCTTTTGTTGTATTCTCCATTGTCTAACTTTCTGGTTACTGAGTGATAAACGTTTAGAAACGATGAGTATGCTTTAATGTAATTTTGTAATTTTATTGGTAAATTATTTAAAGGCAAATTATGCTTTGCTGTTGTTTTTACAGTCGTAAAAAAGATAGAATCTGAATTTTCTATCTCATCCCATAATTATATATCATATTATGGTACCAACTTCTCAAATGTTCTATAGTTAAAGATTTTTTAAAAAATTCATTGCAGACATTACATTCAACTCGTCTCTCGCGTGGCTTTTTGCTTCTATCGACAAAAATGTCAAACTGAAATATTTCCCACACATTAGTCATATTTATAAGATTAAATTTTAATCTTGTTAAATTTTTAATCCAAATAAATGGAGGTTCTACTGAAGAAGCTAAATAATGCAATCAATTCTTGTTTGTTTAAAAAGATTAGTGAGCTTGATGTAAATGAGGGATATTACATAACTGATTGTGAACGTTTAAAAACCAGATATGGAGAGAAAATTTCTCTCGAGCTCGATGATAAATTTAAAATTATTTTGCCAGGAAGGTTCAGTAAAATACTAGATAACTGGGACATCTTTTAAAGATGGTTGCATTAAACTAAAATATAAAGGGATGAAGAAGACTAAAAATAATGAGAACGAATTTCACCATTTTGAGTTCAAAATGTAGCTTTCGGGGATCTTTTTTCAATGTAGAATCTGACATGTGATTCGCAGCACAGAGTTTTGATTGAAAATTTTTAACACAGCATCGGCCAGCGGCGGCCGCAGCTTGCGCGTTGGGCTTGCTCGCAGGGATTGTTTTATTAAATATCTTTAGGGAGTAGCTTTGTAAAGTAGCTTTTGGGAGGGAGTAGTAAGTGGGTGTGTTGGGCTTGCTCGCAGACAATCTTGCTTCGCAAGATGACCTACGAGCGCATCCAATCCGCCCACTTAGTGTATGAGCCCCTGACACAGGCAGCGTGAGGAGCACACTTGAGTTTCAGGACGTGCGCTAGCTATGCGCTTCATTTATTTCAAACGCCAAATTCGCTTCGCAATTTCTCGGGATGTAATTGACGTATTGCGATGCAACAAACGCCATTACATTTGCGTTTTTTTAAGCTATTGATTGCATACGAAACAACAGCGGGCGTCCAGTTAAAAAGTTTCAAAATATTACACCCACAACTTTGCTTCCGCCGTTTTGCAATAGACGGCAGTAGCGGCAAGTGGTGTTCAGATGTTTGGTCACACCATACAATAAGCTTAGGCATCTGTAAACATAATGCCATAAAAGTATTAGTCGATTTATGATTGAATCATACGGTTATTCTCGATTAAGTACGTCAACTTACGCACCCATTTCTCACCATTTGCGGGAAGTTTTAATTTTCTGCTCTAACATGAAGAAATCTGCGGCTGTGGCTCTTCAAATGCTGGGTAAGACCAATGGTGAGGTAACTATTAGTGGAAGAACGTGCAGAGAATGTTTTCAACGCCTTTGACTTCGAAGACCGGCATGGTGGAAGACGGAACGTTTTCGTAGCTACTGAAACAGACGATGGTAGGCAGAGGACATCATTATCGAAAGCAATTGATGCGTTCGAGCCCAGCACTGAAACAAAAACGATCACAATGCAGCGATAGACACGTAAAGTTACTTTTGTAGCAGGTGAGTGCCCGACCTCATGTCGCAATGCCCGTCAAAATATACTTGGAAACGTTGAAATGAGATGTCCTGTCCCTCCCGCCGTATTCTCCATACGTTGCTCTCTGACTACCACCTTTTGCGATCTGTGGCATACAGTCTGGCTGTCCAGCACTTCCGATCATATGAACAAGTGCTAAATTGAATCGATTCTTGGATCCCCACAAAACACGCCCAGTTCTCCCGCCACGGGATTCGTATGCTATCCGAAGGGTGGGAGAATGTAGTGGCCAGCCATGGGCAAAACTATGTGTCATAATTTTTTGTATGTTTTTCACAACAAAGCCCCGAACTTCGAGAAAAACGGTGGAAGCAAAGTTGTACACCTAGTAGTATTTGTTTATGTTTTAAAATTTCGCATAGTATTTGCTTTCGTAAGCCCCTGCCCTACGTTCATGCAGGTGAAAACCGTTTTTGAATGTCTATTGATATACAGGGTGATTCAAAAAGAATACCACAACTTTAAAAATGTGTATTTAATGAAAGAAACATAATATAACCTTCTGTTATACATCATTACAAAGAGTATTTAAAAAGGTTTTTTTCACTCAAAAACAAGTTCAGAGATGTTCAATATGGCCCCCTCCAGACACACGAACAATATCAACCTGATACTCCAACTCGTTCCACACTCTCTGTAGCATATCAGGCGTAACAGTTTGGATAGCTGCTGTTATTTCTCGTTTCAAATCATCAATTGTGGCTGGGAGAGGTGGCCGGAACAAACATATCCTTAACATACCCCCATAAGAAAAAATCGCAGTGGGTAAGATCAGGGCTTCTTGGAGGCCAGTGATGAAGTGCTCTGTCACGGGCTGCCTGGCGGCCGATCCATCACCTCGGCTAGTTGACGTTCAGGTTTCATAACTAACCTTTTTCGTAGGACTCTCCATACAGTTGATTGTGGAATTTGCAGCTCTCTGCTAGCTCTGCGAGTCGATTTTCCTGGGCTGCGAACAAATGCTTGCTGGATGCGTGCTACATTTTCATCACTCGTTCTCGGCCGTCCAGAACTTTTCCCTTTGCACAAACACCCATTCTCTGTAAACTGTTTATACCAACGTTTAATACACCACCTATCAGGAGATTTAACACCATACTTCGTTCGAAATGCACGCTGAACAACTGTCGTCGATTCACTTCTGCCATACTCAATAACACAAAAAGCTTTCTGTTGAGCGGTCGCCATCTTAGCATCAATTAACGCTGACGCCTAGTCAACAGCGCCTCAAGCGAACAAATGTACAACTAAATGAAACTTTATAGCTCCCTTAATTCGCCGACAGATAGTGCTTAGCTCTGCCATTTGTCGTTGCAGAGTTCAGGAAACATTCCTCCCACACAAAGAAAGAAAATATGTTATATGGACATGTGTCCAGAAACGTTTACTTTCCATGTTAGAGCTCATTTAATTACTTCTCTTCAAATCACATTAATCATGGAATGGAAACACACAGCAATAGAACGTACCAGCGTGACTTCAAACACTTTGTTACAGGAAATGTTCAAAATGTCCTCCGTTAGCGAGGATACATGCATCCACCCTCCGTCGCATGGAATCCCTGATGCGCTGATGCAGCCCTGGAGAATGGCGTATTGTATCACAGCCGTCCACAATACGAGCACGAAGAGTCTTTACATTTGGTACCGGGGTTGCGTAGACAAGAGCTTTCAAATGCCCCTATAAATGAAAGTCAAGAGTGTTGAGGTCAGGAGAGCGTGGAGGCCATGGAATTTGTCCGCCTCTACCAATCCATCGGTCACCGAATCTCTTGTTGAGAAGCGTACGAACACTTCGACTGAAATGTGCAGGAGCTCCATCGTGCATGAACCACATTTTGTGTCGTACTTGTAAAGGCACATGTTCTAGCAGCACAGGTAGAGTATCCCGTATGACATCATGATAACGTGCTCCATTGAGCGTAGGTGGAAGAGCATGGGGCCCAATCAAGACATCACCAACAATGCCTGCCCAAACGTTGACAGAAAATCTGTGTTGATGACGTGATTATACAATTGCGTGCGGATTCTCGTCAACCCACACTTGTTGATTGTGAAAATTTACAATTTGATCACGTTGGAATGAAGCCTCATCCGTAAAGAGAACATTTGCACTGAAATGAGGATTGACACATTGTTGGATGAACCATTCGCAGAAGTGTACCCGTGGAGGCCAATCAGCTGCTGATAGTGCCTGCACACGCTGTACGTGGTACGGAAACAACTGGTTCTCCCGTAGCACTCTCCATACAATGACGTGGTCAACGTTACCTTGTACAGCAGCAACTTCTCTGACGCTGACACTAGGGTTATTGTCAACTGCACGAAGAATTGCCTCGTCCATTGCAGGTGTCCTCGTCGTTCTAGGTCTTCACCAGTCGCGAGTCATAGGCTGGAATGTTCCATGCTCCCTGAGACGCCGATCAATTGCTTCGAACGTCTTCCTGTCGGGACACCTTCGTTCTGGAAATCTGTCTCGATACAAACGTACCGCGCCACCGCTATTGCCCCGTGCTAATCCAAACATCAAATGGGCATCTGCCAACTCCGCATTTGTAAACATTGCACTGACTGCAGAACCACGTTCGTGATGAACGCTAACCTGTTGATGCTACGTACTGATGTGCTTGATGCTAGTACTGTAGAGCAATGAGTCGCATGTCAACACAAGCACCGAAGTCAACATTACCTTCCTTCAATTGGGCCAACTGGCGGTGAATCGAGGAAGTACAGTACATACTGACGAAACTAAAATGAGCTCTAACATGGAAATTAAGCGTTTCCGGACACATGTCCACATAACATCTTTTCTTTATTTGTGTGTGAGGAATGTTTCCTGCAAATTTGGCCGTACCTTTTTGTAACACCTTATATATATATATATATATATATATATATATATATATATATATATATATATGACATCACATGACTTCACACACTGTTTAAAATGATGGTAAGTACAGTGCCGGCAGCTCAACTAAAATCATAACGCTATCGTAGTATAGAAGTATAGAAAGGACCCCCAGCAGGGACATCAAAATGAGTCTGGCAGGAATATGGTTTATCTCCATCTGCATTCTGTTCGTGCGCAGGAATGGATAAATTTTCAAAAGTAAAAAGTAACGGGATATGTGAAAATGAATCTGGTAATAATCATCTGACCGGGCATAAAAGAAGACGAGCTACACAAGATGCTTCATCGGAAGAACCAAATTCCAGTGGAAAAGTGCGAGCTGAAGTTCAGTAGAAGCAAAACAGAAATTATGAAGTCCACAACATATGGAAAGCAAAACGTAATCGTAAGATAATGAAAATGAAAAGCTGACGCCCATTGCTAGAATCAAGTACCACGGAAGCTACAATAAAGCGGTTGGAAGAAGTGCAACGGGTATGAAAGCAAGCACAGCTCAAGCAAAGAAATCAATTCTATAATTTTTTACAAAGAACATCATCTGAAAGAGCTATATACACACACCATCAGATTATTTGACTTGTCGCTCTAACGAAGTAGGCGAGTGTTAGCAATATTTCTCGTTGTCTTATGTTGGCGTGTTTATCTTCCGCCGTTAGGTCAGACGATAGAAATGCCACTTGCACGCTTACAGTAACAGATTGACAGTGACCAACTTTAAAAAGAACTTGATTAATTTTCTCACACATTTATTAAAATAATAACAAGCATAAACATTACGTAACTTCATTCTGGATGCTATTTACAATTGACAATCTTAAGTTCCTTTGGTCTTGGTACGTTAATCTTATTCTCACATATCTCTGATACTTGACAAAGTGTCTATACATTTATCTTCATGGCTATGTACAGAAATATGATAATCTTATTATGTGCAGACTGTAACTTGACTATAGACTGGTGCAGACAAATGCAGACTGGTACAGACTAATGCAGACAAATGCAGATTGACTGATTGGAGATCTGTACACTCGTTATAATACTTCGCGCATTCAGGTATCACTGCGCGAGTGTGATCCGCGAGGAGAAAAGGTTCTACGTTAGCAGCAATCTCATTGCCTGCATTATTAATACGCTGATCGGCGGGAGCAGAATTTGGTCCATCTCTAAGGCAGCGCCATCTCGTACTGCGGAGATGGACGAGCACTGCGCCTGCGCTGTTGTGTTTAGTGGGGCGCGCTCTTGTGAGAAAGTTGTGTACACACTGACTACGCGGAACTATGTACACAACAACACTGATAAGCCAAAACATTATGACTGCTGCCCACAGCGACGTTGGATACTGCCTGGTGCCGTTGAGGGCACATGACATGGTAACAAAAGTATGTAAGAGGAGCAGAGACGGACAGGGGATCACCGTAGCGAAGGTATGGGCTGAAAATTGGGAAATCCATTGAGATAAGTGACTTTGAGAATGGGCGGATTATTATTACGCAGAGTCTGTGAATAAGTATCTCGAAAACGACGAAGTTAGTCGAATGTTTATGTACTACCGTCGTGAGCAAAATGGCTCTGAGCACTATGGGACTCAACTGCTGAGGTCATTAGTCCCCTAGAACTTAGAACTAGTTAAACCTAACTAACCTAAGGACATCACAAACATCCATGCCCGAGGCAGGATTCGAACCTGCGACCGTAGCGGTCTTGCGGTTCCAGACTGCAGCGCCTTTAACCGCACGGCCACTTCGGCCGGCTCGTCGTGAGCACCTACAGAAAAGAGTAGAAGAACAGTGGAACTACCACCGAGGTCAACGGCAGCTCCGAACGTGCAGCAAGGCCACGGACGCAGGCTGGTGGGAGTAGTATTATGCCATGGCAGAAATTCCCCTGCGCTTGCATGTATGGGGCCTTTGGTGGTAATCGGACACACACTGACAGTTGCTTGATGTCTTCACCGCCTGTGTCTCGGAGCCAGGGCCGTGCTACAGTGGTCTGAGCGATATCAGTGGTGTGAGGGACATAATAATCAACTCACGTTAATGTCTCACCTGATGTAAATCCTATGGAACTCATCTGGGTCGCTATCGTGTGCCATCACCGCTTACGTAGACCAGCGGTGCGTTATTTACGCGAATTCCATGACCTGAGCGTAGACATCTAATGGCACATACCTCCTGTATCGTCACCGGTTTTTCTAGTTGGTTGTTGATACATTAGTGTTGATCGGCCCTGGCTAAAACGGCGACGTCGGTAGAGCGATGGTACTGTTATTAGGTAAAGACGACGTTACAAAAAACAGTGCTGAACTGAACTCTCGACGTGTGCGTGATATTTACTTCACCAATTGTGACCAATATTACGCTACTCGTCGTAATTAACTCGTTTATATTCGATGGTTTAACAGTTGCTATAAAAATATTAATGCTAAGTTCAATTTAGTTCCATCGACACCAACCTCTCCACAGATTGGTTGTAATTTCAAATCTGTAATAAGTTGTAACATTGCGATTTCTTACTAACGTCAAAGAGTTTCTATATATGCGCCGAGCGCTGCAGTCAAATATTATCGCAGCACGCAAAAGATCACAGTTATGTTTCTAAACAATTTTGTAATTTGGAGTCACAAATGCGTAAATTGGCACGAAACGGTGGTTTATTTCATAATAACAATCACTTCCTAACAAGGCCGTGAGGAAGAAGCGTTTCCAGGTGGTGGTGGGGGGTGGGAGGGTGGGAGGGTGGGGTAGGGGGTGGGGGTGGGGGGATTTATAAATTTTCTGCTTCAAAACTGTCGCCAAGTTCCAGAGTCCATTTGCAATTACGAAGGAAGATAATTGTCTATCACTGTTCAATGCCTAACTAGAGTTGAGTTCGAGTTATCTAATTAAAAAGTTCACTTCGGTCTAATATAAGGTAGTCCTCTATCTGAATTCTAAACGATGTTATATTTGAAGTAATGTTTCGTTTCACTGCGTCATAGTAGATCGCAATTATCAATCCTCGAAAAACAATCTAGCCGCGTCTACATGTACGAGTATTCAAACAAGTCTGGCCAGCTTCGGCTAACTCTCGTACCGTAGTGACAATGGATCAAATTTTCCTTAGCCATTACTCACGATTCTCAAAGAGTACTCACACGAAGTATTCTTTGAGATCGTTGGTTTTACTTTGCTAATTTTAATTATAATGATTTTGCTATTTACTATGATTTTGAGTTTGAGTTTACTGAGATTCTATCTTTCTTTTGTAAGTTGATAAATTACTAAGTATAAGGTTCTTGTCTCAATTACTGGTTATTATCCAAATAATAGTGTTAAATGGAAGTTCGGTTACTTGTTCACTTTTCAAGGAATTTGGAACTTGTTTTGGGGAAATTTTTGGGATATTGGTTGCTATTTTTTTCTTTTTTTTTCATTTTTCGTCCAAGGAAGTGGCATTTCACTCCATAAAACTACTAACAAACTGGTAGTTCCCTTATACGCAAAATCAGTGATGTATTTCTTTCCAAACACGGACAGACAAGCTATTAAGTGGGTGGTCATAATATTTTAGCGCGTCAGTGTATGGATGATGTGATAAGGAAGTTGGAAACTGAGAAAGGTGGAAGAGAAAGGATTTCAGCCTGTTGGCATGTAACGGTGAAGGGGAACGTTGAAGATGAATGAGCTGAAAGCTGCAACTCCTTCTTGCACTAACAACAAGTGTTCATACAAGATTACGAGCACTGTTCATCTCCTCACATAGACAACCTTCACCCCCACAAAAAATATGATTTATAAATAACGCGACCTGTCTGTAGACTTGTAATAAAGAGATGTCCAAGCTTCCATAATCCAGAACAACAGGGGAAAGTTACTCTTCCGTAATACTATTTGAACACTGCATCTGCAGCAGTAACTTTAAACTTCTTTTCGAATGACACTCGTAGATGAACTGTTACACATGAAAAGCTTATCCGTCTGCCAGAAGGTATTTAATGTGAAGAACAAAAACTGAAAACGTTACAAAACGGTTTCCTCCAGAGACAGAGAATTCTTCAGCAAAGACTTTGGTTATTGTGAGGTATTACCATAAGTGCCCGCATCTCGTGGTCGTGCGGTAGCGTTCTCGCTTCCCACGCCCGGGTTCCCGGGTTCGATTCCCGGCGGGGTCAGGGATTTTCTCTGCCTCGTGATGGCTGGGTGTTGTGTGCTGTCCTTAGGTTAGTTAGGTTTAAGTAGTTCTAAGTTCTAGGGGACTTATGACCACAGCAGTTGAGTCCCATAGTGCTCAGAGCCATTTGAACCATTTTTTTTTATTACCATAAGATTCAAATAGTGTAAATTCCAAGCATCTTCAAACCATTATAAATTGTTTTTTGACAACGAACTTACTGGAACTATCCTTGTTGCGACCACCACGTTAAAACATTCCGTGGTCGAGCGAGTGCCTACTCAGTCATAGTTAATCACACCCGAAACATCTGTCCTTGAATGTAGAATTCTTACGTAAAAAATACTCAGTATACTTGATCATTACTGTACCGGTGGTAATGGGCGTGGTATTGCTGGGTTGAGCTGTGAGATGCTTTCAACATTTTATTTAACAGCCATGTAAAATATCAGTTTACAAAAACTTCACTAAAATTGCTTTAATTTTAAATCATTCGCCCGGACAGCCAAATTAGCAACAAATATTTACGAGGGCTATTCCGAAAGTAAGGTCCGATAGGTCGCGAAATGGAAACCACGGTAAAAATCAAAAATGTTTTATTTGCAACAGTTAGATACACCTTGAAGCTACTTATCTCCATAGTCGCCGACCCGACTTAGACGTGTATCGTAGCGTTGTACCAACTTTCCCATACCCTCGCTATAGAAGGCAGCCGCCAGTGCTCTCCGCCAATTCTCTACGCTGGCCTACGGCTCGTTGTCTTGTGCCGAAATGTTGTCTTCATAACCAGCGGTTCATGTGACCTGAGCTGAAACTCAGAGGGAGACAATTACGGGCTGTATTGTGGGTAATCTCACATTTCCATTTGAAAACGATGCAGGAGCATCTTCATTGCCCCTGCAGAATGCGGCTGAGAATTGTCTTGAAGACGAAACAGCACGACAGTTATGTAATGTTAGCTGCATAGCTTCAGGGGAAATTTCTCACCAGGCCCCCGTACTTGGCGGCAGACACTATTTTCTAGACATCTTTACGCACTCACTGCGAGCTCAGAAATGAGAAGAGCGACGTGATGCTATCTGGGGTTATACTAGAGACACTACCCAACACATCTGTGCAAAGCTTTATCGGATTTCCATAGTCGTTTCCATTTCGTGACCGATCGGACCTTACTTTCGGAATAGCCCTCGTAATAACAAGATAACGCTTCCGCAGTAGAAGTCGAATACAATAGTCACTATCAAATAATTGAAGCCCATGGTGACAGAACAAACCCAGAGGATAAAAGCAGTTATAAAAATATTAAAAGCAGAGAATAAATTTACACTATTGCACTCAGTGTAAATAAAGCAATCAGTCAAAATTACTATACACAAAAAGCCAATACACAGGAAGTTCAGCTTTAGTTAACAGAGCCCAAAGCCCTGCTGAGTTACTCATTGGTAAATCGTTGGGATTACCATGATGTCTGACTTACGTCGAACAGTACATTACACAGGTGCATACATATCAGCAAGACAAAGACTGTTTGATTCACTTAGTACCGTTACATAAACTTCAGTTCAGTTACCCTTGAGCTCAAACTCAAGAGTGATCGGTCAGTCACATAATGCTTTGACAGCAGCGTATATTAACATAATCAAGCTCACACGGAGTGATTACATATACTCTTAGGCAAGTCACGATGCTACAGTATATTTCCTGTAAATACGATACCGTCCATGTAACAAGCACACTTACAAAATGTGCCAGAGTATGGAGAAAGGTACATGCAAAACAGATCTACGAACTCATCTCATCAATTAACACACTCCAGCAAGTGCACAGAAGAGACTGCTCGTTCCTTCCCTTATGAGTCTACCAGATTTTCAACATTATTCTGTAGAGCCACAACTGAAATGCTTCGATTCTCTTCTGTTCCGTTTTCCCACCTTCCACGATTCACAAGCATACTATGCTATGCTCCAAACGTGCATTCTCGGAAGTTTCTTTTTCAAATAAAGACCTAAGTTTGATACTTGTAGATTTCTCTCGGCTGGGAATGCCCTTTTCTTGCCCTTGCTAGTTACTTTTTCTACTTCCTCCTACTTCGTCCGTCATCGGTTCTTTTTCTTCCAAGGTAGCAGAATTGCTTAATTTTGTTGACTTCGTGATCACCAGTTTCCTTTCAAGCTTCTCGCTATTCTCATTGCTGCTACTTCTTATTACTTTCGTCTTTCTTCGATTCCTCTCAATCTATATTCTGTGCTGATTAGTCTGTTCATTCCATTCAACAGATCCATGCGATGTACCCTCGATAAACTGAGTGAACACCGTACAGTAGGAAAAACGGTCTTACCATTACTCATGCAGCATTTGAGATTGAGAATAGTTAAGAAGTTAATGCATAAATTCATCACAATTTCTGTTGGCGTGAAGGTGCGAGGTGCCAGGGCTAGCAGTGTATTTAACACTAAATTCTTCTAGAATCTTCATATGTAAATGTTGATGTGAGCCCCCCAGTCCCCCTATTCTAACTCCGACTTTTGCTGTTGCACATGGATTAAGAAGAAACGTGAACTGACTGTAATCGACCCTGCAAGTGGAGTAGAAAAGAGTTTGGCACCTGCAAAAATTTAATTTGATTGAAATTAATTAAATAAAGGAAAGTTTCATTAACGTAGTGAGAAATGAAAGGGTTGCTCTACCAATTAACAGAATGAAAGTTCTGTCCAAAATAAAAATTTGATTTATTATGACTAAACTCAAAATCATAAACAAAACACATGAAACAATTACAATACATGAAATTGGATACTCAAATAAATGCTGTGAAGGTGAAGTTGTCCATAAACTAGATTGTGACACTTATGACGAAGTGGTATGTGGAGCCAATTCCTTCCAACTCAAATCTTAAGAGAAACACCCAGCCAACCCAACATTAATTGCTGCTACAGTAGTGAGAACTCAGACAATGAAGATCCAAGACAGAACCACGTAATAAAAGACGGGAACAGGCGCGCTCTGCTGAGCACTGATTATCATAGAGCAAATTCCCTAATCTGCCGATGCTGCGTACATACATTACCAAGCTGTCTTCTTAACTGCAAGGACACGATCTGGCTTACCGGAAGCGAAGGCTGGTTGCTTCGACGTCCCGTCGTGGTGATGTTAATGTCACGAGTATAGCCCGAAACAAATTATCCTGGTCTGGTTGTTCCAGACTAAAGACTTCCTATCAATATAAATGCGCGTCTGAGGGAGACGAAGAAAGCCCGTCACACAATCACTAACGGTACAGTGATTGATTTTAACAAGCGAAGTCACACAGTAACTCCGATACAGTCGACTTTAACCAAAACTGCTCAAGACAGACTACATAGGCCGCTTGTACGCAAAACGCTCAATTGCCAACTGTACTCGGAAAGTTACGTTGAAGTCGAAACTTCAGCAACTTCGTCAAACAGTTACAATTAAATAAAAGTATATTAGACAGCCAACGGAAGGCAGGCTGTCCACGGCAGCGAGAGCTCAGTCTTGTAACCTACTCCGACTGAAAGGCGAGAGCTGACTCTCTCAAGAGCACCCGTACAAGCCAAACACAGAACATTCCCCCCCCCCCTCCCGACAGTGGCCGTGGTTAAACGTTCCAATCAGCAAAAACCAACCGGCGGAAAATTCCACTCTATTGCCGAAGCACTACCATTCCACCAATGGAGTTTCTTGGCGCCAATTTCTGCGCTGATTTTGCTACGTCACGGAGCTATGCCCTGAGCAAGCCAATCACAGTTACGATTTTGCAGAAAACGCGGGAATTTTCCCGCCAAGACTGCCTGGGAACACAAGTCATTCCCACGCCTCGCTGGTAGCCCGCCAGAAACGGTTTTCACTAAGTTTCTGCGAAGTAACGGAATCTCTAGCTCAGCCGCCCCTTCCGGCCCATCTGGGCGTGTCGCTCCAGCTCTTATGACAATGTCGGCGTCTGGAAAGCATCCACTCGACCCCCTCAGACCCGTCGGCTTAATCCTTTCAAGATCAGCAGAACTCACCTGTCACCAGACCACCCAGGTGACGAGAGACGCTGCGTGGGAAGTCCGTGTGTGAAGGAATAGCAACTTTTCACTGCATGCAATTAGAGAGGAAAATCGAATTACTCAGAGTAAGATAGAAATATGAGAGAGGGCTCATGCCACCTCTCAAAGGCACGAAGTGTATTTACCAACTGTCATTTTTTGTTTGAATTGTTATTGTTCTTGCGGTGGAACTGTCTGTTTCATATTTCAATGTTGTGTGCATTGTTATTTAACCATTAGAAAAAGTAGTGCCAATAAGAAAAAAAGCATTTGTAACATTTTGTTTGCTTTGGATTTAAAAGTGGGCTGAGAGCAGAGGGTGCAATTCGAAACATTTGTGCCATATTTGGAGTGACTGCCATCGAAGATGTCACAGCAATAGCTTTTCCGTTCCAAGTATGTACCAGATAAATGGAAAATAGGATGAACTCCGTTAGATGCATTAAGTGGGAAATTTCAATAGTCGGGTCTAATGACACTGAATGTTCTAATTCCGAAAACTAAAGACGCAGCGGTGGCCACATAAACATTTTTGCTTGAACACTGTCAGTTCAATCAGCGAACTTTCCCACCCAGTTTTGTTACTGGTGACATGAGTAGTGAAGTCGGTGAGCCCTAACGAAAAACATCTTATCAAGAAAGGCTATGCGTGTGTCTACAGAGGATATTTTTTGCATCTGGTGGCACAAAGGTGTTGTGTTTTACGAATAAAGGTGTATTCATCACGTCTGGCATTAGTTGTTAACGGTTGAGACGCATTCATCTTCTGCTATAACATTCTCCCCACGGGCACTCGTCAGTTCTTAACCCTTTCAGACACTCCAGCTACAATTATCAACATTAAATGTTACAGTGTCTAAGCTGCAACAGATATGCTTTTCCCGAATGGAAAACCTGAGGTACACATTTGTGAATATTCAACCCTTTGATCAAGCGCAAATCCTGCCTGCTGTTGGGCATCACTATGAAAATAAACAGAAGTCAATGCAGCAGTGCGTAGCAGCTCGTGACCACCATAACTCACGGATGTGGCTCGTTCGCTATATTCCACTGTATTATAGAATATTGCTGTTGTTATTTTGCGCCGCGCGGGATTAGCCGAGCGGTCCAGGCGCTGCAGTCATGGACTGAGCGGCTGGTCCCGGCGGAGGTTCGAGTCCTCCCTCGGGCATGAGTATGTGTGTTTGTCCTTAGGATAATTTAGGTTAAGTACTGTGTCAGTTTAGGGACTGATGACCTTAGCAGTTAAGTCCCATAAGATTTCACACACATTTGAACATTTTTTTTATTATTTTGCATGGTAATTATTGAAAGATCATTTCATTTATTATAATAGAGATCATTTTATAATTAGTTATTGTAGTCCATAAAATGAAGCCAAGTTTACTAAACATTTTCAAAACAAGTACATACAGAGACCGCCAGAAAAATGTATACACCCTTTGTCAGGCTCTATTTAGATATCGACATTGTAGTTCGATTTGAGTTGCGAGTGTGTCGTCTTCGGCTCAACAGATGTTAGTACTTTCATCTCGGTATTGAAAAATCAAGATGGCTGGAGCACTGTTGACATTTGAGCACCGAAAATGTATTGTGAAGCGGTTTTTCAAGTCTGAAAATGCCGTTGAAGTGCAACGCCAGTGGAGGCGGGAGTTTGAAACAGAACCCCCAACTCGCCTAACAATTAAACGCAATGTTGACAAGTTTGAATTGCATGGAACGATTTATGACATTCACAAAGGAAGATCAGGAAGACAGCGTACAGCTACAAGTCCTGCTTCGTCGGCTCTCGCGTTGGAAACGTTCGTTACTTCTCCACAGAAGTCTGCTACGCAATGTGCACGTCAAGTGGGGGTTAGCAGTACAAGTGTACGAAGAATCCTGAAAGCAACAGAGTTACAAGTTTACATTCCACGATTACTGTTGTTGTTGTTGTTGTTGGGGGTCTTCAGTCCTGAGACTAATTTGATGCAGCTCTCCATGCTACTCTATCCTGTGCAAGCTTCTTCATCTCCCAGTACCTACTGCAGCCTACATCCTTCTGAATCTGCTTAGTGCAGTCATCTCTTGGTCTCCCTTTACGATTTGTACCCTCCACGCTGCCCTCCAGTACTAAATTCGTGATCCCTTGATACCTCAGAACATGTCTTACCAACCGATCCCTTCTTCTAGTCAAGTTGTGCCACAAAATCCTCTTCTCCACAATTCTATTCAATACCCCCTCATTAGTTATGTGATCTACCCATCTAATCTTCAGCATTCTTCTGTAGCACCACATTTCGAAAGCTTCTATTCTCTTCTTGTCTAAACTATTTATCGTCCATGTTTCACTTCCGTACATGGCTACACTCCATACAAATACTTTCAGAAACGACTTCCTGACACTTCAATCTATACTCGATGTTAACAAATTTCTCTTCCTCAGAAACGCTTTCCTTGCCATTGCCAGTCTACATTTTATATCCTCTCTACTTCGACCATCATCAGTTATTTTGCTACCCAAATAGCAAAACTCCTTTAATACTTCAAGTGTCTCATTACCTAATCTAATTCCCTCAGCATCACCCGACTTAATTCGACTACATTCCATTATCCTCGTTTTGCTTTAGTTGATGTTCATCTTATACCCCCCTTTCAAGAGACTGTCCATTCCGTTCAACCCACGATTACTGCAAGCGATTATTGATGACGATCCTGATCACCGAATGCAATTTTTCGAATGGTATCAGCAAACGGTAACCGATGACGAACAATTTGTGACGTTGGTAGTGTGGAATGACGAGGCACAATTTAAACCTAATGGAACCGTGAATCGGCATAACAGTGTGTACCGGGCACCGGGAAATCCGCATGTTCATGTGGATAAAACGGTTAATCTACCAGGGGTTCCTGTGAGGTGTGGACTATCATCTAGGGGCTTAGTAGGACCCCTATTATTTGATCCTACTGTCACTGGAGAAGTGTACTTGGAAATGTTATGAACATCAATTTTGACAGGCATACGTGCGCTTTATGGAGTTGATGAAGAGGTCTTCTGCCAACAGGATGGGGTGCCACCACACTACCACTTAGCCGTACGAGGTTTCCTGGATGACAATTTTCCGTGGTATTTGGGCCCATTGAGTTCACTCCACGGTCACCAGATGTAACACCTATGGACTTTTACTTGTGGGGATATGTGAAACATAACGTCTCTCGACTTAAGCCACGCACGCTGGAGGAACTTCGGCAGGAGATTACTGCGACGTGTGCAGCGATCTCCACTGTAACATTGGCTGACGTAGTTGCGGCGACCGCTCGTCGTTCTGTTGTGTGTACATTTAAAGTAACCAAGTGCTAAACTGAAGGTTGTACAATATGTGTGAACAATTATTAAATCTAAAATAAACTTGTAATTAATACTCTTCGTTCCTTAAAGTGTTTATATATTTTTCTGCAGGACTCTGTAGTTTTGTATAAATCTAGCATTTATAATCATTAGAAAATGACATAAGAGCATTACCACATAAAGAAAAATCTTCCTTCCTCCAGAAAAAAATTTCGGTCTGAAAGAGATAAATGGAAGCTTTCGTCTCGGTCAGCCTACTGCAGAAGAACCAGAACTAGTTAGCTGTAATCTGTACCACGACGTAACGTTTAACCGTGGAGACGGCGCACTGGATGTCAGCCAAAGGAGCACGTTACTCTGGTCCTTTTTGCAGAGCTCAAGAGACCTGTCCCGTTTACTTCTTGAACATCAATAGAAGCAGGAGGGAGAAGCTCTCACATCACAGAACAAAGAGCGATGATTGCGATTCGCAGTGGTGCGGTGGAACAGAGCAGGGAGCCGAAATTCCGCCTAAGCCCCGCGAGTGTTCTCGCCAAGTCTGCGTCAATCTGAGTCCAGTGGGCGCACGGGAGTTGAATATGGCCCTCTGGACTCAACAGCTCTAAAAGTAAGTGTTCCGCGAACGGGTTAAGTCGCCGAGTTTAGACTCTGTGCTTTAGAGGACTCTCTCAGAATGTTGAGGGTGACTTGAGGTTGTATCAAAGGGCGGCGTTCACTAATGTGCTCTTTCCTTTTGCCGAAGACAGGCTTTAGAGGTGCATATCGCCGAAACGATCGTCAAAGACCAGCATAGTTTCCGTCCGCGGTTACAACTGTGTTTCACCAAAAGTGGAATAATTGTCCTCCTGGCAAAATGTGAAATTATTTTAATATCTCCATCGTTGTTGACTATGGCAACTCAGAGACACACAGCTGCAGTGTATATCATTATGAGAATGATTACAGACTTCAGTAGGCTACACTCAACCGCTATTAATTATTAACACCACCTACATGATCGCTCTGAGAGATCCCATAGCTACACTACTGGCCATTAAAATTGCTACACCACGAAGATGAAGTGCTACATACGCGAAATTTACCCGACAGGAAGAAGATGCTGTGATATGCGAATGATTAGCTTTTCAGAGCATTCACACAAGGTTGGCGCCGGTGGCGACACCTAAAACGTGCTTACATGAGGAAGGATTCCAACCTAATTCTCATACACAAACATCAGTTGACCGTCGTTGCCTGGTGATACGTTGTTGTAATGCCTTGAGTGAGGAAGAGGAATGCGTAAAATCACGCTTACGACTTTGATAAAGGTCGCATTGTAGTCTATCGCGATTGCGGTTTATCGTATCGCGACATTGCTGCTCGCGTTGGTAGAGATCCAATGACTGTTAGCAGAATATGGAATCGGTGGATTCAGGAGGGTAATACGGAACGCCGTGCTGGATCCAACGGCCTCGTATCACTAGCAGTCGAGATGACAGGCATCTTATCAGCATGGCTGTAACGGATCGTGCAGCCACGTCTCGATCCCTGAGTCAACAGATGGGGACGTTTGCAAGACAACAACCATCTGCACGAATAGTTCGACGACGTTTGCAGCAGCATGGACTAACAGCTCAGAGACCATGGCTGCGGTTACCCTTGACGCTACATCACAGACAGGAGCGCCTGCGATGGTGTACTCAACGACGAACCTGGGTGCACGAGTGGCAAATCGTCATCTTTTCGGATGAATCCAGGTTCTATTTACAGCTTGATAATGTTCGCATCCGTGTTTGGCAACATCGCGGTGAACGCATGTTGGAAGCACGTTTTCATCATCGCCATACTGGCGTATCACCCGGCGTGATGGTATAAGGTGCCATTGGTTACACGTCTGGGTCACCTTTTGTTCGCATTGACGGCACTTTCAACAGTGGACGTTACATTTCCATTTTAGATGTGTTACGACCCGTGGCTCTACCCTTCATTCTATCCTTGTGAAACCCCACATTTCAGCAGGATAATGCACGACCGCATGTTGCAGGTCCTGTACGAGCCTTTCTGGATACAGAAAATGTTCGACTGCTGCTCTGGCCAGCACATTCTCGAGATCTTCAACAACTGAAAATGTCTGGTCAATGGTGGCCGAGCAACTGGCTCGTCACAATACGTCATTCACTACTCTTGGTGAACTGTGGTATCGTGTTGAAGCTTCATGGGCAGCTGTACCTGTACACGCCATCCAAGCTCTGTTTGACTGAATGCCCAGGCGTATCAAGACTGTTATTACGGCCAGAGGTGGTTGTTCTGGGTATTGATTTCTCAGGATCTATGCACCAAAATTGCGTGAAAATGTAATCACATGTCAGTTCTAGTATAATATATTTGTCCAATGAATACGCGTTTATGATCTGCATTTCTTCTTGGTGTAGCAATTTTAATGGCCGGTAGTGTAGATGTATCTGTGAACCCGGCCACATTTATTTATTCAGTCGAATGATGGATAGCTGACAACCGCTGACAACCTCTGTACCACTTTGGGCCTACTTTACAACCATGTTAAAGTACACCAACACTGTTTGGTCGTTTCACAACAGTCATAAAAAGTAAACTGACCATGGAGCATACATTCGCCTGCCTGTGGGCTTTTCTTTCATCTGCATACACACCCCGCAAGCCACCATATGGTGCAAGGAAGAGGATATCTTTTACTGCTACTACTAGTCATGCAGTTTCCTGTTACACTCTCAAATGAACCAATAATTTCTCTTGTCTTCGTGTTCCATATGTGAAATATATGCAGGTTACATTAGATTCGTCCTTCAGTAGGTCACAAATGCCAGTTCTCTAAATTTTCTGAACAGTGTTTCACGAAAAGGATATCGTCCCCTCCATGGATTCCCGTTTGGGTTCAGAAGCATCCCCATAACACTCGTGAGTTGACCGAACCTACAGGTGAAAAATCTAGCTGCAGGGGTCTTAACTGGTTCTTTGTCTTTCTTTAATCCAATTGCTGTGGAACCCAAACACTCCAGCAGTACTCTAGTGTTCTATACGCGGTCTCCTTTATAGATGAGCAACATTCTCCTAGAATTTTCTCAATGAACCTCCTCCGAGGTAAGTCGTTCTTTTTTGTCCTAGAGAGCACTACAGTCCAACATTGCAAAAATGTCTTTCCTACTGATCCACGTTAAGCTGCAGTTATGGTTGGTATGCGTCACGATCAGTTTGGATTTCCTGTGTGCTCCAAGAATAAGTGGAATTAATAGCATGCCATTTAAGTGAATTGCGTAAGAAGTGCCGCCAATTCCTTCGAACCACTGACTCTAGCTGCAGCAACTGACACTCGGTCCTAAGCATAATCGGATTGAATGTAAATACGAGGGAAGTCCAATTCTACTTTGACAACCCTATAATGTTTGGTCAGTGGAAACAACCACCATCGTAAAATATATGGGAGTATGCGTTAAGAACGATATAAAATGAAACATAGATGCCAGACATTGAATCGAATTCCAAAAAAGAGAATGCAGTTCTCCCATGAAGAAGGTAGCTTGTAAAATACTGATTGGACCTTTCCTACAATAACGTTTGCCAGCCTGGAGCTCATGTTGCGCTTCATTAAGGGAGAAGCGAAATATGAGATCCAGCTGATGAAAACGAGGGCGTCAGTCGTAGATTTTTCGTTTTATGGCCATTGGGCCTTGGTCGAAGGTAAAGTTCTCTGACTCTCTTTAATTTTCTACAGAGTGAGCAACTTTAAAAAACGTTTAAGCGAAAAACTGAAAAAAGAGCAAAAATTTTGAAGTTGTTCACAGTTTTAGTTGGGAAGCTGATCGCCTACGAGACACTTACTTGAAAATTCAGATTGAGCACCCCCAAAAACCTACAGAACCGTTGAGAGAAAAAACTTCCGCAAGTCTGTCACGAAAACAGATGTTTGAAACACCAGATGATCGAACTAATAGTCGCAATGTGGTCTTCCATGCCGAGCCATCAGCTAGGAAATCTGATTTATTATCACTCCGTCGAAACGTGGGTTTGTGTGCCACGTGCCTTGACCTGACGACAAATGGGGCCCATCGACTGGGTTCTCTCCAAGTAAGCAATTGGATTCGCTGCCGGTACATTACTTTGTGTTAGCATCGGCTCTGTTTCGCTTGTATGATGGGGCATTCATTATGTAAAATGGATGCATCTGTCCCAAAACCCTAGGCACCTAACCTGCTGTGTGGCAGCGGTATTCGGCTACGGACATCTTGTAAAATGGGTCAAAATATGGTTGAAGTGAGTTATCAGTGGACAGTGAAGTATTCCTGTACAGATGCTGTCAAGTAGGTTACATTTAATTTTGTTTTTCCTGATCTGTACAAAAGTTTTCTGTTGATGACTGATTGTAGTCATATTCCCCATGTTAGATAACATTGCTGCCTGAATGCCTGTGCTTGTTTTCGCCAAAGGCGTTTGTGATAACTCCTAGTTTTCCTTATCGCTCATGTATTGGCTACTGCTTGTTTTTCGGTAGCCACAATCAGACGATAGCGTGATGGTTGATTTTAGGATGGATTAATGAGGATCTGAAATTATATTGACGCTTTTGGAATTTTTAGATGCTGTCACTGGTCTGAGATTTTTACAGTATTCTTTTAATTGTGGCATTTTCAACTGGGCCATGTGTGAATTAAACCTAATAGACTGCTTTTGAAATCATGATGTTCTGTATTTTCTTTTAACAGCTGTACTTCAAGGCCACGATAATTTGTATATTGTGTTGTAAATGTTTAGTGGGGAGTAGGGGGACAAAGCAGGCGCCAGTCCATTTTGTTAGTGTAGGTTGCCTACATTAGGGGTAGGTATGCACTCAGGGGCAAAGCTGCTGTTCTCCTTTGATTTATAGGTACTTAACCTATTGTTCTGCTAAAAGGATCCTTCCTTTTGATTGACAGGCACTTAACCTATTGTTCCCCCACCCCCTCCCACTCCCCTCCCCCCATCAGGGAAACTCAAACCCACCCCTCCCCCTCAATGCTACAGGTACACTTTCAGGTTTGAGTTATTGCAATAGCCCTTCTCACTCTTTATCAGTTTGATTGACTGCTTAATTAAATTGATCAACTAACTAACCCCTCCCTCTCTGGTAAACCCCCTTCCCTCCCACCCCCCTTCCCAAAAATTGGTGGGAAAAAAGTTGATGGGTCATTTGGAGAGAAATCGCTTGCTGTGTATGGAATATTGTTTAAACTATTTAGAAAATGTGTGGAATATTGTTTATTTCAACAGTTTAGAGGATTCAAGGCAGTCTATCGATTATATGGAAACTGGTGGCTCTTTGGTTGAGAGGAAGGAACTCATAACAGGAAATTCAAGGGTATATTGTTTATTTATAAGAAAATTCAGTTCATGGGGGTTGGATTTCTCTTGCTCATCAATCTCTGGTGTTTGGGAACATGAAGGTCTTGTAAGAAGTAATTACATGGGGCAAACATGTTGCATAACCTAATGTTAGGCACTGTACCTTGGGTGTCTTAACCTAATATTCGTCCCTTTGTCGGCGCTTAATCTATTGTTCTGTTAAATGGTTTTCCATCTCACCCATATTTCCGTAAACTGTTGTACCGCCTTTGATAGCAAATTAAATAATTAGTTGTGTACTCCCACCATTTTCTGGTACACTTTTCGAATTTCACACGCTTTTGAACGCCATGTCTGGCGCATTCTTCTTTGTCACCCACCCCCTTAAACTATTGTACTACATTTTGCATAAAATTATGCAGATTAACCTGTTGTTCTGCACTTAACCTGCTGTTCTGCTCCATGTCACCCACTCACACACACCTTCTCTTAACTACTGTACTGCTAACACCACGTTGATATAAAAAATTTATACAAATTAATTAAATAGGTATTCTTCACATATATGGGGTAGCCTGTTTTATTTCTTTTTTTATTTTTTTTTAAATTGAAGCATCCTATTGGTCGGTGAAATCGATGGAATATAGTTTAAACAAAAGATCACTAATAAAAAATACATCCCACCACTCGATGCCCAATGCCGACGTCGCCGAATCCGCAGACATCCCCAGGAATCTGGGTTCACCAGTGGCCCCTGCAAACTGACAACAGTTACCAAGCAATGCATGGGTGTCTCTTCGGCTCCCGCAAGCATGAGACGCTGGCACCCCGTTCATACTTGACACCTCAGAATTTCCTCAGACTGCTCATGATGTCATTCAATTTGAAAAGCATTTGTTAAAAAGCTATAGCCACACATTATAAAAAATATTCCGTAGCTCTTACTTCCTTAATATCTTATGACAGTTAACCTTGAGAACTACGGACTCAAGGGAAAAGAGAATGTTACTGCTTACAGCGTGTTTGAGCTGGTGAAATCAAGAAATGTGTGTAATGTAATAAAAAATATTCCGTAGCTCTTACTTCCTTAATATCTTATGACAGTTAACCTTGAGAACTACGGACTCAAGGGAAAAGAGAATGTTACTGCTTACAGCGTGTTTGAGCTGGTGAAATCAAGAAATGTGTGTTATGATATTTATATGAAACTAATAAAGAGTCGTTGCCACATGAATGCTTTTGATTATTACATGTTCCCTACACAACCTGTACCGTTACTACATGATATATACTTTATTTGCCACCTGGCCTATTTCCAAAGCATAAGCCACACTTCAACCACTATGACTTGATACAGCGATATCACACTGATGAGACACGATGTATTAAAATTGGTTGTAGTGGGCGTGCAGATGGAAAGATCAATAATAATAATGTATGTTCTGTAGCCAAGTAAGATGCTATTACCTTTTAATGACTCAATGGTTTCTATGATGATGAGCGTAGACAGATAATATTTAAAGATATGGCGTTCACAGAAGATGCAGGAATGATAGATACAGTCTTAGCAAACGTTGCATCACTGAGGTCTTTCATGTATGTGAAGTGTGCTAAGACAAGGAAGAGTGCAAAGTGGTTAACACATTTCTACCATGGAATTCGCTGGGATGATCCAGGCATATCCTATAAAGATATGATGACTGCACTTACATTATTTGATCACATGGATATCACCATCTACGTGAAGGGGAAGGGAAAAAGCTCATGGATGCATCAAATATTTAAGTTTGCTGCTATTCAAGACCTGGAATTCTATGGGTGTCCTCTCCGGCGACTCTAGAGGAAGATGTGTGAAAATAGTGCTGCTGTGTCTGCTAATGGAAATGTAAAATTACTTTGAAAAATAAATGAATTTTTACCTCACAACCTCTGTGTTCTTTTTTTTTTTTCAACCCTGTTCCCACTTTCACAGTGTACAGTATTTTAACCACATGCTGTGTCTGTGGTTTTCTTGAAGCATAGGAGATATAATTTTAGACATGTCTGCTATATATCTGTGGAAGCAGACACAATCACGTTCCTCCTGCCCCCATAACACAATTCATGCTGCACGATAGGTGTAATTCCATGCAACAATTCTATATATTTTGTTTTCTTCCATCTTAAATTTCACCTCCTTAATAGCACTCATATTCAGCGAAACTAATGTCATTTGAGACCTGCACAGCCTTTATATAGATATACATACATAATGCAATAGGGGATAGGTTTTTTTTTAAATAACGACAACAACAAAGATGTATGGTGAATAATCTTTTTCTTGGTTTATTCAGTTCACACAAATACAATATAGTTCTTGAGGTACAATATGCTACTTGAAGTACAATGTAGTTTTTTGAGGTATAATATACTACTCTTCGGGTATAAATCGACTCTGCTGTTCCAAGCAGAAATACTTTTAACTTACATGCTGAAACAGTAGCGCTGGTAGGAATTTTTTAAAAAATCTATGCTAAAAACTAATGTAGAGTTACTGTCTTTACTACAACTAAATTCTACAGCCCCAGTAGCATAGATTTTACAATAATTCTGTTGGACTGTGCACACTTAGAAACTAATTTCAACAGTCCACAATAGCAAAGGTTTTTACAGTAAGAAACCAGATGGATTGTGAGCTATATACGCTTACAAAGAACTATTCTGACTTGGATGGCTAGGGGTAGGTGAAAAACTTAAAAGCTATTCTATTCACAAGACGCACATGGTGTGTAGATATATATATTTACAGGCTACACATACATTGTGTACAAACATATGAATCGAAATATAAATATCTTTTTCTATATTTTCTTAAATATTTTCTGTTTATGTTTTTTCTTTCTTTCACACACATAGTGGGCATATATAAATATAAATTTTGTTCATTTATTCTTTTATTCTTTCTTTTCCACACATTCTCTCTATGTATGGACGTACACATGTACATAGTACACAAAAATATTCACACCACACACACATACACACACACACACACGCACAAAATTACTTGCACTATGATAAAAGGCTCATACTACTACTACTCTGCAGACACCCTCCCTGTCTCTCTCTCTCATTCTCTCTTACTATCACTCAGAGTCCCCCACCCCTTCTCTCACTACAAGTGAGTAGTGTGAGTACAGGAGATTTTAAATCTATCACAAATGACCCTTTTACCGTCATGAGGCGACAGACCAATTTTAGACTGCAGCATAGTGTACACCTCGTGTCCTCTTGATCGAATGCTGGTCTGCTGTACCATATGTGGTGGTCATGGTGCAGCACCATGAACACCACTGCACAGGCACCACAAATAGCCTTCGATGGTTCTCGATGCCATATGATACATACCCTTAGCCCTCCTCTGGGTGGCGTCTTCCAATTGCGATATGCATACATTTTAACATAGACCTACAAACTACACAATCAGCAATCCGTTCGCATCATCCTTCATAAGACTGATAACCTTCTTGTCCTGTGGAATGATGCCATGTATGAGGATGTGTCAAATTCATTACTGTGGCACCTAATTACTTCATATGGATCGCAGTTCTTCACGCAACAGATGAAGGTATCTGTATCCAAATAAAGTAATTTAGGATCTCTGAAATGAGTTTTCGCAAGCTCATAATGAAAGGGGTACATGTGGAGTTTGGAGAAGTCTAATGTGCACATCCCCACATAAATAGGTTAAATAGGTCTTGTAAACTATAGTGCAGTCTTCGCCATCTCCACAGCAACAAAGTTCTTATAGAATACGGTGACCTGATTAAAATTTGGTCTGGAAATGCATTTTCGTAAGCCATAACGCCCATTCAATTCAGTTATAATCAAAATTTCACGTCGTTCCCTCAAATTCTCCATTGTTTTACCGAAAACTGGATTATTCATTAATTTATAAAAATCTTTCTCGAAGTCACACATTGCAGAAGTTCTGTGTCTTGTTTTCAAATCAATATACTCCTTCAACCAGGGGGACTGTTTGAAGGAGACAGCATGGGTGATTCTAGCCAGATCCATACCCAAGCTGAGACACTGCTGGAGGTTACAATAATGAATAATGCATCTTTGCTTATCCCCCAGTGTTGTCTTCAGTTTTGGTGTGTAGCCTCCTTGTGGAACTAGTTGCTCTGGACACAGTGGCAAATTGGCGTGCACATCATGCAAACTAATAGGGTATGTGAGATGTGCCACCACCACATACCCTACATCAGAATCAGCTGCCATACCCCTCATGATTTTTCCACCTAATCCCTCGCATTCGTCTTCAGTCACCCATCGAAACTCACCAATAGGCAGTGATTGCTGCATGGCATGCATGTATATGTTATATATTTCCAGGTACATTATGTAACTCGAATCAAGGGACGCGATGAACCTGTTACTCATCTGCGGGTTATTTGCCTTCATGTGCCTATGGACACATTGGCAAAGTCCACCATGGATCCCTCGCTCAAAGAAAAGAAGCATGTCAGCATCAGTTAATAATTCAATATTGTACTTCGTTTTCTTGAGCATTGCGTCCCAAGACAACTCAGTTACTGTGTAATAAGAGGTGGGATCCAGAGAATATACGGTCATGCATAGACTCTAGAAATTACTCGAAAACGTCTGCAAGCAAGCAAACATATGTGTCGATGTAAAGCCATGCGTACTCTCCTAAAATTGAAATATCGAATTCCTGCCAGACATTCATGTCATGCTCATACTCAGCATCTGTTATGGCATCGGCTGTAAGGTTGCTGGAGAATGATGTCAGGTAGCCTGGCTTCGTTGAGTTTCGCCAGACTATCCACATGCTCATATGGGAAAACCCCCTTTCTAGTCACAAGCCGGCCAGTATGGCCAAGTAGTTCTAAGCGCTTCAGTCCGGAAACGCGCGACCGCTACGGTCCAGGTTCGAATCCTGCCTCAGTTATGGGTGTGTGTGATGTCCTTAGGTTAGTTAGGTTTAAGTAGTTCTAAGTTTAGGGACTGATGACCTCAGATGTTAAGTCCCATAGTGCTCAGAGCCATTTGAACCATTTGAAGCCAGTCACAAGTTGAAACTTTTTGTCATCGGGAAATGCAGCTCGAGTGATATGCATATCTCCCCCCCCCTCCCCCCTCCCCCCCCCCAAGGTAGAGTTTCAACGAGTTTCTGGAGTAGTGCCTGCATAAAACGTAGTGTATCAAGGAAGCAGAGCGTAATTTTTGGAGTCATTTGTTTGGAGAATGAAATGTATTTCTCAACACTCTGAGGTAGGGCACTGACCTGATATTTCTCCAAACTGAAATCAGCCAAGTGCTCAACTAGAAAGTAAGCGACTTACCCACTTTTTTTTATTTAATCGTATAGCTAGCCCCCCCTCTCCACCCCTCTCCCCGTTGGGCAGACCATTCGCCAGGTGCCGGTCTTTCAATTTAACACCACTTAGGCTACCTGCAGTCGATGAGGATATTAGGATGATGATGAGAACAGCACAACACCCAGTCCCTGGGCGGAGAAAATTCCCTGACCCAGCCGGCAATCGAACCTGGTCGCAGAGGATTGACAATCCGTCACGTTGACAACTCACCTACCGGGGCGGACATACTCACTTAAACTGTAGAAGAAAACGGGTATGAGTCTAGGTAGCTGATACTTCAAATTGCACACGTTGTGATTTGCACCACGGAATTTCCCCATAAGATGACAGTGATCCCTACGAGGAGTTTCCACATTTCTGTCTAATGGCAGCCGGAAAACATGACAATCAACCACGTTATTATACAAATCTTCATTCCCCTCCGATATGGTCATGGGGACGTTGTCAACCTCCCATGAAAGTTTTTCGACCTCAGTGAGCAGCCAAACTGCAGGACTATCCCTGACATAAGATTTGCAGCAGTTAAGACTGGAATCATATGATGATGCAATTTGGTACGCTGCCGCATATGGTACGTGTTTGTCTGTAAAGGTGGTATGTCAGACTCTAGAATCAGATCCACAGTGGGACATAGGCTCTGAGAACTATGGGACTTAACATCTATGGTCATCAGTCCCCTAGAACTAAGAACTACTTAAACCTAACTAACCAAAGGACATCACACAACACCCAGTCATGACGAGGCAGAGAAAATCCCTGACCCCGCCGGCAATCGAACCCGGGAACCCGGGCACGGGAAGCGAGAACGCTACCGCACGACCACAAGCTGCGGACAGTGGGTCGTAGGAGCGAGGAGGCATTCGAAGTCAGCATACACTACAAACAGGCATCGCTCCTAGTGGTGAGCATTCTTAAACTTTATGAATTTGTTTTCCTCAGTAGGCACAGTAACACATACCGGGTCCTTGGAAGCACAGTCTACCAGATGCGCTAGTAATAACTTGTCTGAGGAGAAATAATTGAGGCAACTCTAGCAAATATGTTTTGCATGACGATCAGATGACAGTTGGGTTGAAAGGAGTCGGCACATGTCGTTGTTCCAAACATAGTGATAATTATCACCTTCAAAGAAGAGCAGCATGTTTCCATGCAGCTCATGCTCACCTGCAAATTTTGAGAAATGGAGGGGACCGACGACAATACGCTTGTCTTGGTCATCTGACTTTCTTATCTTCTCCAGGCCATAAACATGAACCGATATGCCAGTATTCTGCACCTCAAATTTAGGTATGTCCTGGGTCTTGACAGGGAACTCTATACCATCAAAGTTATAACACTCATGAATGTCAAGGTACCTGCCATACTGAGTTACATGTTGCGGATGTTTTGCGTAATTTCTCTTGAAAACCAGGATTGACCATGCAAAATAAGCCTGATCCTTTCTATTTTCGACATTAATGCATGCCTGTTTATTAGCTATGTATTTAGGGAGCTTGATATAGCTAGACCATCCATTTATCAGATCACAGACATGTGTATGGATGTCCAGGTGTAGTATTCGGCTGAGTGCTTTAGCCGACCCTGTAACTTCCATCTCAGAAAACTGGGCAAGTACAGCATTCCAGGTGGATTTACAAAATCACTCGGCGATTGACGTGCTCCGCGTTATCACTCCATTTTCCCCCCAAAGAATATGAAGGGTTGTCTCTTCAACACCAGACTCAACTTTCGAGGGAGGGGGGGGGGGGCATAATTCGATGCAAAGCTCATGCATTTAATGTCGGGATACAGCAGATCATTGACTACCTTGAGGAGCTCCGTTTTCATGACAGCGAGGAACGCCCTTAGAAAACTGACAGGGTCGCGGTACCCTCCTGCCAGATTCTCAATCCTTGTGAAGGAGATTCGCTGTTCAGAGGCGTCTGCAATCATCGAGTTCTCCAAGTGCGGAATGGTGTCACTGACCTGATGTCCTTCACTAAAAGGATGGGAGGGGGAACTGTCACTAGCCATAGGATGTTCTCTATTACTAATACTATAACTACAACTAGTCAGTGGAGTTGGTGAGGTTGGCAAGGTTATGCACTGTATCTCACGTGATCGGCGAGGATGTGACGGCGGAGGAGGAGGAGGAGTAGGAGACGCTGCGGTTTCGGGCCTCTGCGAACAGCCTCGTTGCTGCAGCCCTGAGGGAGGGCAGCCCATGGACGCTAGAGCGATGCTGTGGCGGGCGCGGCCAGAGCGGCGGCGGCGGCGGTGGTGGGGGCGGTGGCGACCGCTTCCCGCGCAGCGACTAGCGGCGCTCTTGCTGGCGAAGCACGCCTCACAGGACGTCGTTTAGATGTTATACTCTTCGCCGCCCCCGGTACCTGAGCCACGGCGTATTGCAGGAATTGTTCCCCTGACTCGACCGCTGTAGAATAATGAAAACCAAAAATAAATACAACGTTCTAGACGTCGCCAGATGTCGCTACTGCTGCAAGGAAAGAAAGAATACCGATTATTTGTAAGCAGAGTGAATATATACATATTACCTGTTTCGCTCTGGCTCCTTGACACCTCCTTCATCTCCTCACGACGACGAAAGTCTGTAAGTCTCTCTCCATCTCCTTCACCCACTATATATATATATTGATCGTGACCGGGCCAAATATCTCACGAAGTAAGCATCAAACGAAAAAACTACAAAGAACGAAACTTGTCTAGCTTGAAAGGGGAAACCAGATGGCGCTATGGTTGGCCCGCTAGATGGCGCTGCCGTAGGTCAAACTGATATCAACTGCGTTTTTCAAATAGGAACCCCCATTTTTTATTACATAATCGTCTAGTACCTAAAGAAATATGACATTTTCCATGTGTTAGGGGGTGCACTTCGGCTTTCTGTCCAGTAGAATCAGGGTTCTAGTCGCTGATACGTTGCGTTTCTTGAGGTGCAAATGTTCAAAAGTGTGTGAAATCTTACGGGACTTAACTGCTAAGGTCATCAGTCCCTAAGCTTACACACTACTTAACCTAAATTATCCTAAGGACAAACACACACACCCATGCCAGAGGGAGGACTCGAACCTCCGCCGGGACCAGCCACACAGTCCATGATCTTGAGGTGCACTGAGTGTTTGTGCACTGCATTATTTTCGGGTATTTAAGCGTTGTGAGCGAGTCTGCATGCATTTTTAGGTGACCTCCGAGTAGTTTGCACGGATGTATATTGTGTACTGGATTATTTCGGTAATTTACGAGTTGATTGCGTCTCTGCATATCAGCGTAATGCATTATTTATTGGTAGTTTCCAATAATGTAAACTTTGTATTGTGATTCTAAGCACGTCAGGGTGAGTGTTTTGCATCAGCGTGATAAATAAACTAGGTGAAATCCGTGGCTAAATAAATTGTTGCCCAGGACAGGCTGTTTCCTTTTTTCACACCAATTTTTCCCCTCCAGATCACCAACAGGGTCAGTGTTTTGTATCAGCATAATAAATAAACTAGGTGAAATCCTTCCATAAATAAATTCTTCAAGAAATAAATAGAGTACACTCAATCGCCTCTCCAGCAGCCCAGAATAGGCTGATTCCATTTCCTGCAGTTTTCCCCTCCAGACCGCTGGGGGCGATGAGGAGGCTGGGGCAGATGTAGAGCTGAGAAACGTGACATCATCTACATCTACATCTACAGCCATACTCCGCAA
Organism: Schistocerca nitens; assembly: GCF_023898315.1. Classification (NCBI taxonomy): domain Eukaryota; kingdom Metazoa; phylum Arthropoda; class Insecta; order Orthoptera; family Acrididae; genus Schistocerca; species Schistocerca nitens. The sequence continues at coordinate 527,367,684 of NC_064620.1, forward strand.
GCCACCTGACGGTGTGTGGCGGAGGGTACCCTGAGTACCTCTATCGGTTCTTCCTTCTATTCCAGTCTCGTATTGTTCGTGGAAAGAAGGATTGTCGGTATGCCTCTGTGTGGGCTCTAATCTCTCTGATTTTATCCTCATGGTCTCTTCGCGAGATATACGTAGGAGGGAGCAATATACTGCTTGACTCCTCGGTGAAGGTATGTTCTCGAAACTTTAAAAAAAGCCCGTACCGAGCTACTGAGCGTACTTGTTGCAGAGTCTTAGACTGAAGTTTATCTATCATCTCCGTAACGCTTTCGCGATTACTAAATGATCCTGTAACGAAGCGCGCTGCTCTCCGTTGGATCTTCTCTATCTCTTCTATCAGCCCTATCTCGTACGGATCCCACACTGCTGAGCAATATTCAAACAGTGGGCGAACAAGCGTACTGTAACCTACTTCCTTTGTTTTCGGATTGCATTTCCTTAGGATTCTTCCAATGAATCTCAGTCTGGCATCTGCTTTACTGACGATCAACTTCATATGATCATTCCATTTTAAATCACTCCTAATGCGTACTCCCAGATACTTTATGGAATTAACTGCTTCCAGTTGCTGACCTGCTATTTTGTAGCTAAATGATAAGGGAACTATCTTTCTATGTATTCGCAGCACATTACACTTTTCTACATTGAGATTCAATTGCCATTCCCTGCACCATGCGTCAATTCGCTGCAGATCCTCCTGCATTTCAGTACAATTTTCCATTGTTACAATATCTCGATACACCACAGCATCATCTGCAAAAAGCCTCAGTGAACTTCCGATGTCATCCACAAGGTCATTTATGTATATTGTGAATAGCAACGGTCCTATGACACTCCCCTGTGGCACACCTGAAATCACTCTTACTTCGGAAGACTTCTCTCCATTGAGAATGACATGCTGCGTTCTGTTATCTAGGAACTCTTCAATCCAATCACACAATTGGTCTGATAGTCCATACGCTCTTACTTTGTTCATTCAACGACTGAGGGGAACTGTATCGAACGCCTTGCGGAAGTCAAGAAACACGGCTCTCTGAGTCTCGTGGACGAATCGCGCGAGCTGGGTTTCACACGACCGTCTTTTTCGAAACCCATGCTGATTCCTACAGAGTAGATTTCTGGTCTCCAGAAAAGTCATTATACTCGAACATAATACGTGTTCCAATATTCTACAACTGATCGACGTTAGAGATATAGGTCTATAATTCTGCACATCTGTTCGACGTCCCTTCTTGAAAACAGGGATGACCTGTGCTCTTTTCCAATCCTTTGGAACGCTACGCTCTTTTAGAGACCTACGGTACACCGCTGCAAGAAGGGGGGCAAGTTCCTTCGCGTACTCTATGTAAAATCGAACTGGTATCCCATCAGGTCCAGCGACCTTTCCTCTTTTGAGCGATTTTAATTGTTTCTCTATCCCTCTGTCGTCTATTTCGATATCTACCATTTTGTCATCTGTGCGACAATCTAGAGAAGGAACTACAGTGCAGTCTTCCTCTGTGAAACAGCTTTGGAAAAAGACATTTAGTATTTCGGCCTTTAGTCTGTCATCCTCTGTTTCAGTACCATTTTGGTCACAGAGTGTCTGGACATTTTGTTTTGATCAACTGAATGATCACGTGACCTATCGCAGCGCTCTCTAGCGATGAATTCGCCAACTACCTCAGTTCCTTGGTCTGATTAATCGGAAGCAGTTGTCACTTTTGTGGTGGGAGCTTATACGTAGGTTTTGGAAATGACAGATAATTCCAGCAGAGACAGATGTTTCCACGTGTTGTGTAATGCATCTTTAATGCAAAGCATTTATTTGCAGGACTGTATTCCCCCCTTCATATGTTCAAGTATTAATGCTCTCTTCCATTCTTCATGCAGTGAGCTGTGGATGCACTCCTCGGCTGAATGAGTGCATGTCATACAGCACTGATATCACCACACTAAGCCACTAATGCTGCAGGTAGATAACAAATTTAAACAAATTTCAACAATTTTAAACAAATTTCAACAAATTTCAATAAATGATATTCGAATTGAATGACATCATGAGCAGTCTCAGGAATTTATCAGGTGTCTATCATGAAAGGGATGCTGGCACCTCATGCTTGTGGGACCCAAATGGACACCTGTGCTTTGCTTGGCAGCTGACAGCCGTGTTGTCACTTCGTGGGGGCTGCCTGTGCACCCAGACTCCAGGGACTGGTGCGGATTCAGTGGCATCAGTGTCTGATGTTGTTTGGCAGAAAGCGTTTTTTGCTAGCGATCTTTTGTTTAAACTATATGCCATCGATTTCACTGACCAATAGGATGCTGTGAGTTAAAAAGAAACTACCCCATATATGTGAAGAATATCGATTTAATTAATTTGCATAATTTTTTTTATATCAACGTTGTTTTAGCAGTACAGCAGTAAAGGGGAGAGTGTGTGTGAGGGGGTGACCTGGAGCAGAACAGCAGGTTAACTGCATAACAAGAGGTTAATTTGCATAATTTTTATGTAAAACATATTACAGTACTTTAAGGGGATGGGTGACAAAGAAGAATGCGCCAGAAATGGCGTTCAAAAGTGTGTGAAATACGAAAAGTGTACCAGAAAATGGTGGGAGTACGTAACTAATTACTTAATTTGGTATCAAAGGTGGTACAATAGTTTAAGGAAATGTGTGTGACATGGAAAACCACTTAACAGAACAATAGGTTAAGTGCCGACAAAGGGCCGGACATTAGGTTAAGACACCCGGGGTACAGTGCCGAACATTAGGTTGTGCAACATGTTTGCTCTATGTAACTGCTTCTTACAAGACCTACATGTTTCCAAACAACAGAGAATGATGAACAAGAGAAATCCAACCCCCACAAACAGATTTTTTTTTTTGTAAATAAACAATATACCCTTGAAATTCCTGTTATGAGATCCTTCCTCTCCACCAACGAGCTGCAATTTCCATATAACCATACACTGATTTGAATCCCCTAAATTGTCGAAATAAACAATATTCCACACATTGTCTAAATTGTTTAAGCAATATTCCACTCACAGCAATCGATTTCCCTCCAAATGTCCGATCTACCGTGTCTTTTTCTCGCCAATTTCCAGGAGAGGGGGTGGGAGGGAAGGAGGTTTACCAGAGAGGGAGAGTTCAATTAACTGGTCAGTTTAATTAAGTAGTCAATCAAACTGATAAGAGTGAGAAGAACTATTCCAGTAACTCAGACCTGAAAGTGTACCTGTAGCAGTGAGGGGGCAGGTTGATTGGTGGTTTCCTGAGGGGAGTGGGGAGTGTGAGGGGGTGCGAGAACAATAGGTTAAGTGCCTGTCAATCAAAAGGAAGGATCCTTTTAGTAGAACAATAGTTTAAGTCTCCAGAATGAGATTTTCACTCTGCAGCGGAGTGTGCGCTGATATGAAACTTCCTGGCAGATTAAAACTGTGTGCCCGACCGAGACTCGAACTCGGGACCTTTGCCTTTCGCGGGCAAGTGCTCCACCATCTGAGCTACCGAAGCACGACTCACGCCCGGTCCTCACAGCTTTACTTCTGCCAGTATCTCGTCTCCTACCTTCCAAACTTTACAGAAGCTCTCCTGCGAACCATGCAGAACTAGGCTGTGGCTAAGCCATGTCTCCACAATATCCTTTCTTTCGGGAGTGCTAGTTCTGCATGGTTCGCAGGTCGGGCACACAGTTTTAATCTGCCAGGAAGTTTCAATAGTTTAAGTACCTGTATATCAAAGGAGAACAATATGTTTGCCCCTGAGTGCATACCTGCCCCTGATGTAGGTAATCCACACTAACAAAATGGACTGGCGCCTGCTTTGTCCCCCTACTGTGGGGTTCTGTCTCTTTATTTCAGATTGTCAGTTTTCGTCTGGTTAGCAAAAATGTTTGTTTAATGCTGTTGCACACCCCACAACTTGGCACCGCCACTACTAACCACAACCGTAGCGACTGGTATGCACTTCTCAGATTCTACATGGCCAGTTCGCATACGGCTGTGTTTGATTACCGTAACCGCGAACATTTTTCGATCCCGCCTCCGTAGTCGACGTCGTTAGCGCACGCCTGTGCAGAGACGCTCGACTCAGACGTAGCCAGTTTGATCCGTGGTGGCCGGCAATGCGAGTAGAGGTTGTGGCGAACTTGTAAGGTGCCAATACGCTCGGAAACCTGAAATCGCCTCACATTTTATTAACTCATAAATGATTAATAAAATTATTGCAATAAAAGCACAAATTATTGATAAAATTATCTCAATAAAAGCAGTCTTACCCGTATGTAAGGTATCTATTTCATTGCATGACAAGTTTACATCTTCTATAGAATCTTGATCAGTGTTCTTCATACCTATCCCACCATCTCCTCTTGTCACAATTGTCAGTGGCTACGTAAGAAGCTACTGTTTGGACTACTCTCCCCATTACATTAAAGTTAAATTATTATGACTGAATGATATCTGGTTAGTTGAGTGGAAACTTTTGGGCGAGAGAAGTTGCTTCTCCAATATTTTAAGATAAATATCTCCCACACTCCCAGGTATTAACTTAATTCCTGTTTGAATTCTCCACTCTATAAAGCAAAATGATTAATGATGTATAAAGGGTAGTTACAGTTCGTAATCACCCTGTGTCCGTCTCTCGATGTCAAAGTCAGCACCTGGAATAAAACTTCAGTGGCTCTGCAGAATTCCGGTGATCGTGACTGAAAATTCTTAAAATAGTCAGAGGCACATCGTATGCCGTCGGGGACCCGTCTGGGTGTTATGACGTACTCATTCTGCAGCATGGAAATCGGTGTCCAAGTTGTGTATGAATTTCGATAAAAATCCAGAAGTTAATCTCTCAAAGAAAGCATAAATGGCCGTAACGCAGGCTTCATTGATTTCCCAGGATACAAATTTCCCTGAGAGCTACGACGCACCAAATAGTGTTCCGAGTCACATACAACGGAGAAGTTAAAATAACAAAAGAATTAAACAAAAATTTTCCTTTCGTGAAATTATATTTTCTATAAATGCTCTTCATTGCTACATTTCAGGATACATCATCTTCTTGTATGAAATGAAATCTCACAATAATTAATCAAATTACATTCCGTATTCAAATGGCAGCTTCCAACAATGCCGCTGTTTACCGTTCAGCCGCTATCGTACCATGTGATTCCTCTCAGCAGTTTCTAATTCCGAAGTAAGTTAAGTTCATAGTACACATAATGTTCCACATTATATCCACTGAGTTCTTATATCACAAGCCAGAGATAATATTTCTCTCTCAGTCGTAACGAGTCTTTGATCCAAATAGACCACTTGCGCAGTTACACATAAATAATTGCGCTAAAAGAGAAGTGACAGGGAAAGGTTGATACTACACCAAGTCCGTGGAGGCCCTATGCGTTGTCCTTGCGGTATACCGCATTGATATAACCATTAGACATAGAGTACCAGTGTACTGACTAAAAAGAGACGTGTTAGAAAGAATGGGGAACATGTAAAAAGGGCCGTCGGGTCTTCTCTTTCTTTCCGAACATCCGGGAATGGTTGAGGCCCAGACACGTTGACCCATGTCGCGGTGCGGTACACTGCCTGACAGGACAAGGCCTTTACCACATACACCTGTACCGCTTTGTCCTTAGACAAAGTGCCTTGTGTGAATGTGGGGAATATGGGGAATATGGGTCCTGCGAAAACATAACACTGCAGTGTGGCACACTCACACACAGAAGACTGATGACAGAAATCGAAAACATACGGCAAGCTCTAAGAGATCCAGATTAATGGAGTATGCTTAACTGCATCACTAAATAAATAGGAAAAACACAACGCAAGACTTATAAGCAGCGACGATCATATACAAGATCATGACCAGAAAAAAACCCTATGCCATAAGCTGATACATGGATCAACAGAGATACGAACACTGATATGCAAACATATGAACATACAGACACAGGCGATGACATTACACATCAGTATCATCAGATACAGATACATATACGGCTTGGTAGCAGATCACACATTTGCAATAATATCGCAAGCAATACAGTACATGCATGGAATTTAGAAGTAAGTTAGTAATAAGAAATAAAGCAATAAATATTCTTGTATCTACGAAGTAAAACAAGTAGTTCTTTAGTTTTTTGCATCATTATTTTTAAACGTATAATTGTGTAATATGTAAAGATGCAAAAGATACGGATTGTAAAACATGTGAACTTTTAATATTGTACATAAAAAAGCATAACAGTATAATGAGACTCAACTACATATAATAAAAGTCGGCTACACAAACACAAACGCACGACATAGTAAGAAAACCCCTTTGGGGAGCAGCGACTCGATGTCAACCTTCCGAGACTCCTGTACCACTTACGACGAGGACAAATGGAGAAAGTAACTGTCGTACCTTATACGCAAACCACGTAGAGCTAATCTCACGACGTACGTACATATGGTACTAACCTAGCAGAACAGAACCTGCTAATTGAGGTAAGACATGCTCGAGGTGTTCACTGAAGCCCTCCCAATTCAAATAACCAGGTAAATGGACCTCTTTCACTATCTAAATCTTCACTCCTTAAGAATATAGTAAATTTAGTGACCTTTCCCAAAATTTTCTTTTATGTTTTTTTTATAATTAACAATGTAATTATGTAAAAGACAAGAAAAATAACAGCACTGATAAAAGCTGTGGAAAAAGACGAAGAGTCTATCTCAGCAGTTTGTGACTAGTTTTTAGTAGCTAACGACCCATTATAGTTACCAAAGCCGTTGGTCGTGATGTACTGTTAATAAATGAGTAAATAAATGTCACCTAGGGTAAAATGCTCTGATGATGATTCTATAAGAGATCGAAACCGATCACCGAATGAAATAAATAACTGACATAAGTTCAAGACTGCTTTCACTAAAATAATTTTATTATAGTTTTATCGATCGTCTTTTTCTCTGCGAACAATGTTCCAACCGAAAAAAACAGGTAATTAAAGTTTTCATGTGTAAATGAATAAACTGGCTCCTTCTATGTAGCTGTTCGATTATAAAAGAACCGTATAGAAAAGACATTGTCCAGAAGAGTATAGTGCTTTTTTTCGTGATGACCCGGTACGCGCATGTTTTGTTGCTTTTTTGTTATGGTTTTAGGGCGCAAAACTGCTACGGTCATTAGCGCCCGGTCTATGACTTAGGAAAAGGTAAAAAGACGAAACTGGAAACCAGCAGCAATGAGAGCGAAACTCAAAAAAGTGGGGAAACTAAAAACAGAAGGAAAGCTTAAAAAACCACTGTGGAAGGGGGGCTGTTTGTCCCCAGAAAGAGCTTCAAATGACGGACGTCATCTCACTGGCAATAATAAACTCTAGAACGCGATCGGCTGAGCGCGTGTCATCTGCTAAAATGGAAGATATATCAGGCGAAAGCTGTAGACGGGCGCGTAAGGGAGTAAAATAGGGGCAATCGAGTAAAAGGTGTCTCATCGTCCACAGTTGAGAGCAGTGGGGACAGAGTGGGGGAGGATTGCCACTTAAAAGATGTCGATGGCTGAAGAGACAGTGCCCTATCCGGAGCATAGTTAAAATTACCTCCTCCCGACGACGAGTTCGGGAGGAAGAGGTCCAAACACAGGGAAGAGCTTTCACGTCCCGCAATTTATTATTGGAAAGTGTCGACCAATGTGCGTGCCATAGAAGAGCAACACGACGACATAAAACACTCCGTAGATCGGCGAAGGGAATCATGCGAATAGCAGGCTGAAGAAGAGAGACTGCAGCATTGGCCTCTATATCGGCCGCCTCATTTCCACAGATACCAACATGTCCTGGGATCCAGAGGAACGCCACAGAGACGCCCCCCAAGTGGAGCAAGTGGAGGCAGTCCTGAATCCGGTGGACCAGAGGGTGGACAGGGTAGAGAGCTTGGGAGACTGAGGAGAGAGCTGAGTGAATCTGAGCAGATAACACACTGTATCCGCTGATGGCTACGGATGTATTTGACAGCCTGGAGAACAGCGTAAAGCTCCGCCGTATAAACCGAGCACTGGTTGGGAAGCCGAAATCGATTTGGGGTGTCGCCAACAATATAGGCACTCCCTACACCAAACGATGTTTTTGAGCCATCAGTGTAAATAAATGTGGCTTCCTTCATTTGTGCACATAGAGCAGCAAATGCCCGACGATAAACAAGTGAAGGGGTACCATCCTTGGGAAATTGACAAAGGTCACGGAGCAGGCCGGTCCGGGGACGGAGCCAAGGCGGTGCTGTACCCCAAGTTGTCAAGAAAGTTTTAGGAAAGCGGAAGGAAAGAGAATGGAGCAGTTGACGGAAGCGGACTTCTGGTGGTAGTAGGGAGGAAGGGCGACCTGCATAACCTAAATCCAAGGAGGCGTCGAAAAAAATGTCATGGGCCGGATTAGCAGGCATGGAAGATAGATGGCTAGCATAACGACTCAGAAGGACAGCTCGCCGATTGGACAGCGGAGGTTCAGCAGTCTCAGCATAAAGGCTTTCCACAGGGCTCCAGACACTAAACGCAATCCACGGTGGTGGACAGAGTAGAGACGCCAAAGAATAGGCGGCCGAGCAGAAGAGTAAACTATGCCTCCATAGTCCAATTCCGAGCTCACTAAGGCGCGATAGAGGCGGAGAAGGACCAGTCGGTCCCCCCCCAGGAGGTACCATTCAGGACACGGAGGGTGTTGAGGGATCGCAGACAGCGAGCCGAAAGATAGGAAACGTGGGAGGGCCAGCACAGTTTTCTGTCAAACATAAGACCCAAGAATTTAGCGACGTCCACGAACGGAAGGTTGACAGGGCCTAGATGTAAGGAAGACGGAAGAAACTCCGTACGACGCCAAAAATTGACATAAACGGTCTTACTGGGAGAAAAGCGGAAGCCGGTTTCGATGCTCCAAGAGTGGAGGCGATCGAGACATCCTTGAAGACGTCGTTCAAGAAGGTTGGTCCGTTGAGAGCTGTAGTAGATCGCAAAATCGTCCACAAAGAGGCAGCCCGAGACATCAGGAAGGAAACAATCCATAATTGGATTTATGGCAATGGCATACAGTACAACACTCAGCACGGAGCCCTGGGGTACCCCGTTTCTTTGGAGAAAGTACGGGAAAAGTAGTGTTCACCCGCACTTTAAATGTGCGCTCTGCCATAAATTCACGAAGAAAAAGGGGCAGCCGACCTCGAAAGCCCCAAGAGAACAGCGTGCGGAGGATGCCTGTCCTCCAATAGGTATCGTATGCTCTCTCCAGGTCAAAAAATATTTCTACTGTGTGGCGTTTCCTGAGAAAATTGTTCATGATATAAGAGGAGAGAGCAACAAGATGGTTAACGGCAGAACGATGTTTTTGGAAACCGCATTGGGCAGGTGTTAAAAGGCTTCGGGACTCCAGCCACCAGGCTAAATGCAATTCACCATACGCTTCAAAACCTGTTTCGGAACAGGAACGACGATAGCTTTCCGCCATCGTCTGGGAAAAGTACTGTCGGTCCAAATTCGATTATAAAGGCGAAGGAGGTAACGCAGACTATGGTATGATAAATGCAGCAACATTTGGATGTGGATACCATCCGGTCCTGGGGCGGAAGAGCGAGACGAAGAGAGTGCGTGTTGGAGTTCCCGCATGGAGAAAACAGTATTATAGCTTTCGCGATTTTGAGAGGAGAAAGCAAGAGGTCGCACTTCCGCTGCACGTTTCTTCGGGAGAAAAGCTGGCGGGTAATTTGAAATCTCAGCAAAGTGTTGACCCAATGAGTTAGAAATTGCGACGGGGTCCACTAATGTATCATGCGCGACAGTGAGCCCAGAGACCGGGGAGAAACTAGGCGCGCCGGATAACCATCGAATCCGACTCCAAACTTCCGAGGAGGGAGTGAAGGTGTTAAATGAGCTAGTAAAGAAGTCTCAGTTTGCCTTCTTGATATCGCGGATGACGCGACGGCATCGTGCACGGAACTGCTTGTAACGGATACAGTTGGCAAAAGTAGGATGGTGCCGGAAAACGCGAAGAGCACGTCGCCGCTCACGTATTGCGTCACGGCATGCCTCATTCCACCAAAGAACTGGGGGGTGCCGGGGCAAATCGGAGGTGCGAGGTATTGAACGTTCCGCAGCCGTAAGAATAACTTGTGTAATATGAGTGACCTCATCGTCGACGCTAGGAAAGTGACGGTCATCGAATGTCGCTAGAGTCGAAAAAAGTGTCCAATCGGCTTGGACAAACTTCCAGCGTCTCGGGCGCAGATACGGCAGTTGTGGCTGCGATCTAAGGACACATGGAAAGTGGTCACACGAGTGTGTATTAGCCAGAGCGAACCATTCGAAGCGCCGAGCTAGCGGAACAGTACCGACCAAAATGTCCAAATGAGAGAAATTTGTCGTAGAGGCAGACAAAAACGTAGGATCCCCAGTGTTGAGGCAAACAAGATCCGCTTGGTGGAAGACGTCTATCAATAGTGAGCCGCACGGACAAGGACGCGGAGTTCCCCAAAGTAGGTGGGCATTGAAGTCCGCAACCAGCAAATAGGGGGGCGGAAGCTGACCAAAGAGCCAATGGGTGTTCACGATGGAATGTATACAGCAAAAAGAGAAAAGTATCCAGAAAGGGAAAGACGGACAGCGACAGCTTGGAAGAAACTGTTTAAGGGGATTGGGTGATAATGGAGAGTATCATGGAGAAGAATCATGAGTCCTCCATGTGCTGGAGTGCCTTCAACAGAGGGGAGATCAAATTGGACTGACTGAAAATGGGGGAAAACAAAGTGATCGTGGGGACGCAGCTTTGTTTCCTGAAGACAGAAGATGACCGGCGAGTAGAATCGTAAGAGGATCGACAATTCATTCCGATTGGCTCGAATGCCGCGGATTTTCCAATGGATAATGGACATAGGGTGGACAGAAAAGGGAAGAATGTGACCAAGGTTGCCCTCAACTCAACGACTGCTCAGAGCCGGCGACCGACAGCGTGGAACGGCATTCAGGCGAAGGCAGAAGATCCTGACCCATAGGTTGTTCGGGAGCAGCTCCTGCCACCAGAGATCGGCCGGTTGATCAGCCGCCAGCAGTGCGCCTCGGCGACACAGAAGATGGCCGAGGGCAGTGACCACCAGGTGGTGCTGTAGATGAGACACGCCGTGGCGGAGATGGAGAGGAACTGGGTTTCTTATTAGCCTTCTTGGAAACAGAGCGTTGAGAAGAAGGAGGAATTGGTGGTTGCGAAGTCGGGGTACGTAAAAAATCTTCACGAGTAGGCTCTTTTTTGGAAGTCCGAGTGTCTGATTTTGGGGCTCGGGATTTAGCAGAACCCGATGAAGGGTGTGCCATAGAGTGAGCAGGTGAGAGTGGGGAGGTTGAACGGGCGATCTTTGCGCTGGCCGAACTGACGACCGTGGTACTAAAGGTGCAATCACAAGTCTGCATGGGTGCCTCCTTTGTTGGCCGAGGAGAGGCAAGGACAGTGCTGTATTTACCTGCGTGAGGCACAATGGGCTTTCGACTGGCGAATAACTTTCGAGCAGCAAAGGTAGACACCTTTTCCTCCACTCTGATTTCCTGAATGAGCCGTTCGTCTTTAAAAATGAGGCAATCTCTAGAGAAAGCAGCGTGATCACCCATACAGTTGATGCAACGAGGGGGTGGAGGTGGACAAGCACCCTCATGGGCATCCTTGCCACACGTAACGCATTGGCCAGATTGGAACATGACTGGGTGGTATGATGGAACCGCTGACACCGATAGCAACGTGTAGGGTTTGGGATGTAAGGGCGAATGGAAATTATCTCATAGCCCGCTTTTATGGTCGATGGAAGCTGAACTCTGTTAAATGTCAAGAAGACAGTACAGATTGGAACAATGTTCTTGTCAACCCTTTTCATGACTCAATCAACAGCCGTTACGCCCTGGTCAGACAGGTAGTTTTGAATTTCCTCGTTGGACAATCCGTCGAGGGAGCGTGTATAAACGACCCCACGTGATGAATTTAAAGTGTGGTGCGCTTCCACCCAGACAGGTAAGGTGTGGAGCAGTGAAGTACACAGCAATTTTTGTGCCTGGAGGGCACTGACTGTTTCTAACAACAAGATGCCATTTCGTAATCGGGAGCAAGACTTTCCAGGACCTGCAATTGCGTCGGTACCTTTCTGGATAATGAAAGGGTTGACTGTGGAGAAGTCTTGACCTTTGTCCAACTGAGAAACAACAAGAAACTGTGGCAACGATGGAAGAATTTCCGTGGCTGAGACTCACTGAACTTTCGCTTGTGAGCAGACATAGTAGATGATGAGGAAACCATTGCAGAAGTATCCCCCATGATTACTGGCGTCTCCAATGGCGCATTCCTTCCTTGTGGGGGCCGTCTCTGAGGGCACTCCCACCTTAGGTAATTGTTCACACCTCAGGTCACACCCCCCAAGAAACGGACAGAGGGACCAATCGGCACTTTCGGAAGGTATCAGCTCGGGTAATCACCCCTCCCTGGGCCTGGCCGTTACCAGGCGGTATGTACGTGTCCTACCTGTCTACCCAGGGCGGGGAATTACGCGTTACTCTGTCACCGGCTACGCATGGGAATGCGTGGGTCGGCCTTCACCACACACGCACAGGGAGGAATAAAGAAAAAGGGAGGAACAAAGAAGGAAAGGAAAGGTTAAGAAGAGAGGTCTCAAACGCCACAGTGGAGAAAATGGTAAAGAGAAGAGTGAAGGAAAAGAGGACAAAGGAAGGCCAAAGACTTGCCAGCAGAGAAAGCGAAGAAGAGAGACTGTTTTACAGTTTCGAGCGTCCGTCTCCGGACGTGGGCACTAAACATACTCCCAGAGGGGGAGAAAGGGAAGGGAAGAGGCGGAGGTGAGGGGGGGGGGGAAGATGGGGGATGGGGAAGCATGTGGAAAAGAAAGGTATGCGGCCCGGAAAGGTAGGAGGGCCACACCAGCTCGTGCTCCCGTGTTCACTACGCTCGTATCCACAAAAGAGTTGTGGACCCCCTGGGGGGTGTTTTGTTGCTGCCAGCCCCTGTTGCTGTTCACGTGATCACGGCATGCGACTCAAGTAGAGGCGGCCGTGAAGGGGAAGGCGACCAATGACGTGACAGTGCATGCAAAGTACTGATAAAATTAACAGACCTATTTTTACAGTGCAGTGTCATAGTCTCGTGTGTATTATTTCATGTTTGAAATTTTCTTTAGTCAGTTTGCGAGCGCAAATTCATAGGACATTTCTAGAAATAAACTTTGAACACTCATTCTTTCAAAATTCGTTTTGCAGTTTTACGTACAATTTTCATTCTATTTTGTGTGTTGGAACTGCACTGTAACGTCACGCATTGTAGCACTGTTCGCTCCACTGCATAATACAGTATTTCACAGGATAGCCTATTTAGTATACAGTTTTGTATTTCTCAATTATTTTGGTATGTTCACGATTACAATGTAGACACAAACGGAGTTAAACAATCCAGTTTAGTTCACCACATCAAAACAAAATTTTTGTAATGAACACGGTACAACCTCTAAGCAACAGCAAATTAGTAACCGAACATTTGTTTTCGAGATGGTGATTCATAATGTATCAGTATAACTTGTGCAATCTAAAATAACCTTTATTATCCGCCCTTTTCCTATATAAGATACGAAACGTTTATTTAATTTTTAGCCCCAAGCGCTACTAAAAAATATTGAACAAGGTTAAAACTGATGAAGCAAAATACGCACTTGCTAAGTTGAATAACTGCAGAACACTGTCAGTCCTTTCTGGCCTGTGACGAGCGAGAGAATGACATTAAAAAATTGACCCATATTTTTACGGGCCATTATACTAGTTAAAACTAGATAAAACTACTATAAACTTATGTCCAGAAGCAAACACTTGTTACGATATTGTGGTATACACCACTTCTAACAAACACCGAACAACGCGCTCCAGTACGCGGCCGCCAAATACATCGCTGACCGCACTTCTCTGGGCGGCCCGCTGCTTCCATCGCTGGCCGTCTTCACACGCACGCTCCCTTACGTGGCCGAGAAATACATCGCTGGCCGAACTTCTCCGGGCGGTTCGCGGCTACCATCGCTGGCCGCCTTCGCGCGCGCGCGTTTGTCAGCACACAGCAATTGGCTACGCCAGGAAACATTGCGATTGGTTTTCCCTGGAAAACAGCGACCCCAGCCTACGGCTCCATTATCTAGCAAGCCTTATATAAACCCGGCCGCCGCCGCAAACGACAGTTCTCATGGGGAAGTGCAGAACGCCGTGTTCCAGCTGCTTGTGGATGACTCCCCGCACCACTCGAGGTTACCTGTCTGCTCGGCGGAAATCTAGCGACTTCACTTAGAGAGACTGAACTTCACTGGACTTGGGAATAATTACGGGACGTGCACCCCACTATGCACATTTGGACATTGGTATAACCAAACGTTAATTATGCATTACTTCTGAGTGTGAGCCTGGGTAGACGCTTGGCTAACATAATTGTTAAAAAGTGATTTGTGATTTAATAAACCAGACTGACGAGGTTATTGTGTTATTCCTGGTTATAACAGATATGAGCTGTTGTGGCGTAACAAGACAGCCACGCCACTCGGAAGTAGCCGAAAGGCACGCGTTAACTCACGCAGGCTAGTAGATAGGTCTGAAACAGGATACGTAATGAATGCTATAAAGAAAAGTACGTAGCTCCTGGAATACTTAACTTTAATCCATCCTTGTGGTACATTGCTCTTGACGATACAAGTGAGACTCTTTAGATACAAGCTATGTAATGCTAATGGCGCCTTGCTAGGTCGTAGCCATTGACTTAGCTGAAGGCTATTCCAACTATCGGCTCTGCAAATGAGCGAGGCTTCGTCAGTGTGCATCGCTAGCTACGTCGTCCGTACAACTGGGGCGAGTGCTAGTCCGTCTCTCGAGACCTGCCGTGTGGTGGCGCTCGGTCTGCGATCACTGACAGTGGCGACACGCGGGTCCGACATGTACTAATGGACCGCGGCCGATTTAAAGCTACCACCTAGCAAGTGTGGTGTCTGGCGGTGACACCACATGAGCCATTCAGTCTCATTGCAGCCATCTTTCCGCTGATACTTCAGAAATTCCTGGCTGTGGTTACCACTCTTTCTCACACATCGTTCAGCAATTCCCTAAAGAATTACGAACTGTTGAAAACCCTCGGGTTGGGTCACATCCACAGGACACACGATCCTAAAACGGTTTAACACTATCGACAGGTTCGGACATACTAGTGTCTTTAAATGTCACCTTGGCCTAAGATATAAGGAATTACGTCAGATGTCGATCAAGGTTTCAGTTCTGGGTGTTGTGGTGGGACGTTATGGGGTCACAATTTCCTACTGTCGTCCCTTCCCCCTGCTACAAATATAAGTTCCTGTTCCCCTCCTCCCCCCCAATAGTAACAGACGACTACAGTTTCAGTACCAAAAACAGAGATACAAAATGTTTTAATTTTATAATGATAAATTGTTGAATTATCAGTGTTGTTTTTCCAATCTCTGAAGGGTATAAATAATGGACAAAAGAATATAAATTGTATTGCTAAAATTTATGTACATCTATCGTTAATTTTCGAAATAATCACAATACCTCTAAACAAGCTTTCCAATACCCTATTCGCAGAATGTTGCGGCCATTGAATTTAAATGAGGAGCCTTAATATTCTGTAACAATAAGGTACAAACAAACTTTATGAAATTCCATAGACAATGCATTTGTGGTGAACCTGTGGTTTTCTCTAACCACTTCGTCAACTCAATGAATAAGGTTTTCTGTAGCGTAAAGTAAGCTTTCTTGAGCCCCTTCTTCAAGCAAATCCCTTCGGCCGTAATTAAATTACTTATAAAGTTTTTTCTGTGCAGAACAAGTCAAGTGTGGCAGTGCGACCGTACCCAGATCAGTACTTAAGGTTCTGCACCCTTAATTGAAATAACTAACTGTACCACTTCACCATTCTACAAAAGCGAAGCGCCCTGCATCACACAAACGTGCTCCGTGAACCGCCACGAAAGGAAAAAAAAACCAACAGTATAAAAACCTTTAAAATTATCTCAACAAAACAAATATAAATGAAGTCCCATGCTGCTTGGCAGAACGTAGGGGAACGGTGCGGGAGACCCGCACCGCGTTACTAGGAAAGGTCCTAATGGAGGTGGTTTAACAAGGCAACTGATCTCAACGCCCTGCTAGCAGGAACATTCTGACCATGCCACAACACACCCCAGGGAAGCGTCGACGTTCCAGACTCCAAGTTCCACCATTCTGGAAACCATACCAAGGCGGCAGCCCAACGTTTCTTCCTTTTTTGATTAATCCGATAACGACAACAAGACAGAGAAAATCGACGCGTATCCCTCTCTTCAGACTCAGTAACGATCGTTACCGTCGTTTTACGATGGCAGATACGCCTTATAACACTCCTTTGCAAATAACAGACTTCAACAACTTACACTGCTGCTGTACCCAGTCTTTACAGCAACCCGCAAAAGCAGCACCACACAACTTCTTGACCGCAGTATGATATATCGGCATTTCCGTCTTATAACTTGACGTAAACGTTTTCGAGTCGTCTTTCACCTCCTTAAGGCACCATTAACCATATTGCTGACAACGGTGAAGTTACATAAACAGAATGCGACCGGCCACTGAGTAACCACCACTCTTGACTACAAATTACTCGAGATTGTACCAAGACTGTGGTCAATGCAATAACATCAAACAGCGAGGAACAACATTGGTACTTAGTAAGATCAGACCGCACAGTTTTTTACCTGATTACAGTCAAGCAAATGGAACCCACAACCCTGGCCAAAACTAACCATACCTTGTTGTTGTAGTACCCCTATTCAAACCTGTGCTCGTAAACACTGACTGTAAACACAGGCGGTTAGGAACTGTGAGCCGACCCAAGCGTGTACCACACCTCGAAGCCACCATGGGCACCACTAGCGCCAATGGACCTCACAGGTTGTCATACGCTCCAGGGAATACAGGGAAACTATACAATGTGGTGCGATGGAGCGAATTCCAAATTGCCGGGGAAGGAGAACAACCAGCGTAAACCTCTTCCCCCCCCCCCCCCCCCCCCGCTTCCCCAACGCCCCACACGAAAAGTCTTCAGCTGTGCGACATGTGAAAAGGACCTTATTGGAGTTTCTTACAACTTTACATTGACCGAAGTAACAAACCCCTGCATGATGAAGGGACCCTCAAACAGGGCAGCAGTTTCCTAGAAATTTTTCGCTGGCTTTACTCGTGGCTGCCAAATTCTTTAAGAAAACTACACTACTGGCCATTAAAATTGCTACACCAAGAAGAAATGCAGATGATAAACGAATATTTATTGGACAGATATACTAGATCTGACATGTCATTACATTTTCACTCAATTTGGTTGCATAGATCCTGATAAATCAGTACCCAGAACAACAACCCCTCGCCGTAATAACGGCGTTGATACGCCTGGGCTTTAGTCCAACAGAGCTTGGATGGCGTGTACAGGTACAACTGCCTATGCAGCTTCAACATGATACCACAGTTCATCATGAGTAGTGAGTGGCGGATTGTGACGAGCCAGTTGCTCGGCCACCATTCACCAGACGTTTTCAATTGGTGAGAGATCTGGAGAATGTGCTGGCCAGGGCAGCAGTCGAACATTTTCTGTTCCCAGAAAGGCCCGTACAGGACCTGCAACATGAGGTCGTGAATTATCCTGCTGATGTGTAGGGTTTCGCAGAGATCGAAAGAAGGGTAGAACCACGGGTCGTAATACATCTGAAATGTAACGTCCACTGTTCAAAGTGCCGTCAATGCGAACAAGAGGTGACCGAGACGTGTAACCAGTGGCACCCCATACCATCACACCGGGTGATACGCCAGTATGGCGATGACGAATACACGGTTCCAATGTGCGTTCACCGCGATGTCGCCAAACACGGATGCGAGCATCATGATGCTGTAAACAGAACCTGGATTCATCCGAAAAAATGACGTTTTGCCATTCGTGCACCCAGGTTCGTCGTTGAGTACACCATCGCAGGCGCTCCTGTCTGTGATGTAGTGTCAAGGGTAACGGCAGCCACTGTCTCCGAGCTTATAGTCCATGGAGCTGTAGACGTAGTCGAACTGTTCGTGCAGATGGTTGTTGTATTGCAAACGCCACCATCTGTTGACTCAGGGATCGAGACGTGGCTGCACGATCCGTTACAGCCATGCGGATAAGATGCCTGTCACCTCGACTGCTAGTCATACGAGGCCGTTGGGACCCAGCACGGCGTTCCGTGTTACCCTCTTGAACTCTCCGATTCCATATTCTGCTAACAGTCATTCGATCTCGACCAACGCGAGTAGCAATGTTGGGATACGATAAGCCGCAATCGCAATAGGCTACAATCCGACTTTTATCAAAGTCGGAAACGTGATGGTACGCATTTCTCCTCCTTACACGAGACTATCACAACAACGTTTCACCAGGCAACGCCGGTTAACTGCTGTTTGTGTATGAGAAATCGGTTGGCTTTCCTGAAGTCAGCACGTTGTAGGTGTCGCCACCGGGACCAACCTTGTGTGAATGCTCTAAAAAGCTAATCATTTACATATCACAGCATCTTCTTCTTGTCGGTTAAATTTCGCGTCTGTAGTACATCATCTTCGTGGTGTAGCAATTTTAATGGCCAGTAGTGTATATGCTCATATGGTATTTGCAAGGTTGTCTATTCTGATTGTAATGGACGTCTCTTTTATGGTATGTTCCGCGAATATATCCCTCGACCTTATGCTCCTCTTCTCTGACGTCGATAGGTAATAAATCCTCACTTCCCCACGAGATGTTCAACGGCGAATTCGGAACGGAGGCCGGTGTATTCAAATGACTCTTGGGTCTCTCCGTTTTAAAGATTCAGACCACTTTCATTCTTCTCATTGTAAGCAATAAGTGTTGCCCAGAGATTTCTGTTGACCCTTTCAGCAAGGGATAATAGGGCGTTGTCCGGTGATGTTTTACCCCCGTATCAGAATAAACTTTACTTAACTCTCTGGTCATGAAAGCGGTGACGTTATAACATACCAGCACTCGGCTAGGACCAAATATACCAAATACATTTTTCATAGCCTGCACAACCACCTGTGCGATAGCCGTTGTAGTGGATACTAGCCAAGAAAACCCGGAGAAGGCATTCACAACTACAAATATACAAACGATTTCTCTCTTAGAACGGGACAATGGACCTTCAAAATCTACGAATATTCTTTCTGTAGGATCTTTGCCAGATTGTGTGTCAATATATTCCATCAAGGTATCCCGTAAAGGTTTGCTAGAAGCACACTCTCAACATTCTGTCACAAATATTCTCATGTCCGTGTCGATGCCTGCCCAAACAGAACGTTCCTTAACCTTGTTGTTTGAATGCTCTATACAATTTCTTCTTGGCGACGGATTTTTGATGTGTTAGAGCCATTCCTTATTGCCAAGAGTACCATGCAACAGCCAAATCCACATCCGAGGCAAAATTCCTTGCAAAGCTGCTTTCATGATCAGGATAAAAGTTATGACTCTAACCACAGGTTTATAGCACTTGGGTTATAATTAAAATCACTCACACAAATTAACTGGTCCATGCTCTGATGCATATCTGTATGCATGGAGTTGGTGGTGCAGTGGCGGCCAAGGTGGCCACTCATTGGGGATACACGAAAGTAATGTGAAAGGGAAGCTGCAACAGCAGCTGCGACCACAATCCTTGCCCAAGTTTCATCCCGTTTCTAACACCACAAAAACTTATTCTTCTGTAAATAAGGGTGTAAGTAGGGATATCTGACCTCTCCTTTGTTTACCCCATCCACAATTAGTATGGAGAGCTTGTAACACTTATATCGATTAGAAGTAGGTTTATACACTCCTGGAAATGGAAAAAAGAACACATTGACGCCGGTGTGTCAGACCCACCATACTTTCTCCGGACACTGCGAGAGGGCTGTACAAGCAATGATCACACGCGCGGCACAGCGGACACACCAGGAACCGCGGTGTTGGCCGTCGAATGGCGCTAGCTGCGCAGCATTTGTGCACCGCCGCCGTCAGTGTCAGCCAGTTTGCCGTAGCATACGGAGCTCCATCGCAGTCTTTAACACTGGTAGCATGCCGCGACAGCGTGGACGTGAACCGTATGTGCAGTTGACGAACTTTGAGCGAGGGCGTATAGTGGGCATGCGGGAGGCCGGGTGGACGTACCGCCGAATTGCTCAACACGTGGGGCGTGAGGTCTCCACAGTACATCGATGCTGTCGCCAGTGGTCGGCGGAAGGTGCACGTGCCCGTCGACCTGGGACCGGACCGCAGCGACACACGGATGCACGCCAAGACCGTAGGATCCTACGCAGTGCCGTAGGGGACCGCACCGCCACTTCCCAGCAAATTAGGGACACTGTTGCTCCTGGGGTATCGGCGAGGACCATTCGCAACCGTCTCCATGAAGCTGGGCTACGGTCCCGCACACCGTTAGGCCGTCTTCCGCTCACGCCCCAACATCGTGCAGCCCGCCTCCAGTGGTGTCGCGACAGGCGTGAATGGAGGGACGAATGGAGACGTGTCGTCTTCAGCGATGAGAGTCGCTTCTGCCTTGGTGCCAATGATGGTCGTATGCGTGTTTGGCGCCGTGCAGGTGAGCGCCACAATCAGGACTGCATACGACCAAGGCACACAGGGCCAACACCCGGCATCATGGTGTGGGGAGCGATCTCCTACACTGGCCGTACACCACTGGTGATCGTCGAGGGGATACTGAATAGTGCACGGTACATCCAAACCGTCATCGAACCCATCGTTCTACCATTCCTAGACCGGCAAGGGAACTTGCTGTTCCAACAGGACAATGCACGTCCGCATGTATCCCGTGCCACCCAACGTGCTCTAGAAGGTGTAAGTCAACTACCCTGGCCAGCAAGATCTCCGGATCCGTCCTCCATTGAGCATGTTTGGGACTGGATGAAGCGTCGTCTCACGCGGTCTGCACGTCCAGCACGAACGCTGGTCCAACTGAGGCGCTAGGTGGAAATGGCATGGCAAGCCGTTCCACAGGACTACATCCAGCATCTCTACGATCGTCTCCATGGGAGAATAGCAGCCTGCGTTGCTGCGAAAGGTGGATATACACTGTACTAGTGCCGACATTGTGCATGCTCTGTTGCCTGTGTCGATGTGCCTGTGGTTCTGTCAGTGTGATCATGTGATGTATCTGAACCCAGGAATGTGTCAATAAAGTTTCCCCTTCCTGGGACAATGAATTCACTGTGTTCTTATTTCAATTTCCAGGAGTGTATTATATATCTTTGTATCTGTAATTAGGAAGTGTTTATTCTTTGTTAGTTGAGGATATTGATGTGTGATAGGAAACTTAAAGTTTGTAATGTATATATAGAAAAAGTTAAATGATATTTAAAATCATGAAATTTTATAATATGTGTATATTTAGAAGAAAAACGTTGTATATTGGAAGCTGGTTCATGCGTAGGGCACTTATATTGTAAAATGTAAAAGATGTAGGGAAGTCCCTCCACAACGGAAGTTGTTCGGCGCGATGTAAAAGGTGGTTCTGGCCCGGTCGAACTGGGCGTCTACTTGGTGAGAACGGTACGCAGTCAGTAGTTAGCCGTTGCACGGTACACATCGTCAGTGCCAAAGGAGGCAATTGAAAGCAGCTTTGCAAGGAATTTTGCCTCGGATGTGGATTTGGCTGTTGCATGGTACTCTCGGCAATAAGGAATGGCTCTAACACATTAAAAATCAATGGCCAAGAAGAAATTGTATAGAGCATTCCAACATCAAGATCCGTGACTACAGTTAGCCGCCACGTGGCTTGCCACCACTACTTCGCCACTGCTCCACCAACTTCATGCGTACAGATATGTATCAGAGGGTGGACCAATTAATTTGTGTGAGTGATTTTAATAATAACCCAGGTGCTATAAACCTGTGGTTAGAACCATATCTTTTATCCTGATCATGAACCTATGCAGGATCCCCTCCTAAGCGTTTATAAAACCGAGTATCCTGTTTCAAATGCACTATTATTGTTTATTTATGTTTTTCAGATGTGCAAGGATTATTAAAAGTGAAACTAGTTAGAATTTTACCAAAATACTCTCAACTTATCGCAAAGTATCGTTTTGCAAAAAATTCTGTTCCCTGCTTCACAGGTGATGAAAAAAGACAAGTAAGTTATACTCATTTGAAACTTAATTTAGCTTTGATTACTATCATGAACGAAATTGTGAAGTTAATCGAGATCAGTTTTCAATAACACAGGTCTGCAAAAAAAGTTTTTGTCAGCTGCATAAAGATGTTTTTACTGAATTATATGTTTCAGAAGGTGCTGATTTCAGAAGTGATGTCAATTTCTTCTATCACATAAGGGTTTTTTGCAAATTCAGACACAGGAAATTGGTAAAAGAACTCATTTATTCAAAATAATCAAACATAATCCTGTTTTACAACCAAAGAAACATTATTTTGAAACACATAGTAACAATATTATACTTATGTTTTTTTCCTTGATACTTCGCCGTGTCCTTTTCCGATTTCCATCTTTAGTTTCCCGCTTAAGCATCCAACAGTAGTCAGCAAGCATGGTGACATCCTATCTTCCTTGGTACCGTCTCTCGATACGACCGACATCCTTGTGAAACCGCTCCCCCTGTTCTTCACTGTAAGCTCCCAGGTTTTCAGGAAAACTGTCTATGTGGGAGAGTAAAAAATAGACCTTCAAGATAATCTCGCAGCCTTGAGCTTCGTATGCTGCTAGCATTCGTTGAACAATGGTTTTGTAGTCAGGATACTTAGTATTTCCCAAAAACTTCCGCACTACATCCTTGAAGGATACCCAAGTTTCTTTTTCCTTCTCAATCACACTTTCCACAAAGAGGGTGTCGGTTAAAAGTTTTCTTGTGTCGGGGCCAGTGAAAACTCCCCCTTTTTCAACTTTGCTTCTGACAGCTTCAAGAATTTTGTACACAGATATTTAAAACAGTCCCCATCCTTTTGCAGCGATTTTACAAATGTTTTCATCAACCAGAATGTGATATGGAGAGGAGGCAACAAAACCTTTTCTGATAGTACCAATGTAGTATTGATAATATTCTTCTCTCCAGGTTTTAAAGTTTCTCGGTGTGGCCAATCACTTTTAGTCCAGTGCTGTTCTCTGGCTCTACTATCACACAAGCATAAGATGCATGGGTATTTAGTAAAGCCTGCCTGCTGACCCAAAAGCACCGTGAGTGTTTTGAAGTCCCCACAAACCATCCATTAGTGGTCCTAATATTTGATTTTTTCGGGGATAAAGGTCAAATCTAAATAGTTTTCGTCCATATGCACAGAACGTCCCATCAGAAGCGATGCAGATTTATTTCCATTCTGCAATAATACTACTTTAGTTTTTGACGAATAAATGAATAGGTTCCATTCAGATGTGTCATACTGCATAACAAAGCAACGCATGAGTCCTTCCAAATCATTGCAAAAAACTAAATTTCCTTCTTTTGAGAAAAACTGGCTAAATTCTTGTTCTCGGTGTCTGAACCATGACAATGAGGTGCCAGATGATAAAAGGTTTTTACTTTTGAATCTGGAACCTAGCAGTTCGGCTGCATCTTTTGAAAGACCTTGAAACACGTATGTATTCATTACCAGCGATGGCGAGGCATGACAGAATCTCTGACCAGAGAGTTACTTATCGTTGCTAGTCTGCGCTTGACCGCGCGAGACAACAGTTGTTGCGCGTAGCGAGTCGGCAGGAACAGTTGTTGTGTGTAGCGAGTCGGCAGCAGTAGTCTGTCGGCAGTAGTAGTAGCGAGTGGACAGTTGTACCGAGCAGAAGTCGCCATGCGTCGGCGGCGTGCTCTTCTCGCGACTCTGGTCACGATTCGAGTCGATGAGTATTGTTGTAGAAGGTAATGAAGCAGCATTGCGCACATCTAGTAATGTATGTTAATTGTAATTAATTTGTTCAAAAAATGCCCCAATAATAATTTTTTATGAAGTAACTCTTTTATAGAAAAACATTCATTTCAATTTAAAGAATATTTCCTATGCATTTCCTCCAAGAATCAAAACTAAATATACGCCAGCATTGCACGAAGCTGTGTCGATAGATAAGAGCAGATATAGTTGCAGTTTTTTATTGAGGTAAGAATTTTGCTTTTGTTATTCAGAATACAGGGCCGAAGGTCAGCGCTGCTGTCCTTATAAAATTTATCAGGTTTAATTATTTCACAGGGCCGAAGGTCAGCGCTGCTGTCCTTATAAAATTTATCAGGTTTAATTATTTCTTTTGAGATGTTAGATACGGTTCATGGTTCATTATCTAATTAATATTATTGTGTGGTTTTTGGTCAATTATCATTTATCAATTTTGTGGGGAGTTTACATTTGGCACCAATTTGCATTCCTATTTAACAATAAATTTTGCGGGGAGGTTACAACCTAAATCTCTTACTAGATCACTGAGCTCACTTTGAGAAAATAGTTGAGGCTTTTCATCTTCGTCTGAAGAAAAATCTGAGCTTGATTCACCCTGATGAGGTAATGTAACTTCGTCCTCCAACTCACTCAGGCATTCATCCAAACTGGAAGGTGGGTGTGAAACAGGTATGTCAGAGCAATGGGGCACTGGACGTATAGCTGAGTCAAGGTCAGGATAACTTATGCTTCTTTTGTTTTCTGAATTGAATCCCTTTACGTCAACTGAACAGAAGTAGCAATCAGTGGTGTGGTTTATCTGCTCACGCCATATTATAGGAATTCCAAATCGAAATGCAGTTTTCTTAACCTTAAATCACAAACCAAGATCTTCACATCTTCCACACACCTTATGCGGGGCCCATGGTTTACCTTGATTACCAAGTTTTAATTTAAAGTAAGCAAAATAAACTTTCCTCAAAGATCACTTATGTTTCTCTGTTGACGTTTAATAGTAGATTCACCACAGATACAACAAAAACTGTTTGGAGAAATAACAACCTCTTGTAGCCATGACTACACAGAAACAATAGCACTGTTCACTTGAATAGCAATATGTCTACTGAGAGTTTCTCTTCATTTCATGCGCGATACAATTGTCATTTGACTTGTGGCAACACGATAAAACTGAACAATAAAATTGTTTGCATTTGCTTCTGTCGCCCAGGAGTTCATGGTAAAACCTGCAAGTGGAAACAAAGAATAGTTAATATTGTAAATTTTTTAAATTTAAGTTTATTTTATCAGTTATAATTTATATAATTCTTAATAATTATTAAATTAAAAAACCACATAAGTTTATTACTAATGGACATAAATACTGCAATATACATAAAAACCAATGTGACAGAATTTTCTGAATATTTTTCCTGTTTTTGGGAGGTCGAAATCTATAAGAAAACGTTAAAAAATCCTATGTAGTTTTTTAGTCGCATTTATAATTTGCCTTGAAAAGTAAAAACATAAACTATTTCAAGTGAATCTAAGTATTAAATTTAGTTGAATTGAAGTTTGCTACTGAAATAATCATAGAGTTTGACTAGTGATACAATATCGGTTTATGGCTTCCCACCATATTCTTCTCATATTAGAAAGATAAATGGACTTTTATTACTACTAAGGAAATCTGATATATTTCTATAAATGGGAGTATAAAGAGTGTGACTGTGGTATTACTTATTTTAATTGTGATATTTATATGTCAGTTAAGTCGGGAGCGCCTCCTGGCCAATTTTATTTCTACAACTCTTGCAGGAACATTTCAGTTCTGATCTAATTAACACTATTATTACTTTGGTACGATTTTGGTTTCTATGAATAATAGTACATGTTGCATTGGTGATTGCTGCTACACAGACCTCTGAGCGCCCTGTGTCGGTTTGTATCCTGTGCATTACGCAAAGGGAAATATTAATGAAAGTAACTTCAATAACTAATATTTAATTTTCTTAAACATATATTTTCAAATTCATGTGCCTAAATGGGCTGTCGACCGTTCATTTTTTCATTCGTATACGAAATTTACTACCTTCATTAAACCCCAAAGTTTAAAGTCTGTTTAGTTCTTCTATTAATTGCGCTATATTCAAAATTACAGTCCGATACCTTCATTCATTAAGCAAACAAGCGGTCAAAAATTTCCCAAACCCTCTCAGAGGGTAACATTAGCTTGTGTCACGGTAGGCTAGTGTTACATGTTACTTTTCCCGTGACAGGACTTAATGTTCGGTAGATAGGGAAGAGTGACGTACAGCGAAGCTAGTGTTATAAGCTGCATCCAAGCACCCTTTAGACCTCCTTATTCTGATGATTCTCAATTCTATGAAACATTTCAGGACACTCGAGCAACATAAAATCCATGTCATAAGGCGACTGACCATATTCCTCCTTACATTGTTCATCCTCGTCCTGGTTCGCAAACATTCGACACAAGGCATTAGCGAACGCATTGTCGACACCTTGATATGCCTTGTCCTAAACTGAACAACTGATATTCGCGTCGCCCATCGAGCTATCTGCCTGGTACTTCTCAGGCGCCGCAGCATCCAACTAAGGGCTTGATTGTCGATTCGAGTTCATAACATCTGCTGCTCCAAGTATGTCTTAAATTTTCCTGTTGCAAGGCATCAGGCTTATATTCAGAATACCGCTGGTCCAAGTGATTAAGAGAATACGAAGCAAAAGCAACTAGACCTCGCCCTTCCTAGTGTTCTTCTAGGAGGATGGCCCCAACACGTGTCTGCGACGCATCAGTCTGTACAGTAAACATCTTACCGAAATCCGGCAACGCTAACACTGGCGCCGCCACCAAGAGTTCTTTAAGAGCGAGAAACGCAGCTTCTCGAGACTCACCCCACTGAAATATCACTCCCTGTACCCTCGAAGTATTCAAGAAGGTTGCCTTCTCGAGCAAACCCGGGAGTAAACTTCTTCTCGAAAACTACCTCAAGATGTCGAAGGTGCTCTTCCACAGATCCACTAAAGACTACCACGTCATCCAGGCAATAATAAAGAAATTCAAATTTAATCTCTCCTAAGACTCTTTCCAGAAGATGAGACAGTACAGCGGCATCAGTTGATGAGCCAAACGGAACCCGATTAAATTCGTATAAGTAAATTCCAGTCTGTACTAAATACTGTTGCCGCCGTAGATAATTCTTCAATGGGTATTTGGTAGTACGCCTGGTTTAAGTGTAAGATGCTGGAAACTTCAGCTCCCCTAAACCATGCAGAAGGAGAGTGGAGATCAGGAAGAGGTACAGAAAGCAAAATTTTTTTCTTATTGAGTTCCGGTAGTCAGCAACAGGCGGAATTCCTCCTGGCAGTATCTTATGCGTAAATATCGGGGAATAGTAAGGTGAAAAGGATGATTGAATAACCTCTGTTTAATATTTTCTTTACCGCCAACTTTAGCTGTTTCATGTTAGGAGGTGACAATCTATAAGGCGGTCTCCAAATGGGTACCTCAGTTTTGTGTTGTTGTTGTTGTTGTTGTGGTCTTCAGTCCAGAGACTGGTTTGATGCAGCTCTCCATGCTACTCTATCCTGTGCAAGCTTCTTCATCTCCAAGTTTCTACTGCAACCTACATCCTTCTGAATCTGTTTCGTGTATTCATCTCTTGGTCTCCCTCTACGATTTTTACCCTCCGTGCTGCCCTCCAATACTAAATTGGCGATCCCTTGATGCCTCAGAATATGTCCTACCAACCGATCCCTTCTTATAGTCAAGTCGTGCCAAACAAATTTCTCTTCTCCCCAATTCTATTCAAGACCTCCTCATTAGTTATGTGATCTACTCATCTAATCTTCAGCATTTTTCTGTAGCACCACATTTCGAAAGCTTCTATTTTCTTTTTGTCTAAACTATTTATCGTCCACGTTTCACTTCCATATATGGCTTCACTCCATACAAATACTTTCAAAAAAGACTTTCTGACACTTAAATCTATACTCGATGTTAACAAATTTCTCTTCTTCAGAAACTCTTTCCTTGCAATTGCCAGTCTACATTTTATATCCTCTCTACTTCGACCATCATCAGTCATTTTGCTCCCCAAATAGCAAAACTCATTTACTACATTAAACGTCTCATTTCCTAATCTAATTCCCTCAGCATCACCCGATTTAATTCGACTACATTCCATTATCCTCGTTTCGCTTTTGTTGAAGTTTATCTTTTATCGTCCTTTCAAGACACTGTCCATTCAGTTCAACTGCTCTTCCTCGTCCTTTGCTGTCTCTGACAGAATTACATTGTCATCGGCGAACCTCAAAGTTTTAATTTCTTCTTTTCCTGGATTTTAATTCGTACTCCAAATTTTTCTTTTGTTTCCTTTACTGCTTGCTCAATATACAGATTGAATAACATCGGGGACAGGCTACAACCCTGTCTCACTCCCTTCCCAACCACTGCTTCCCTTTCATGCCCCTCGACCCTTATAACTGCCATTTGCTTTCTGTACAAATTGTAAATAGCCTTTCACGCCCTGTATTTTACCTCTGCCACCTTTCAAAGAGAATATTCCAGTCAACATTGGCAAAAGCTTTCTCTAAGTCTACGAATGCTAGAAACGTAGGTTTGCCTTTCCTTAATCTATTTTCTACGATAAGTCGTAGGGTCAGTATTGCCTCACGTGTCCCAACATTTCTACGGAATCCAAACTGATCTTCCCCGACGTCGGCTTCTACCAGTGTTTCCATTCGTCTGTAAAGAATTCATGTTAGTATTTTGCAGCCGTGGCTTATTAAACTGATAGATCGGTAATTTTCGCATCTGTCAACCCCTGCTTTCTTTGGGATTGGAATTATTATATTCTTCGTGAAGCCTGAGGGTATTTAGCCTGTTTCATTCATCTTGCTCACCAGATGGTAGAGGTTTGTCAGGGCTTGGTCTCCCAAGGCTATCAGTAGTTCTAATGGAATGTTGTCTACTCCCGGGGCCTTGTTTCGACTTAGGTCTTTCAGTGCTCTGTCAGACTCTTCACTCAGTATCATATCTCCTGTTTCATCTTCATCTACATTCTCTTCCATTTCCATAATATTGTACTCAAGAACATCACCCTTGTATAGACCCTCTATATACTCCTTCCACCTTTCTGCATTCTCATCTTTGCTTAGAACTGGGTTTCCATCTGCGCCCTTGATATTAATGCAAGTGGTTCTCTTTTCTCCAAAGGTCTCTTTAATTTTCCTGTAGGCAGTATCTATCTTGCCCCTAGTAATTTACGCCTCTATATCATTTCATTTGTCCTCTAGCCATCCCTGCTTAGCCACTTTGCACTTCCTGTCGATCTCATTTTTGAGACGTTTGTATTCCTTTTTGCCTGCTTCATTTACTTCATTTTTGTATTTTCTCCTTTCATCAATTATACTCAGTATCTCTTCTGGTACCCAAGGATTTCTATCAGCCCTCTCTTTTTACTTACTTGATGCTCTGCTGCCTTCACTATTTCATCTCTCAAAGCTACAGATCCCTCTTCTACTGTATTTCTTTCCCCCATTCTTGTCAATCGTTCCCTAATGCTCTCCCTGAAACTCTCTACAACCTCTGGTTCTGTCAGTTTATCCAGGTCTCATCTCCTTAAGTTACCACCTTTTTGCAGTTTCTTTAATTTTAATCTACAGTCCATAACCAATAGATTGTGGTCAGAATCCACATCTGCCCCTGGAAGTGTCTTACAATTTAAAACCAGGTTCCTAAATCTCTGTCTTACCATTATAAAATCTATCTGAAACCTGTCAGCATCTCCTCAGTTTCATATTTCAACAAATGTTTAAACTCTGAGCTCTCAGTCAGAACATCAGGAAACTTATCGCACAATGGTTTCGTCTTAGGCTGATCTTCATCTGACAAATGTTGGAACGGACCAACCATTTCATACAACCATATCCCTGGTTGCAAACGCTTTTCCTCCCCAGAACCTTCCCCTGTCTCATTTGCACCCTGATGCTGACAAAACGCAAATTTCTTTTCTTTGCAAAAGTTAAACTGATAATACAGGTCAGCCCAATCAGGCACAGGATCGATTTTGGCTATAAAATTATCGTAAGGTCATCCACGACCCTAACCCGTACTCTCCATGTGAAATTATCAATTCGCAATTGTACTTCAACAGTACCAGTAACCCCAACCTGTTATTTGTTGGCTGCTGTATGCTTTCTTCCGTCAGATAGTATTGGTGTAAATTTACAACGTTGTTGGTTCTTTTCCACCCAACAGCGATCAATGGCTGTGACGGCGCTTCCAGAATCCAGTAACCTGCAGACGGGCTCCTCATTAATTTGCCAACAAACAGATGGTTAAAATCCCTACCCTTGGTTGCAGTATTCCAGCTGCACTGTGTCTTTCTCACTCTCCTCCACCACCCTCTCCTTAGTTTTCAGCTCTCTGTTCCATCCCTGTTCTGATCACAAAGTCTTCCTTCCGCTCTTAAAACATTTAACTGGACCTCTACTACGAATACCTTGTCGCTTCCAAACCTCCTGACTGCGGTCAATCTGAACATTAGTTTGCCATCTTGCATCGGTATACATTAAACCCTGAATCTGTCGTGACAGTTCTTCCAACTGCTGAAAATTCTGCAATCCTGCGATGCTTGAGACAGTAATGCTCTTTGTCTGTCGTCAGGTTTCAATCCGCTAATAATATAATGGACCACTTGTTCGGTATAAGCAAACCCAAGGGCCTTAACACTTTGTTTTACTCTACGAATGTAATCATCTGTCAGTTTCTGAGGCGCCTGGTCTCTACCATAATGTACATAAACCAACTCTTAGAGGGCATTCTCGGGTATCATCTCTTTCGTAGTTTTACTTCGGAGTTGGCTCAGTCCCTCACGGCGATCTATAGTACTTTCTACATAAGGTATCGAGCCACCCTTCACTTTTGATGCTGTTAAAACTAACGGTTTAGTATCCGCAACAAACAATCCACCCCTTTCTTGCAGATTTGCTAAAGTAAGCAAGAACTTAATCACATTATCAATAGAACTGTAACACATCACACCTGTATCATTCATAAAATTCTACAAAGGATAGGTATGTTTATCAAATACTTTTACCCTCCTATTTCCACTAGTTATCAACACTGGATTGTATTGACCCTATTCGTCTCCACTGTCTTCCACACCGTCACAACTCCCCAATTCCACAAACTGCCATAATTCGCTCTAATCATTTTGCAGTTGCTCCAACTGACTAAGTATTTTCTCTGCTCCCTTAATTTACTGAACATCGTCCCACGTGCTTTGGTAATGCCCTGTCCTTATCTTTGACATTTCTTGCTGAGCCAGCGACAGCTCACCAAGATCAAAAAGTTCTAGGACTGCCAGCATCTCAGCTACTGCTTCTTCCACACTCAACAGTGCACCACTCGCCATTTCTCTGCCACTGAACGAGACAGAAACAGACGCCTCCTCCAACTTCCTGAGTGTAGTAAGTAGCTCCTGCATTGTATCTTCATTTTGGCTTCCTCAAATCTGGATTTGTGTATTACACTCCTGGAAATGGAAAAAAGAACACATTGACACCGGTGTGTCAGACCCACCATACTTGCTCCGGACACTGCGAGAGGGCTGTACAAGCAATGATCACACGCACGGCACAGCGGACACAGCAGGAACCGCGGTGTTGGCCGTCGAATGGCGCTAGCTGCGCAGCATTTGTGCACCGCCGCCGTCAGTGTCAGCCAGTTTGCCGTGGCGTACGGAGCTCCATCGCAGTCTTTAACACTGGTAGCATGCCGCGACAGCGTGGACGTGAACCGTATGTGCAGTTGACGGACTTTGAGCGAGGGCGTATAGTGGGCATGCGGGAGGCCGGGTGGACGTACCGCCGAATTGCTCAACACGTGGGGCGTGAGGTCTCCACAGTACATCGATGTTGTCGCCAGTGGTCGGCGGAAGGTGCACGTGCCCGTCGACCTGGGACCGGACCGTAGCGACGCACGGATGCACGCCAAGACCGTAGGATCCTACGCAGTGCCGTAGGGGACCGCACCGCCACTTCCCAGCAAATTAGGGACACTGTTGCTCCTGGGGTATCGGCGAGGACCATTCGCAACCGTCTGCATGAAGCTGGGCTACGGTCCCGCACACCGTTAGGCCGTCTTCCGCTCACGCCCCAACATCGTGCAGCCCGCCTCCAGTGGTGTCGCGACAGGCGTGAATGGAGGGACGAATGGAGACGTGTCGTCTTCAGCGATGAGAGTCGCTTCTGCCTTGGTGCCAATGATGGTCGTATGCGTGTTTGGCGCCGTGCAGGTGAGCGCCACAATCAGGACTGCATACGACCGGGGCACACAGGGCCAACACCCGGCATCATGGTGTGGGGAGCGATCTCCTACACTGGCCGTACACCACTGGTGATCGTCGAGGGGACACGGAATAGTGCACGGTACATCCAAACCGTCATCGAACCCATCGTTCTACCATTCCTAGACCGGCAAGGGAACTTGCTGTTCCAACAGGACAATGCACGTCCGCATGTATCCTGTGCCACCCAACGTGCTCTAGAAGGTGTAAGTCAACTACCCTGGCCAGCAAGATCTCCGGATCTGTCCCCCATTGAGCATGTTTGGGACTGGATGAAGCGTCGTCTCACGCGGTCTGCACGTCCAGCACGAACGCTGGTCCAACTGAGGCGCCAGGTGGAAATGGCATGGCAAGCCGTTCCACAGGACTACATCCAGCATCTCTACGATCGTCTCCATGGGAGAATAGCAGCCTGCATTGCTGCGAAAGGTGGATATACACTGTACTAGTGCCGACATTGTGCATGCTCTGTTGCCTGTGTCTATGTGCCTGTGGTTCTGTCAGTGTGATCATGTGATGTATCTGACCCCAGGAATGTGTCAATAAAGTTTCCCCTTCGTGGGACAATGAATTCACGGTGTTCTTATTTCAGTTTCCAGGAGTGTAGTTTTTCTTGGCTCAGCAGATGTGGGTGACGTACATCACGTACACTCATACTGAAACAGTCGCAGAATATCACAAAAAATGTGTTAATCAATTCAGCCTCATACCTCACGGCCATCACCGCACCACCGCGCTGCAACGCGCCAACATTGGATGTCAAACACTCCGTGGAATACAGAGGAAATACACAGTGTGGTGCGACGACGTCAATTTCGTATTGCCGGAGAAGGAGACCAACCCGCAGAACAGACTGTCCCAAAATGGGATTTATAGTGTTTGAACTTTAACGACTCGAACAAAAATAACAATAAATATCAATTTTTAAGTCACACCAAAGCTCAAAACGTTACTAGTGTGTTTCAGTGTTGAAGATGTTCAAAATGTCCTCCATCGGAAGCAGTGCAGCGTCTGCAACGCTACGGAACACATCGACACACTTGCATTATGGTTGTCATTGGATTGTCTTCACAGGCAGTCACAGTCGCCTCTCATATCGTCCAGCGTACTTCGCTTTGTGGCGTAGACAGTATCCACAGTTTCTTACAGAAAGCCCTCTAATGGAGTTAGATCAGGAGACCTGGATGGAAGCTCAATACATCCTTGTTGGTCTATCCACCTCTCAACAAATGTTTCTTCCAGGAGTTGCCGCATATCACGATGGTAATGTGATGGTGCACCGCCTTGACGTAAAAACGAACTTAGTGTAGGTGCAATTGGTAAACATATGGTACAAATCTTTCCTGCATCATGGTAAGTTACTTTGCAACTGTAAAGAAAAGAATGGTCCACAAGTCCTCTACGACGTACCACACAGTACTAATAACCCAGGAGGATTAACAGCTCGTTCTTCCGTAACATGAGTGCTAGCTCGTGTCCAGTGAACGCAGTTATGGGGATTGGTGGTTCCATACAACTTAAACGTTGCCCCATCAGACCAAAGAATAACATCAGTCAGCTGTTCATTATCGCAAACCCATTCACAAAATTCGAGGCGCCTATCCCTATCGTCCTGATTCATCATGTGAAGCAATCTGGTAATGTAGGGTTGAAATGCGGTGAACACTTTATTTGCTTATACCTGATTCACACGGAGCTTGCTGTGTCGACGTCTTTGGGGATCTTGTGAATCCTTGTAACACAGCGTTCACTCCCCCCTTCCCCCCTCCCACCCGCCCCCCCGTTTCGTCGGTTGCTGATTTCTTCCTGCCTCGCTGACCCTCTCAAATTAGCCGCATAATTTCGTTAGTGTTACGCGTGACGGTGGCGCAGTATCAAACACTGCCCGCCATCGGCTCTGCACTTGTTTCATGTTTTCGCATTTCCTAACACTTTAAAACCCACTTTCTTTGCTCTAAGGACAAGTATACAGCCATCTTATTATTTACGTGTAGTTACTGGAAACTGAAAATAAAAGAAAAACAAATGAATGCCTAAACAAACACTAATCATGACAGCACACTATAATCATAACTGGACCAGTTTATCATTCATTCCTTCTCAGTTATTAAAGTTCAAAGAGTGTAAACCCCTTCTAGGACCTAATATATATAGAGCGTATGAGAAGGGGTTTACACTGTTTGAACTTTAATAACTGAGGAGGTATTGAAAATAACCTGATTGATTATACTGTGCTCCCATGACTAGTGTGTGTGTGTGTGTGTGTGTGTGTGTGTGTGTGTGTGTGTGTGTGTGTATGTGTGTGTGTGCGTAGTCAGTCATTCGTTTCTCTTATATGTACATACAAGTTGTAAGTGCAGTTATTTTTACATGTGGTACCTTAATATGTACATACGTCAGTTTGTAGGTTGCTTGTTTTCTGCATCAAATAATCGTCCGGTAAAACGTCATAAACTTAACGACCTGATATTTTCTGCCTGCGCACAGGTGCATCAAAAAGTGAAGTACGCCTGTCAATATAGACTAATAGTTTTGCTTCCACGCATCCACATTTCAGCACCTGATTTGCTGCCACAAGGAAAACTAACCATCATTGACTTGCTCTTGTTACACGTATCTGGAGATACTACCCAACTTATAAACGTAAGACTTGTAATACACTCCTGGAAATTGAAATAAGAACACCGTGAATTCATTGTACCAGGAAGGGGAAACTTTATTGACACATTCCTGGGGTCAGATACATCACATGATCACACTGACAGAACCACAGGCACATAGACACAGGCAACAGAGCATGCACAATGTCGGCACTAGTACAGTGTATATCCACCTTTCGCAGCAATGCAGGCTGCTATTGAAACGTCCCCTTTTAACATTTTTTTTACAACTGTGCTTAACGCAATCTGACTTTCAAAATCTCTAGAAGAGAATGGCCCTGACTAACATTAAACTATCTCTTTCACAAATCACTTACCTCACAAAAATCTTCGCTGCTCAAGCTACTGCAATACAGCGAGCGCCACTACTGCCAGCTAAATAAAAGATTCAAACTATGGAAGGCACTAACTACTGATAGGGATAGTTAGCAAATGAAAGATATTAATAGAGAACAAACAATGTATTTACCTTGATATCATGACAAATTACAAAACTGCGCCATCTCTCTCCCCACATCCACCACTGCTGGCGGCACACCTCCAACTGCCCAACGCTACGCGCTGTTCACAGCCAGCTGCCTAACACTACAATGGTTCAGTATTACAACAATGCAAAGCAGCCACAGACTGCACACAGCACAGCCGGTGATTTTCATACTGAGGTGGCGTTACCAATAAAAAAACCTAAACAGCCTACTTACATAGCCCCCATGCTCCCCACAAAAAATTTTACAAATTTTGTTGGGCAGTGGGCAACACATATTTGTTAAAATTTTTCATAATCGTAATTACAATAACAAAGAAATCAAATGCACACACTTATTGATACAATGTTGGTCAAAAGCTAAAATTTTTTCTCACAGTCCATAAAGACAGTCCTGATCATTCATCACATTGCAGTGTTTTTCTCAAAGTCTGAGCAGTAAAAGAAAATGCACACGGAAGTAGTGGATTTCCATGCAGTCTTGAAGAAGTATCGTTGTCCTTCCAACGGAAAGACAGTGCTGACTCTCGACATGCTGACAGGTAATGGGCCACAAGAGAGCAAACCCACAGCGGAGTCAGTCGAAGTTTTGAAGAGTATTGGTGGGTAGGTCATCACAGAGCAGACCCACTGTAGTCCTGGTAGAGATTACGGTATTGGTGGGCCACCAGAGGTGCAGACCCACTGCAGTCCTTGTAGAAATAATGGTATTGGTGAGTCATCAAAGGTGCAGACCCACTGCAGTCCTTGTAGAGATAATGGTACTGGTGAGTCAGCAAAGACGCAGACTCACTGTAGTCCTTGTAGAGACGGCCAGCAGCCATCTGCTGCGACTGTGCAGGTGCACAATCACCATCGAAGAGTCTTGCGGATAATGTAGCAAGTCCATAACCACCACTTGTGCACTCACAAAGTTTTTGAATTGTCCTGAGAACCAGCAATGCTGTTAACCAGTCCCTTGCTGAATTATTAACACACAAACAAACACTAACAGTCCCTACTTCTCACATATTGTCCATATACTATGACCAACAGAAACGTGTGGAGGGAAATGTAACTTACAAGTTACTTAATTTGATGACCTGGTGTCAATTACAATTTTATAACATAAGAATACAATTACAAAGATACAAAATACATCATTAAAGAACATAACAATACAGATAACATTTGTAGTACAGGCTTTACAGAAGAATAAAAATGTATACATCAGTGTTACAGAAATAATGACATAAGCACATACATAAAAGATCAGAATAACCCTCGAAACATCAACTTCACACATGAGCAACAAAACAGAACAGATAAATATCTAAACATCTTTACAAAGTAAATAACATATTATCAATGCAAATTATATTTGAGGATCACAGTATTCCTCATCATAGTGAATGTAGCTTAGTATTAGAAAAATTCTACAACATAAGTATTATCAGATATACATATAAATACAGGAAAAACATAAATACACAAGGGAACACAAACACATAGTGGGATAACACAAGGAAAGGACAGGGTTTCTTTTACTGCAGTATGTTGCAAACAAAAACTTTCTTTACTTCTCGGAGATCTCCCTTCATTCCTCATTAATTCCAAAAGTCCTATCTATACCTGCTTTCTGTACTTTACTCGTATAGCTTCTCAATGCATTTTTTTCCAATTCATCATAGTTAGTTTCTTATATAGTCTACCCCCTCTTAAGCTAACTTAAATCTACTGAGCTCAGATATATATACCAAGGGACGAGGCAATGCAGCATCACATAAAACAATTAATATAAACAGCAATGAAAAAAAAAACGCAGATTTGCGAAGCAAGCAGTATTAAGAAATTAGCAAAGCAATTGTAATATTACAACTAATCTAAGGCAATGTGCAGCAAACAATAAAAATATAAAAATAAATCATTAGTAAAACTGGCTTAACAGAATAATACAAAATCAAATTCAATAACACTATGCCTGGCAAACAGCAGCAACTTATACCTAAATATGACATAGCTCAAGCAGAAAAAATAGTACACTAAAGATAACAATGCAGATAAGGGAAATGTATAATCACATCTTAATGTCTAAGTAATTAAAGTGGTGCACCACAAAAACTAATTCTACAAAAAATTACTCAGTAGTTGAAAAGAAAATTATGTATGCAGTTCCTGGTATTAGTCCCTTCTTATTGTTCTTTCCATTCCAAGAGCTCCTTTTTCGAAGAATGTGGATTACAAAATTATTATTTAATAGATCTGCAGACAGAAAATATTTATATTAGTACATCTATAAAATTTTATTTTAACCAGTGCTGCAGTGCAGCTAGAAACTAGATATTAAACAAAATGGGCAAAGCAAGGCGTGAAACGTCATTCACTAGCCATATGGCATTTCTCTCAATTAGCACGACAATAGCCGTGAAATGTTGCGATGCTTTCTACAAAGGAACGTCAATAGCGATTATAATGGCCTCTTTTTTCTTCTACCTGTGCAGCTGGAAGGCTAATGGTTTTTTTTTGTTCGGGCGGCTGTCGCCCAGGTGTCTGACACAGCTGTGTGCCCACGACGTATTACGTGCAGGTGGTCACTTAACTTTCGTACGGAAATATTTATGACAGCAGTTTCCGCTACAATGGCAGTCTTAAATAAAAATATTTCACAGGTCAAGAATTAGCGTTGCAAACCTGTAAAAACAAAATCCCATGAATATAACAGTGTCCAAAAAATTTTCGTCGGCATTGTGATACATTCACGCATTTACACAC
Organism: Schistocerca nitens; assembly: GCF_023898315.1. Classification (NCBI taxonomy): domain Eukaryota; kingdom Metazoa; phylum Arthropoda; class Insecta; order Orthoptera; family Acrididae; genus Schistocerca; species Schistocerca nitens. Next base: position 527,405,921 of record NC_064620.1, read on the forward strand.
ATTTCATAATTCTAAAAGTACGATACGTCTTCACAAGGCAGAGTTCCTAACCGCTACTCATTACTCCTTACCTTATTACACATATACAAATTCGTCGACGCTTCTTCAATACTTCATCATTAGATACATAGCATAATCAAATTCTTCATATAACATTAGCTTACTAATCATAAACATACCTCAACAACATAATACACATCGTCGTCGTAAAAAATAACATCATAACACCTCAGTCAAATCTCAAAATCGTCGTAGCTTCCTCCAATAGTTTCAAAACCTAAAAAAAATTCTCTGCTCATTTCAAAAGTGTCATCTGCCTCAAACGTACTTTAAAATCATGATTCCATACCAAACACATCATTCAAAGCTCACGTAGTATCACAATGGTTCTGAAAAAATATGAACAGTTCACAAAGTACAGACAAAATACAGTTTCATAAGTGTGAAGTTATTCAACTGTGAAATTACGTAAACGTCTGTCACTGATGTAGTAAAATAAATGTTTGTCTCTCTCAGGTAATTAATCAGATAGCTGTGTAATTCTGTGTTAGAAAAATATGGTACCGATGTGTAAAGTTGTATAAGCAAATACCATATTAGCTAGGGTTCCTTGTGGTTGCCACACACATGGTACACAAAGTAATCGTGTACCCCCCTGAGGATTAATGTAATTATACCCTCAGGTGTTACAGATTACAGCAATGGAATGAAATGTATCACGGAAAACCTTCTTTGTAATTAAAAAATCTTTAAAAGTAAGTGTTTTAAGTATAAGATTAATCACTCAAATGCGTGTACTGTAGCGCTAAACTGTGCGTCTTGTCGCAACATAATCTCTGTGGAAGTGTCGTAGTTATCGTCCTCCGAAAGCTAAGTTCTGCAGAAGTCAATGTACTTACCTCATGCTAAACAAAAGTGAAATGCTTTGCGTATAGATATCTTAGTTATTACGCTTATTGTTGTGATGAAGAAAGTACTGTACTGTAACGTATTGTTGTGCCACGAAAAAGGCTGTCTCATTGTTGCCATACCACAAAAGTTACTACTAAAACATGTTTTACTTTCCAGAATAATTCAGAAAAACTGTGCAGATATAAAACAGAAACACTGCAAAAGCAACATTGTAAATTGTCACACATTAGTAGCGTCGTGATAAAAATCGTGTAGCTGTCACATAAACTAACCACTGTGTCACCTGGTATCTCTCAGAAAGCACTTTAATTTCAGAATGTATTTGCAAGTAAACCAAAATGTTGCATTAAAATCTCAAGTTAAAAAAGCACATTATCTCTCAATAAACGGTTTTACGTGTGAAATGTGGTGTAAACCTTTGCTCTTCATAGTACTCAGAGTTTGAACAATGCAATTAACATGCGGTATACGTCGTTAAAGAATACTGGAATTTTTCTCAAGGTTAGCGTCAATGTTATTTTTCTCGGAGCCAGCCGGCGCACGCGGCTCCCTGCGGTGCGGGTCATTGTCTGTTGGCGCGCGTCGTTAATGGGATTCGGAGACCGAACCTCTAGAAATTCGCCTTGCCGAGAGGGCCCAGCTCTGTTATAATCCCGCCAGTTCTGATGAAATTCAGGTCTGTCGTTATATCGGTAGTTTACATAGTTTCTTGTTTGTCGGTCATGTGGTGGAGAATTTCTCCCGGAATCGTAACTGCGCGCCGAACTGTTGCGTCTGAAGTTATTCTGCCCCCCTTTTTTTTTTTTTTTTTCTTTTTAACAGCTTATAGTAAAAATCATTGTGTCGGCGAGTAGCATAACGGTCATTGTTAGGTCGTGTCGGCGGTTCCATCTTAAAATTCGGTGCACATTGCCAATCTCTTTCATAACTTCCGAAATGCCCTGTGTTATTATGTTGCGGCTCCTCCGTATTTCTATGTCCCTCTTCCCGTATTGGGGCGCGAGCGTCTTCTGAAATACGCAACCCTTGCATTACCTGTGTCAGCTGATCCTGTAATTCGCGGACCTCTCCTTTGCACTGTGTATTGAATCGATTTTGATTTTGTTTGAATTTTCCAATTTCCTCATACTCTTCAGTGTCAGTGAAGGCTACAGGTGTTGTGTCATTCAGATCATCATCTACCTTTGTAGATAAGTTAGTGAACCGATCTGAAAGCCCGGCCACTTTATCCGATAATGTACTTATTTCCTCAGTGTGTTTTTCTGAACCAAATTTCAGAGTGTCCACTTGTGTCGAAATCGAATCTACTGTGTCCTTCAAGTCTTCCTGAGTTTCTACAAGTTGCGCAACCGAATCGGCAGATGCAACTGAGTCAAATCTAGCTTGTAAGGTCTCATGATTTTCATGAACAGTAGTTTGCAGTTCTTTTATTGCTGCTTCGCGATTCTGTAGTACATTTTCATGACGCGAAAAAATAGGTTGGAAATGCTCACAAATTTGTGTTTTTACGTCGTTACAGACGTTTTGACATTTCGATTCAATGGGATGTAACTCAGTAGTTAAATCCTCACGTGTTTGTTCAAGAGTTTGCTCCAATGAGTCTAACTTTTGAAGATTTTGTTCCATTGTGTCTAACTTTTTAAGATGTTGTTCCATTGTGTCTAACTTTTGAAGCTTTTGTTGTATTTGTCCCATTTGTTGTATTAATTGTAATAACAATGTATTTGTGTCTGGAATCTGTTTCTCTATGCTTTTTGGCAGTGCATTTTCACCGGCAACATTCACATTTTGACAAGCAGAAAATGTGTCTTGACTCATTTGAGAAAACGGTGATGACCCAGAACCTGAGTCTACAATATTTGAAAAATTGTGTCCTGTCATTTCGGATTCCTGAGGCGAGCTGTTGCCGACCGATCGATCGATAATGCTTCCCTCTTCACTAATTGTTTCACTGTCCACGCCATTGTTTGAAACCCGCTCCATTTCCCTATGCGCAATTACCAAATTACTACTATTAACATTAGTTAATTCATTATTCTGCGGCGCTAACATATTGCTTTCGTCTTCACTGTCATTTCTCAATTTACTTTGGAGCCTAGTGTTACGTTTTTCACACGCCATTATTGTCACAGTATTTCACACGACAACACAGAAAAACTCAATTTGAAGAGCAAAAATAAGAGAACACATTAACATAACACTGAAAATAATATCTAGTTAATTGCAGCTGCGAAATACTTGGTACAAATCTACATGCATGCCACAACTATTTTACTGTACAACAATGAAAAACTACAACTACAATGGAAATTCTCTCTACAATTACGCGCTAGCAATAAACAAAATCTACACTAATTACACAAACTACAAGAAAAAAATCAGAAGATTCCAGTGAGGTATCCTAGGCTAAGGGTCGACATATGAAACGTCCCCTTTTAACAATTTTTTACAACTGTGCTTAACCTGACACACAATATTTTTTTTTTTTAGCGCAACGCAATCTGACTTTCAAAATCTCTAGAAGAGAATGGCCCTGACTAACATTAAACTATCTCTTTCACAAATCACTTACCTCACAAAAATCTTCGCTGCTCAAGCTACTGCAATACAGCGAGCGCCACTACTGCCAGCTAAATAAAAGATTCAAACTATGGAAGGCACTAACTACTGATAGGGATAGTTAGCAAATGAAAGATATTAATAGAGAACAAACAATGTATTTACCTTGATATCATGACAAATTACAAAACTGCGCCATCTCTCTCCCCACATCCACCACTGCTGGCGGCACACCTCCAACTGCCCAACGCTACGCGCTGTTCACAGCCAGCTGCCTAACACTACAATGGTTGAGTATTACAACAATGCAAAGCAGCCACAGACTGCACACAGCACAGCCAGTGATTTTCATACTGAGGTGGCGTTACCAATAAAAAAACCTAAACAGCCTACTTACACTATTCTCCCATGGAGACGATCGTAGAGATGCTGGATGTAGTCCTGTGGAACGGCTTGCCATGCCATTTCCACCTGGCGCCTCAGTTGGACCAGCGTTCGTGCTGGACGTGCAGACCGCGTGAGACGACGCTTCATCCAGTCCCAAACATGCTCAATGGGGGACAGATCCGGAGATCTTGCTGGCCAGGGTAGTTGACTTACACCTTCTAGAGCACGTTGGGTGGCACGGGATACATGCGGACGTGCATTGTCCTGTTGGAACAGCAAGTTCCCTTGCCAGTCTAGGAATGGTAGAACGATGGGTTCGATGACGGTTTGGATGTACCGTGCACTATTCCGTGTCCCCTCGACGATCACCAGTGGTGTACGGCCAGTGTAGGAGATCGCTCCCCACACCATGATGCCGGGTGTTGGCCCTGTGTGCCTCGGTCGTATGCAGTCCTGATTGTGGCGCTCACCTGCACGGCGCCAAACACGCGTACGACCATCATTGGCACCAAGGCAGAAGCGACTCTCATCGCTGAAGACGACACGTCTCCATTCGTCCCTCCATTCACGCCTGTCGCGACACCACTGGAGGCGGGCTGCACGATGTTGGGGCGTGAGCGGAAGACGGCCTAACGGTGTGCGGGACCGTAGCCCAGCTTCATGGAGACGGTTGCGAATGGTCCTCGCCGATACCCCAGGAGCAACAGTGTCCCTAATTTGCTGGGAAGTGGCGGTGCGGTCCCCTACGGCACTGCGTAGGATCCTACGGTCTTGGCGTGCATCCGTGCGTCGCTGCGGTCCGGTCCCAGGTCGACGGGCACGTGCACCTTCCGCCGACCACTGGCGACAACATCGATGTACTGTGGAGACCTCACGCCCCACGTGTTGAGCAATTCGGCGGTACGTCCACCCGGCCTCCCGCATGCCCACTATACGCCCTCGCTCAAAGTCCGTCGACTGCACATACGGTTCACGTCCACGCTGTCGCGGCATGCTACCAGTGTTAAAGACTGCGATGGAGCTCCGTATGCCACGGCAAACTGGCTGACACTGACGGCGGCGGTGCACAAATGCTGCGCAGCTAGCGCCATTCGACGGCCAACACCGCGGTTCCTGGTGTGTCCGCTGTGCCGTGCGTGTGATCATTGCTTGTACAGCCCTCTCGCAGTGTCCGGAGCAAGTATGGTGGGTCTGACACACCGGTGTCAATGTGTTCTTTTTTCCATTTCCAGTAGTGTAGCTATAAATATTAGTCTGCAAGCGAGGTAAATACTGATGTGACGTTGCTCAGTACACCTTCTTCGGTCACCAGCAGGAGAAACTGCACGTGTACGGATTACACACTGTATATACAGCGTACGTGTGTGTGAGGTTTGACGTAAAAAGGGTAGAATGACAAGATTATTTTATGTCTTCAGTTAAGTCAGATTTTGTACATTGTCGGGCGACGAGGTACCCCCTTGTGCTTCAGGTTGTGACAGTGGGACTCAAAATATTTCAGTGATCGCGAGTTGAACAGAAATATTTCGAAACTTTGAATTCCGCTGGGTCGCTTCAGCGATTGATTCTCTGCGGTCACGCGAACTCCATCGTTATGCAACTGTTTGTTAGCAGCGGCGAACATTAGCGATTTTGCTGGACAATAATTTTGATTTAATTGTGCGACGAACTTGTTCTATAGCAGATGGAATAATCTTGATGATTATGAACTTTAGATTTCACTGTAAATGTGAATAAAACTTGGTGTGTTTGAAATTTTAAGATTCTCCTACTGATTGTTCGTCCGCTTGCGTAGCTGAGTGGTCACCGCTGCTGGCTGTCAGGTAGGGTTCGATTCCCGGTACCGCCAGAAATTTTTCCTTGGTGGGAGGACTGCTACGGGGTGCTTTCAGCCTCGTCAGGCCAACTGAGGAGCTACTAGAGCTATTAATAGCGATTCCAAGCCCAAGAAACCCGAAAAAGACCTGGAGATCTGTGTGTTGACCACAAGTCCTTCCACATCCGCATCCATTCACGCCACTGGCATAGGATAACACAGCGGTCGGTTGGTTCTCCGTGAAATAGTGTGCAGCTTCATGTACTTATGAGCCGAAAAACCTGATATTGCTGGGGTATTCATTTTCCATTAGAAACGAAGACAAAGAAATGAACTATTTCTGTTGCGTTATATAGAAGAAATTTCATTTCCACATATTAGTGAAAACACCTTTGAAATTATGAAGCAGTCTTACAAAAATTCCAGACAGTTTCTGTACGCTGTGCGCATTTGCTTCGCGTGTCTACTACGCGATTTTGTAAGGATGTCTGTGGCAAGGCCACTCCAGAGCTCTATAAAAGGCTACTGTTTCCGCCGACAGCCGTTTGCTCTTCGCAGTTGAAAGCTGTCAAAAGCGCTGCCAGATACCAGGGATTTCCTAAAGTTGACTCGATTGTAGGACAGTCTTAGTAGTAAAGAATAAATCTGTTACGGCTTCGTGCACGATGCGGCATTTTTCACTCATTTCAGTGTTTACGACGTTCTCGAACTACGGGCTGTTCAAAAAGTCTCTCCGCAGTGCCGTATGATAGTTCGCCGCGCGTGCCGTATGATTGTTCGCCTGCCTGGGTAACTGCCCTTCAAGTGGACTCTCCCAACATTCCTCTGTTTCGTTTATCTCAACCAGCGTCAGTAGTATCGTTGGTGTGTGTCGTTACGTGTTGACGTGAACGTTTAAGTTTAGTTCCTTTGTTCGTTTGTTTCGTTTTTGTCACTGTTAAAATGCTAACCATTGAAGAACGTGTGTTTTTAGTCGAACAAGTGTTCAAAACTGGCGGTAAATACACATTTTCAGTTCGTGAAACATATAATTCAGTTTTCCCGGAGACAACAATCCCACATCGCGATACTGTGCGAGAGATGATTAATTTCGAAGTACGGGTTCAGTGACAAATGCACCGAGACGTGGTCGTCCTAGCGTTTTGTCTGAGGATAAACTACTCGATATTTCCGATAAAACGCCCATCAGTCCGAAGAAGTCAGTAAGAAAATATTCAATAAATTAATAACTTGTATTTCACTGAGTTTCATTTCGGTATATTCACTGCGGCATACGGCATGCGCGGCTAACAATCACACGGCACTGTGGGGAGAGTTTTTGAACACCCCGTATGTGTAGATTCTAGCGGTATATATGGATACTGTCTGCAAAATATGTTGCGAGTGGAGCTAGTAGCAATGGAATAACTAATTTAAACATGCATGACAGGGCAGATTTTCACGCATCTCATTGTATATGACGTCATATCTGCGGCACTGACATAGGTATGTGGTTCTTACTCCCACAGCGATTGTTGCCTTACAGTAAGGGATATGTGGAGAAGTTTGGTTGAAATCGGTCTACTGGTTTAGGAGGAGGTGTGTAACAAATATACACACGCATACGTACATACATTTTTGTAATATGTATGTATTTCGCACTTTCTAACGTCTGTAAATGCTCTGCAGGCACCACCTAACTATACTTTGCTACTTGGAATATTGTACAGTTGGAGAATTAATTTGATGTGAGGGGATCATTCACATAAATATTTGTGTACTTATAAAAGTAAGCTTCTGTTCAAAATTGTAAACAGCCGGTTGTAGACACCGTCACTATCCTTCGAGATCGTTTATATACATTTTACCCTTCGCCTAAGTTATTTATTTACAGACTGTCTCTTGTTTTACTTCGCCGTTGTCGACACCAGAAAAACGGATTCTAGGTTAAGTCTATACAATGATTTGCGCTTGAAAGGAACGGTGTATGGCCGACCTCAATTGAATCGGGAAGCCATACTAAAAAATTACGTTATGAATTGCCCAAAGCAAGCTGTGTCTCCAGTCTCAATTAAGCTGTGACACGTAAAATCTCCACCCAGTAATATGCACTCTCTGCAAAATGCGTAGGGAACATACTACATGAAAGCAATAGTTTCTTTCCGTTCACTACTTTGCAAGGGCTGCCAGCGACAAGGAACATCGAAAAGTTTTGAAGACATTAGCAAAGTTTATTGGAGGTCCCAAAGTGCTTTCATTCTCAAGAACTGGATTAATATCGTCTGCGTAATTTGTACGCTGTGCTTTACGCTACCTCAAGACATACACACAGCTTTTAACTTTAATGATTAACTTATTTCGTCAAACCTTTAATATAAGATTGTTTCTCTTAATGAGTGGATTATGATAATGTATTAAATTTTTAAATTCGGGCAGTAATTATAAGAAATACTGGACATCAAATTGTTGGTGCCACTGGAAGGATTTAGGCAATCTGCAATTACATTTTGGTGACTGGGTGAATGTGTAACCGTTTAAGCCGGTTATCAACATACGCCATGGATTGTAAGAAAACCGGAAAAGAAGAAATTGGAAGTGTTTCAGACGTTGAAAATTAAGTCGACTGATGAGGTAAGGATTGAGATGGTTCTTGACAGAACCGGATAAGAGGAACATGTAAAAATTATCAAGCCTGCCATTCGCCCCGTAAAAAAAATCCACGAGGCAGTCACCTTTTTTTCATGTGTCCGCTGTCCCAAAGTTCTGTTGTGATGCAAGTAGGTCCCGTATTTTCTTCACATCGTTTGCCTAAATTAAAAACAATACATTTTTGTCATTTCTTGTAGTGAGATATTCACTCATTTGTTATCATTGTTTAGTTCGTTCTGTGAACAATAACACATAAGAAGCAGCGTTTTGAGATAACACTGGCTTCTTTTTTAATACCATTTAGCTCGCAAATGAGTGATTCAGCAGCGCTCCAAAGGTAAGAAGTAATGTAATATTACATTCAGATATTGTGACGTTTTTCTTATAAAAACCTATCCAGAACTTTACTTATACTTTTCCTTGTGAGATGAAGAAAGCTGTGAGAAAGAAACTGACAAGAAGATGATTATTTTCATACATTTTTGCCTCAAAATACCGAGGTTTTAAAAACTGGCTGATTATTTCATGTCCATATCGTACAAATAAATCTCAAATATATTTCAAATATCTGTGTTCATGTACAACTACATCCAGAAAATATTTCTCTAATGAGACGCACAAACGCACGCCTCCAGATTTTTATTATCTTGTGCTTTACTGATAATTTTCATTTGTGAGTAGGTATACATTTCCTCTTTGATTATTAAAGGTATCAAAATGAAACGTCCATGCATTTAAGATGTGATGCATATTCTTCTTCATACAGCTGGAGGTATCTAACAAAGTCTACATTACTGCATTATCGTATTCGTCACTCCCCCGTTAAATACCTTACAGATGCGCTGCAGTGAACTAGAGATCAACCATGAACGTTTATTTATTGTTCGAGGAACAATGGGGTGATAAAGAGGTAGATGTACAGTTACAGCTTGATGCGTGGAAGGAAATAATGAAAAGGTATGGATTAAAAATAAATAAAGATAAGAGTGAAGTAATGGTATTTGGAAGAGAGAAAGGAATCAATGGAAATATTACTTTAAATGGAGGACCCCTCAAAGTGCTAGAAAGTTTCACTTATTTAGGGAGTGAAATATCTAGGGATGGAAGAATAACTAACGAAACTAATAGGAGGTTACAGAAGGGAGGCAATTTCTACCAAACAATAAAACACCTGATTTGGAATAATGAAGTTTCAGAAAGAGTAAAACTCCTTATGTATAAGAATTATTACATCCCTATTGTCACCTATGGTGGAGAAACATGGACAATGACAGAAAGGGACTGGAGCAGACTGCAAGCAGGGGAAATGAAATTTCTCAGAGCAGTTAAGGGAAAAACAAGAATGGACAGAGTAAGGAATGTAGAGTTTAGAAAGGACCTTAAACAAAAAAGTATGAGAGAAGAAATTGAAAGAAAGAGATTAAGATGGTATGGGCATGTTAAGAGGATGCATGGGCAGAGACTCCCCAAAATTATGGAAGAACTAAAGGTGGATGGGAAAAGACCTAGAGGGCGCCAAAGAACACGGTGGAAAATGGGAGTGAGAATATCTGTAGAAAGTAGAGGTGTGACCTGGCAGCAAGTGGAGGAAAAAAAGTGGTGGGAGGACCGAGCCAAATGGAGAGGACTCATCAGCACCCAGACCCGGCAGTAGCTGGAGCGGGATTCGGATATAGATAGATAGATAGACCACGATCGTACTCGTGGTATCACGAGAAATCCGAGGAGCCGTCACCACCAGCCATATGGGGGGGCAACCAATTCAGAACATGGCTTGTATATAAGCCGAAACTGGTCAATAAGGAAATAATATTGTGATCTCGACTGCTCATTTTAACGTGACACGTGGTTGCAAAGCGCTCTGCGCCACCGGTCAATTCCGGACACGCTGCTCTGGTCGCCATCTGAACGTGCCTCAACTGCCTAGGTACAGGTCGCTACTGAAACAGTGCCAGGGCGCTACCCTCTCCTTTAAGTCCGCCTGTCGGTTTCGTTTCTCTCATAGCAACCACAATCTAAACACCCTGATAATGACTCTCAGAATTTTGTAATTGTTAGTGGGCAAATTATTATTTTATTTTCTTATAAACAAATATAATTGGTAAATTTATCTAATCATACGAGTGTAAGTCAGTTATTTTCTGCAAAGTAGTTACAAAATATTATTGTAATCAAATAGGAAACTTACAGGAACATCATTTTTCGACATAGTGTCCTTGCGTTCCAACGCACTTGGTCCATCGTTGTACAATCTTCCTAATGCCCTCATAAAAGACGGTTCTCGGTTGCGCTGCGAGCCACGAATGCACCGCTTCTTTCACTGCTTCGTCCGAGGCAAATCGACGGCCCCTTAATGCCTGTTTGTGTGGGCCAAACAAGGGACAGTCAAAAGGGGCAAGATCGGGACGATATGGAGAATAATCCAGTAATTCAAATTTCAGTTTGTGGAGCGTTTCAGCAGTGGGGAGCAGTATGCGGACGAGCATTGTCGTGCAACAACACAACACCTTTTGACAGCAATCCTCGGAGTTTGCTTCGAATTGCAGGCTTTGGCCTGGCAGTAAGCATCTCAGCGTAACGTACACTGCTTATTGTTGTGCCTCTTTCCCACAATGTTCCAGTACTGGAACTTGTGCGTCCGAAAAAGCCGTAAGCATCATTTTTCCTACGGACGGTTGGGCATTGAATTTTTTTTTGCGCGGCGAATTTTTCCAATCCATTCGTAGACACTCTGTTGTGGCAATACACTGTTCCCGTACTGTACCGAAAGTCTTCGATGAATTTCGGCCCCTGATACGCCTTCCGACCGCAAAAAACGGAACACTGTACGTTGCTCTTCTTTGGTGCAAAAAGACAGCGGAGCAGCCATGATTAATAGCACGGCAGCGACAACGAAACTAACCTAGCAGCTTGAAAATTGCAAAGATATAACAACAAGTAAACAAAGCATGCGTCATCAAAGTAAAACGACAGTACTACCAAAATAAACAAAAATGTAACTAAATTTGCAGATAATAATTGACTTACCCTCGCATGTGGTCCAAAGGTCCTTCGATTCTACTAATAAATACAGTATTTATTACCAATCCTTCATTCTTCCTGCTAGAGCTTTTAGTCATTTTCGTTTAATACGCAAATGCCGCACTTCAGATATTGGCACCAAACGTGGGGTTTCGTATGGTAATTATCGGTCCATTGCTCAATATTTTGTTTTAAATGCCCGTATCTTACTACTTGAGACATTGTTTCTAGAAATTAAAGAATCTGTTTAGTATTAACAATCAGTAGCGGTATGCCATGGCAAGTAGTTAGCAGCAGGCTTACGAACACAGTGCATGAGTGTTCTGTATGTTGTCTGTACCTAGCTATCATTTCAAGTACTGTTTTAATTGTGAGTCCCTGTGTTTCATTTTCTGTGTCATTTGTGTCGTCTCAGTGTTGCCTTACTGCGCTATGTTGATTTCCTTATTGTCCTATTTTGAGGGCGATTGTTATATATGTGTTGATTAGATCGACAGAGTAGTGAAACTAACGAATGGATTTAGCTCATATTCTGAAGTCAGTAGTAAATGAAGATGAGTTCTGAGGAACCAAGGGTGGAAATTAATTATTTATGGGGATTTCGCTCAGAAACTTGTTCAAAACTGAGACGTATTACAGTAGAGAAGGGAAGCGAATAGGAAACAATTCAGGCAAAAAATCTCTTACAAAACGAGATGATAATGCAGTTTCATGCGATGGTGAAGGATGATGAAGATAGAAAGGCACGTCTAATACACTGATGCTCATAAATTAAGGATAATTGCAGAATGTGGTGCCACACAACGTGGCACTACGCAAGACTGACGCTAATAGCATAGGCACAGTGGAGCATACACGACACAGATCTATTGTAAGTAGGCTGTTTAGGTTTTTTTATTGGTAACGCCACGTAGCGCTCTATATGAAAATCACTGACTGTGCTGTGTGCAGTCTGAGGCTGGTCGGCATTGTTGCAATAGTCGCTATTGAAGTGTTGGGCAGTTGGCTGTTAACAGTGGGTAGCGTTGCGCAGTTGGTGAGCTGCCAGCAGTGGTGGATGTGGGGAAGTGAGATGGCGGATTCTTGAGAGCGGATGATCTGGACGTGTGTCCATCAGAGACAGTACATTTGTAAGACTGGATGTCATGAACTGATATATATAATATGACTTTTGAACAATATTAAGGTAAATACATTGTTTGTTCTCTATTAAAGTCTTTCTTTTGCTAAATGTGCCTATCAGTAGTTAGTGCCTTCAGTAGCTTGAATCTTTTACTTAGCTGGCAGTAGTGGCGCTCGCTGTATTGCAGTAGTTCGAGTAACGAAGATTTTTGTGAGGTAAGTGATTTGTGAAACGTATAGGTTAATGTTAGTCAGGGCCATTCTTTTGTAGGGATTTTTTAAAGTCAGATTGCGTTGCGCTAAAAATATTGTGTGTCAGTTTAAGCACAGTCATGTATAAATTTTTCAAAGGGGACGTTTCAATATAAGTCCACGGTATTAGTGATAAGTTGAGAAAACCGTCCCGAAACACACGTGCTACAAAATGCCACTGTTTCCTGCGCATGTACCCCGACATCAATATGGGATATAATCACCATGCACACGTACACAGGCCGCACAACGGGTTGGCATATTCTGGATCAGGTGGTCGAGCAGCTGCTGGGGTATAGCCTCCCATTGTTGCACCAATGCCTGTCGGAGCTGCTGAAGTGTCGTAGCGGTTAGAAGACGTGCAGCGGTACGTCGACTGAGAGCATCCCAGACGTGCTCGATGGGGTTTAGGTCTGGAGAACAGGCAGGCCACTCCATTCGCCTGATATCTTCTGTTTCAAGGTACTCCTCCACGATGGCAGCTTGGTGGGGCCATGCGTTATCATCCATCACAGGAAGGTGGGACCCACTGCAGCCCTGAAAAGGCGGACAGACTGGTCCAAAATGACGTCCCGATACACCTGACCTATTACAGTGCCTCTGTCAAAGACATGCTGTGGTGTACGTGCACCAATCATAATCCCACCCCACACCATCAAACCACGACCTCCATACAGGTCCCTTTCAAGGACATTAAGGGGTTCGTATCTCGTTCCTGGTTCCCGCCAGATGAAAATCCAGTGAGAATCACTGTTCAGACGATACCTGGACTCGTCCGTGGACATAACCTGGTACCACTGTTCCAATGACCATGTACTGTGTTCTTGACACCAGGCTTTACAGGCTCTCCTATGACCAAGGGTCAGTGGAATGCACCTTGGAGTTCTCCAGGCGAATAAACCATGTCTGTTCAGTCGTCCGTAGACTGTGTGTCTAGAGACAACTGTTCCAGTAGCTGTGGTAATTCCCGAGCAAGGCTACCTGCAATACTCCGCGTCTGTCTGCGGGCACTCATGGTTATATATCGGTCTTCTTGTGGTGTTGTACACTGTGGACGTCCGGTACTGTAGCGCCAGGACACGTTTCCTGTCTGCTGGAATCGTTGTCATATCTTGAGATCACACTTGGTGGCACACGGAGGGCCCGTGCTACGACCTGCTGTGTTTGACCAGCCTCCGGTCGCCCTAGTATTCTATTCCTCATAACGTCATCAATATGTGTTCTTTGAGCCATTTTCAACACACAGTCACCATTAGAACGACTGACAAAGTCTGCACACTTACTCGCTGCATCGTACTCTTAACATGCACCAACACATCTCTGCGTATGTGGACTGATACCAGCGCCACCGTGCGACGACCGCAGGTCAAATGCACCGCATGGACATACCACGAGGGTATTTAAACCAGCAAACCGCCCACCAGATCATTGTTTTACCATGTATCAGCATAATCCTTAATTGATGTGCGTGACTGTAGAAAGCATGAATTCAGAACTGTGTTAGCACTAATAACGATGCAAACGCCGCTGGTCTCGGACGGTAAGTGAAGGCCGTCTGCGGCTGCGTTGTCCGTTGTGAGAGGTAATGCCGGATCCGTAGTATTCTCGATGCACTCATGATACTGTGGATCTCGGAATACTGGATTCCTTAACGATTTCCGAAATGGAGTGCCCACCTATAGGTCCTACTACTATTCCACTTTCAGAGGCTGTTTATTCCAGTGGTGCGGCCACAATCACGCCGGAAACCTCTTCACATGGATCACCAGAGAACAAATGACAGCTGCGCCAGTGCGCTGCCCTTTTAGACCTCGTGTACGAGGTACTACCGTCATCTGTATATGTCTATGTCGGTATCCCATTACTTTTTCATCTCAGTGTAAGGTAGGTCGCTTTTTAAACGTGATGGTAACAGCACTATCAGGAGTGTGGAGTGATTGACTTTATTAACTTTTTTTTCATGTGAAGTTTAAATTATTTTGTGTGTAACATAACCTCACGTACTGAGGTTGTTTCGTGGCCTTCTAAGCGTTCACGTGGACGCATTACGAAATACGTGATTATCTTTACAGTAATTCTTTCCCCAAGATCGGGAAATGTAGCTAGGTGGGCGAAAAAAGAATTCCTTTCGTTCTAGAAACAGTTTTGGGTAAAAATGTGATCTTTCTTAATATGGTGTCGGATGCCATGTGGTCATAGGCCACTCCAAATTTAACAGGAACCCTCATAACGGGAGAGACCTCAACCCCACTGGTTTAGCAAGCACCAGTACTCATCATAAGACATGAATAAATTGAGGCTCCCTATAATTTATCGTAGTCTGGAATGAAAGGTATTCCCCTCTTGGTAATTTCTTCCTGTCTGGGCTCCCTATGTGTGCGCGTATACTTAAAAATCCATCCTGAAGTAGATCATTATCCAAAGTGCATAAAGAGGCTTTTGTGCAGAATACCGTGTAAATTCATCTACATCTACATGGATACTCTGCAAATAAGATTTAAGTGCCTGGCAGAGGGTTCATCGAACCACCTTCACAATTCTCTATTATTCCAATCTCGTATAGCGCGCGGAAGGAATGAACACCTATATCTTTCCGTACGAGCTCTGATTTCCCTTATTTTATCGTGGTGATCGTTCCTCCCTATGTAGGTCAGTGTATTTTCGCGTTCGGAAGAGATAGTTGGTGATTGGAATTTCGTGAGAAGATTCCGTCGCATCGAAAATCGCCTTTCTGTTAATGATTTCCAGCCCAGATTCTGTATCATTCCTGTGACACTCTCTCCCATATTTTGCGATACTACAAAACGTGCTGCCTTTCTCGATGTACTCCGTCAGTCCCATCTGGTAAGGATCCCACACCGCGCAGCAGTATTCTAAAAGAGGACGGACAAGCGTAGTGTAGGCAGTCTCATTAGTAGGTCTGTTACATTTTCTAAGTGTCCTGCCAATAAAACGCAGCCTTTGGTTAGCCTTCCCCACAGCATTTTCTATGTGTTCTTTCTAATTTAAGTTGTTCGTAATTGTAATACCTAGGTATTTAGTTGAATTTACGGCTTTTAGATTATACTGATTTATCGTGCAACCGAAGTTTAACGAGTTCCTTTTAGCACTCATGTGGATGACTCACACTTTTCGTTATTTAGGGTCAAGTGCCACTTTTCGCACCATCCGGTCTTTTTTGTTAATCATTTTGCAGTTTGTTTTGATCTTCTGATGACTTTATTAGTCGGTAAACGACAGCGTCATCTTAAAACAACCGAAGACGAGTGCTCACATTGTCTCCCAAATTGTTTGTATAGATAAGAAACAGCAAAGGGCACATAACACTACCTTGGGGAACGCCTGAAATCACTTCTGTTCTACTCGATGACTTTCCTTCAATTACTACGAATTGACGATATTCACTCCTCCCTTTTGTATACATATGGGACTAACGTATCGTTTATGTTTCCCATTTATTCAACCTGTTATTAAGTTTTGTAATAAGTAACTACAATTCTAAACGAAGGATAACTGTCGTTTAAAATAACTGCACTTCCATGTACCTTTTCAGAGTATGTGTGTGATGGCAGTAATCAAGAAAATAAAATGTCCACTGAATGTGAGAGAATTGATTCGTAACTGCATGGTCGTGCCGGGTCTTTGCGTATCCATTACGTTCATTTGCTTTTCCCTGACCAAATAAATCAGAAATTGTAGGTCTTAAATGTTTTATTTTGTTGTAACAGTATTCATTACGACCCTTGCACGCGCAGTGAACGATTTATCAGCTCCCGAGGCGAATTACAGCGAGTGAAATCTTTCCCAGTATGTTAGCGTACGTAGGATCCCCCCCGTTTTCGTGATAACAGCGCTCACGATTGACTAATGACAGAGCATGGTACAATCAGAATAAAACACTTTGCAAGCGTCGACAGCTGCTTAGACTTATTTTATTATCAACTGTAACTAAGGACAAAATTAAGATGCCCCGACTTAGGGTGTCTCATGTAATACAGAGCGGTACCACAGGTCAAAGTAAGATAACACCCTCCCTTATGATAGGTCTGGTCAGTCAGATACCGCTTATAAATTATAGAATAAAGTAAAGATGTGCTTGAACTACGAAGCCAAAGACTGACATTCCTAGGAGGCTAAACCCGTTCACTAAGACGTGTCTTTGCACCAAGTCAATGACTAATAACTCACGTAAAGACAAGGTAAATGGAAGATGTGTTCTAATGAATGGCTTTTAATGAGTGCTTATTTTTCGTATTATTCCCCTTTGTGTATAGTGTAAATGATGAGGGAGCACTTACGCTGGAAGCGAGTGCTTAGTGCTGTTAACCACAAGGAAACCACACTGAGGCTAACCAGCATGACCGACTGCAAACGTCCTTAGGTCGAATCCAGGAACCATTCAACTGAACGATCTGACTCTTCAATCCTTACTAAACAGCCACATCAGTGCGTTAAGTTTCCTTATTCGTCAGGGACACGAAGCATGCAAGTGACTTCTGATTATTCGTCTAAAGAGTGGTTTCTCTCTGCTTTGTGAATGGAGCAAATAGAGGTCAACAGCGACAGAAAGTTTTAATGTTTTCACTGTTTCATTGTGTTCGTCTGCTACTAGATGCTACAGTTTAACCTAAGAGTGAATAGCAATTATGACTCCGGTATTAATGTCTTATATTATCCTTTGTATAAAATATGACCCATGTATGAACAACAAAACAGTCGGACTGTTGTTAATGAAATATAATGCAGTAAGCGAGCTTTGATATCACAACGGAATATGCAAACGGTCTTGAACATGAGCTAAGCGAAACCGCATCACAACAAATACCTTCAAACGCCTTATTACAACTGTAACTGTAAATGTGTCTCTTCTTATAGAAAGTGCGTATGAAATGCTGATGTGACTACACTCAGTATGACCCAGTAGTCCATGTCGAGCAGCGCGAGTCACTGAAATGCAAAATCTTGATGTACTCATCGCTGCAACTCGTGTCTTGAAGTTCTCTGCAACCCAGACCAACAACATTTGTCGAAAAATTGTATACATTAAAGATAAATACTTTTCCCTCTGAAGGCAGTTATAGTGCTATCATTTTCGGTAAGATGTGGTCGTACCTGCCACTAACCTCAACAAACGCTAGACGAGCACATGTGCAACTGAGAAATGAGCATAAAAAGCACTAGAATGAGAAATGACTATGAGCCGTGCTGACCCTGTCTTGTGCATTGCTTTAAAACTTGGCTGTTACTCTGCGTTTGGTTTCCCACAGTTATTGCGGTTATACAGTGGTTCCTCCTCTTTCTACGTGTGGCAGCAATGGTGTGCATCGATATTTGCACCGTATACCATCTTTGGTCTGGTTTTTATAGTTCCAGCTTGGCGGTGTGCAGCAAGTCGGTCGGTTGGAGTGGATCAGCAAGCAAGTCTCCGCGTGGTGCAGTCAGCCGGTGGTCAGCTGGTGGTCTCTACGCAGTGTCGGAGCATGTGGGGGCTGTTCCGAGTGCTACGAGGTTCGTGGCTCACCGACTCAGGACATGAAAGTTGAGTGGTCATTTAATTACCGAAGCCATGTCTGTTCACGTTGTCCCCTTAGTTGGTGGTTCGCTGTTGGCGGTATTCCTGGGAGCAACAGCGAGTGTTTGAGTTGGTGAAGATTTAGCTGCCGTGTGGTGGAAATAACTATATTTGTTGGTTGGCAGTGTCCTTTGCTCATCTGTTGTCGCTTTCCAACATGGTGTGTAGTTTTTGACATCTTAATGTATTTTTGGTTGTGGGCGGCTATGTGTGTAACGTTTTGGCTTTGGAATTCTCGTATACTGGTCGGTGGTTAGCAAGTCGTCTTGTCAGTGGGTCCCTGACTGTCTCTTCATTGTGTTGCCGGCGGATCGAATATAGTTGGGCCGACTTCTTGTCTCACCTAAACGAACATTAAGATTTCGAGGGCAGACCGAGCCCCCTGGAAACTTCGCTGTTGCCTATACTGCCTTTCGTGTTGGCGTTTAATTGTGTACTTTTGATGGCTCACAGCCCATTGTTGGAACTTCTATGCTTGTAATAGTGTTTTTAAAATCAAAAGCCTTCGGCAGTTTTAAAGGTAAGTTTTTCTAAATTAGGTAAGTTTTTCTAAATTGGGAAAGTCTTAGATTGTCTGAAGATAAGGCCTGGGCCTTCTGCCAGTTGAAAATTTATTGTAGTGTACTGTTTTAAAAGCATCAGCCTTCAGCCGCTTTAAGTTTCAAATATCTTACTTAACAAGTATTACCTTTTGGAAGATAAAGCTGTGAGATTTCTGCTTGTTGAAAATTTATTGTAGTTGTATTGTTTTTTAAAAGCATGGGCCCTCAGCCGCTTTAAGTTTTAAGGCTCTTACTTATCAAGTATTACATTCTTTGAAGATAAAGCTGTGAGCCTTCTGCTTTGGGCCTCCTACCTTCGAGAATTGGTTGCAGTTTAAAAAAAAAAAAATAAATAAAACAAAGGCCTTCAGCCGTTTAGGAGTAAGGTTTCTTATTGGTCATAAAGCTTGGGCCTTCTGGCTATTGAAAAGTTATTGTACTTATGTTGTTTTAAATTTATCGGCCTTCAGCCACTTTTAAAAAACTTAATCTGAGTAGTTAACTATTACATCGCTTGGCCTTAAATACTATTTAAGGTTAAAGCTTAGAGCCTTCTGTCTCCAAAAAGGAAAATATTTATAGCAGTTGTATTTAATTCACGGCCCGCATCTCGTGGTCGTGCGGTAGTAGCGTTCTCGCTTCCCATGCCCGGGCTCCCGGGTTCGATTTCCGGCGGGGCCAGGGATTTTCTCTGCCTCGTGATGGCTGGGTGTTGTGTGCTGTCCTTAGGTTAGTTAGGTTTACGTAGTTCTAAGTTCTAGGGGACTGATGACCATAGATGTTAAGTCCCATAGTGCTCAGAGCCATTTAATTCACGGGCCTTCAGCCGTTTTAGAATTAAAGACTTTTCTGTCGATAGTCAAGCTTAGAAGTTGCGCTGTAATGTTTGGACAATTAAATAAATTGTCATGTTTGGAGTTTGACAGCCGCTCATTCTGGCCGCCTTCCACAATTCCTACTATTTGCCCTGTCCTGAGGGTTTAGCAGGGCATCTCAAAGTACAGGAGTCAAATAATTTATGAGAGATTTCAAATTAACTTATTATTCATAAAAATAAAATTAAATATAAATGGTCCCCTATGGACACCCTGGTCGTGCAAGGCCTCAAATTTACAAAAGCACAAAGTTAACACCGTATGCTTCCAAATTCTGGAAGTATTACACTGGTGTGCAAAACTTAAGGACGAAAGTAACGTTCGCCTGATGTGTCACTGCCAAGGAAACTTGGGCCATAAATAGAAGGAACTGCGGCCGGCCGGTGTGGCCGAGCTGTTCTAGGCGCTTCAGTCTGGAACCGTGCAACCGGTGCGGTCGCAGGTTCTAATCCTGCCGCGGGCATGGATGTGTGTGATGTCCTTAGGTTAGTTAGGTTTCAGTAGTTCTAAATTCTATGGGACTGATGACCTCAGATGTTAAGTCCCATGGTGCTCAGAGCCAATTCAACCATTTTTTGAGAAGGAACTGCTACAGCACAGTACAGAAGGTAACAAACGCAGTGAGGCGACAGGACACGACACCTTTATTCGAAGACAATAGTTAGTGTGTGTGTGTGTGTTGGGGTTTATGGGCGCTCAACATCGAGGTCATCAGCGCCCTGAAAAGGAACGAATGTGGAGAGACTTAATAAAACTGAAAAAACACACTCAAAGAAAGCAGAAAAAGAGGGAAAATACTACATAAGAACGTAAAACCTAAGGAAAGGGAAAACATAGCAACAAGAATGACACAGGAAATTGTCATTGGCTGGCCACTTACATAAAATATGGGCGAGCTTGTCACACAGTGAGCAAATTAAAATCCTCTCCCTAAAATCTTTGTAAAAACATTTGACATGGCACAGAACTTTAAAACTTTAACCACATTCGTCCGATCGTTGCCTAAAAGAGTTGGCAGGTCCGCTGGCAAGTCAGCCGCGGCCCGCTGGTCAGAAAATAAAACGCAATCCAATAAAACGTGGCGCACAGTGACCTGGACACCGCAAGCATCACACAATGGAGGGTCTTCTCGCCGGAGCAGGAAGCCATGCGTCATAGGGCTGTGGCCTATTCGAAGCCGAGTGAGGAGAACCTCGTCCCGTCGATGGGGCTGAAAGGAAGTACACCACACACGCGTTGTGGGCTTGACTAGACGGAGCTTATTGTCAGTCACTTCCAGCCACTCTTCCTCCCACCGACACATGACTCGGGGGCTCATCAGCGAGGTGAGTGCGTGCAAGGGGATAGCACACTGACAAAAATAGTTAGTGAAGTCACCGTGATTTATGATGGTTCCGCGGACATTACAAGAGGAGGCGGGGACATGGTTCTTAACAGGACGTGTGATCACCATGGACGGCAGTGCATGCTCCCAGGCTGGTCGCAAGGTTGGTAAGGAGTGCTAGTGGTGTAGTGTTCCATGTCCAGCATCACGGTTGACAATATTGAATGATCGTTCTCGCATGAGGACATACTGCAATACGTTTTCGCAACGCATCCCACACCTATTCGTTGGGATTTAAGTCGGGAGAACATCTACATCTATATATATATACTCCGCTAGCCACCAAGCGGTGTGTGACGGAGGGCACAATTCGCGCGAAATTCGTATTTCCCCCATCTGTTCCACTCGCGGATCGCGCGAGGGAAAAACGACTGTCTGAACGTCTCAGTACGAGCTCTTATTTCCCTTATCTTTGAATGGTGATCTTTGCACGATTTGAAAGTTGGTGGTAATAATATATGCTCTACATACTCGGTGAAGATCGGATTTCGGAATTTAGTGAGCAGCCCCTTCTGTTTAGCGCGCCGTCTATCTGCAAGTGTGTCCCACTTCAAACTTTCTATGAGATCTGTAACGCTCTCGCGATGGCTAAATGTACCAGTCACGAATCATGCCACTCTTCTTTCGACCTTCTCATTCTCTTGAATCAGACCCAACTGTTAATGGTCACATACAGACGAACAATACTCCAAGACTGGACGAACTAACGTTTTTTAAGCTATTTCCTTTGTTGAAGTGCTGCATCGCTTCAGGATTCTACCAATAAACCGCAAGCTAGAGTTCGCCTTACGCGTTACTTGTGTAATCTGATCATTCCATTTGAGATCATTTAGAACTGTCACACCCAGATACTTGACTGATGTTACCGCTCCTAAGACTGGGAATTTATCTTGTTCAAATGGTTCAAATGGCTCTGAGCACTATGGGACTTAACATCTGTGGTCATCAGTCCCCTAGAACTTAGAACTACTTAAACCTAACTAACCTAAGGACATCACACACATCCATGCCCGAGGCAGGATTCGAACCTGCGACCGTAGCGGTCACAGGGTTCGAGACTGAAGCGCCTAGAACCGCACGGCCACACCGGCCGGCAATTAATTTTGTAATCGTACATCAGTGGGGATTTTCGCCTTGTTATACGCAGTAGGTTACACTTACTAATATTGAGAGATAACTGTCAGTCATTACACCAAGCATTTATTTTCTGCAAATCCTCATTGATTTGTTCACAACTTTCGTGGGATACTACTTTCCTGTAGACTACAGCATCATCGGCAAGCAGTCTAAGACCGCTGTCAATACCATCAACCAGATCGTTTATGTAAATCGTAAAAAGCAGAGGACCTATTACGCTACCCTGGGACACAACTGAAGTTACGCTTGTTTCTGTCGAATTCATCCCGTTCAGGACGACATACAGCTCCCTGTCTGTTAGAAAACTTTCTATCCAACCGCATATGTCATCTGATAGACTGTAAGCGCACACTTTTTGTAGCAAGCGACAGTGCGGAACTGAGTCGAACGCCTTTCGAAAGTCGAGAAATATGGCATCAACCTGGGAGCCGGTATCTAGAGCCTGTTGTATATCATGCACAAAGAGGGCCAGCCGTGTCTCGCATGACAGCTGTTTCCTAAAACCGTGCTGGTTTCTGCAGATGAGCTTCTCAGAGTCTAGAAAGGTCACTATGTCTGAACTCAAAATATTTTCCATGATTCTACAACAAATCGATGTCAGTTAAATTGGCCGGTAATTATGTGCATGCGATTTTCTACCCTTTTTATAGATTTCTATGACCTGGGCCTTCTACCAGTCCCGTGGAACTTTCCGCTGTTCCAATGATCTCTGATAGATGATGGATAAGAAAGGTGCTATATTTGTAGCATAGTCAACATAAAATCTTACGGGGATACCGTCCCGGACAACGGGCAGGACAGCCCATTTACGAATATTCTCACGGTCCAAGGACAGCTTAATTTGCACTGTTCGACGCGGACGCGCATTGTCATCCATAAAAAATGAAGGCACGGCTGAATGCACCCCTGAAAAGTCGTCGATGGTGAAGGAATACAGTGTCACAACGTTGAGCAAATGGTGTACCGTGTTCAAATATTTGGAGGTGGGTATGCAACAACATGCCTTCTCACACCACAACTAGATCACCAAAACGATCATGATCGACAGTTTTGAATAAAATAAATTTGGGTATTAGGCCGCGTCATTCTAAAACACTAAAACTACTAAACTGCCGACGCTTGACTGACTTGCTGCTATCCTCCTTGAAGAGGACCGCAGCAAGTAGGTCGAAACGTCGGCAATTTAGTAGCTCTTGTGTTTTATAATGACGCGGTCTAATACCCAAAATTATTTTATTCAGAATGGCAGTGGCTATGGAAACCAACGAAGTTATATGATCGACAATGTTCCTGGGTGCATTACGTGCTACCACGCTCGTATTAGCGTACAGCCAGAATCAGTATTCAGAATCTGCTCTCATATGTGAAGAGACGCAACCCCACTCCTCGTTGGTTCAGCAGCTATGCTCTTGGCATCATCGCAAATGCACCGCCAGTGTACGGGTGTCAACAGAACACAACTTATTGATTTGTAAATGATAGATTTCAGCTATCAGTCGTCCTTTTTTAAATTTTACCCGCCAGAATAGCCGAGAGCGCTAACGCACTGCTTTCTGGACTCGGGTAGGCGCATTAACGACGACGGCCAGTGTGCCGGCCAGCCTGGATTTGGTTTTTACGCGGTTTTCCACATCCTGCTAGGTGAATACCGGGCTGGTCCCCACGTCCCGCCTCACTTCCACGACTCGCAGACATTTGAAACACATTCACAATATTTCACGATTTACACTAGATGCAGACAGCTGGGGTACACTAATTCCATCCCGGGGTTATGGGGTGGCGGCAGGAAGGGCATCCGGACACCCCTTAAAATTAACCATGCCAAATCCGTACTTAACCCTGCCGACCCTCCGCAGAATGCGAGATAAAGGCAGTAGCGAAAGAAAGAAAGTCGTCCTTTTTAAATTTTATTGGCAGATGTAGATTTCAGCTAGAAACTAGCCATTCTGAGTGCACTATCATTTTTGATGAACTGTTCAATGAACTGTGGATGAAGCCTGACCAACAGGCATTACATGAATTGATCAAAAACGATACTGCTCTGAGAATGGCTAGTTTCTAGCTGAAATCTAAATCTACAAATAAAATTTAAAAAGGACAACTGTTAGCTGAAATCTATTATTTACAAGCCAATATAATAGTCGCTGAGTGCAACA
Source organism: Schistocerca nitens (assembly GCF_023898315.1). Lineage (NCBI taxonomy): Eukaryota > Metazoa > Arthropoda > Insecta > Orthoptera > Acrididae > Schistocerca > Schistocerca nitens. The sequence goes on from NC_064620.1 coordinate 527,430,284, forward strand.
GCCTTCTGAATGGAAGGTAACCTTGACTGTCGGGCGAGGAGGCCTCCCCATGCAATCGACGTGCCATGGTGGCGCGAGAGACTGCGTGCTTTTCAGTCCTGTTAAATGACGTTGCAATTACACCTGATGTTTGACGTGGGTCTCTTGTTGCCTCGTGCACAATTTAGCGTTCATCTGCCGTTGCAGTTAACCGTAAACGACCACGACCTCTACTTTGAACAGCAGTGTCGGTGGTTCGGAATGCTCCCCTTGTACGTGAAAAAATGCTGTTAGCAACAGCAAACCCCTGGGCTACACTCATTACCCTTTGTTATTCAGCCAGTTTCCCGTTGATCCTACTCCGTGTGAAGTCCTTTACTTGCTGTTTCTGGGTCATATGGTGAGGAACACCAGCACAGCCCATCGTGACTGCACGCTGACTGACATCCACACACCCACACACACACACAACCACCCACACCCACACACACCCACACACGATCTTTCCCCGTTCCTTCAACTGCCTCGTGTTGCGCGGCCAGCCCCATTTGGTGCTTTGGCACGCTGATTTTACGCCATATGACGTCCACCTTTCTGTACACGACCGGGACACCTCTCGCAACACTCTTCAGCAATTTATTTTCACCGAACCGTTAATATGCTACGCTACTTTTATACATCTCGTTCTTAATTTTTGCAGAGCTGTGTATTTAGTTAGTGGGAAAGTAAAGTGAAAAACGACTTATACATGCAAAAAAAAAAAAAAATACTAAACAGCGCTTCGCCGTGCAGAGAGGCGAAATGAACAAAGAGCCGATTCTGCTCACATCAATACCCATCTGCACGCCTGACAGTCGCGTAATATAAACTTGGCCCAATGCAACGCCAGCAACCAACGGTCTCGTCATACATTCACTAAGGTGCAGTTTTGAAATGCTCATTCATATCAGTCACAAGTAGAGTTGTAATCTATCGTAGGCTACCGTAGAATGCGGTAGATTTGCAAAAAAATCTTGGTCAGTTAAGATCGTAACCCTGTTACCTGTTCGTTGGTGTGTTACATTCCTATCAGGCGTTACCTCATTTCGATCGCTTCGTTTGCGTATTCGATCAGTGTCCTGGTAGAGTTCCCTAGAAACCGGCAGTGGTGAACTGTCTAAAAGCTGGGTGAGGATATACTGTATAATGCACTGAGTAACCTACGGAACACATTTTCATACGTAGGTATCCTCTCGTCTGTTACTTAAAAACAAACAGTATTTATAGCGAAACTGAAACTGTCAATGCTTACTTCGGCTTTTATTGGGAAATTGTTGATATTTACCGTGAAACGGAGGATACTGGATAAAAAAAATCGATTTATTTGCAAAAATGACTGTGTGGACGATGTGGCCGGCATATTCTACACCTTATTTTAGATTTATGCTGCGCTAAGTATGTTTATATATTTTGACGATGCCATTACGGCCTTATTACTTTAGGACATGGTGTAGAAAAGATCTAAGGATGGTCATTACTGACAAACCGGTTATCGTCAAAAGAACTGATATTGTGATCAAAAACTGGAATAAAAACATTTGATTTATTATATGGGACAAGAAAGAAATTTTCTCAAGGAATTAAAAAAAACGCGAAACAAAAACATAGCAGACATCGCTTCAGTACTTCGTCGAGCTTACATGAAACACGTTACTTTTATTGACAAGCAAATTTTCACACTTATCAATAGAAACAGGTAAGTTTTATCTTTGATCTGACGAATATTCTACTGCGTGGAAAATAACACAATAATTATATAGATTTTTGTATGTTTGTGCGTGTAAACTCTATTTGTATCAAAAGTTATTGCTGTGGCTACAAGAAAGCCCAGGAGTTACTAGATCAATTACTTTTTTTTTACTTATAAAAAGCAATTTACAATTTATAAGGATATAAAATACTCAATACAGTAACAATGAACGATGTGCGGTTCTAATACGTGCAAAACAAACAATAATTAGAAGTCGTCGTCTCCCCGTTTCCCTCTCACACATTCATTTGTGTTACATTCCCTACCAGTGCTATAAACACTACAGATAACCCTACGATTTACTACGCCATTTATGAAATGTACTAAAACTACCAAACCGTTGTTTTGGTAGATCCCAGATCTAGTCACAGGACAAAATTTCTGAAGTTAATAAATTTCCAGCGTGCAATACAGTGTGAACAGCGTCGGGCCGGTACAGAAGGTAGCGAAAGAAGAAGTACGGGTGTGCACTGTCTGAACACAAAGAGAGCCAACCGAACTCTAATCTCACCCCTGGCTGCCTGATTGGCTGATTAGGCTCTACGATCAAAGTACTCCTTGTAGAAATGCTTCTCGCTATACAACCAAAGATACACTTCTATCAGACGGAAGGTTGGTTCATAGTGGTTCAAATAGCTTTGAGCACTATGGGACTTAACTTCTGAGGTCATCAGTCCCCTAGAACTTAGAACTACTTAAACCTAATTAACCTAAGGACATCACGAACACCCATGCCCAAGGCAGGATTCGAACCTGCGACCGTAGCGGTCGCGCGGTGCCAGACTGTAGCGCCTAGAACCGCTCGGCCACCCGGCCGGCGGAAGATTGGATTATATAACTCTGAAGATACGAGTGTGGTTCACAACTCGTGCTGAGTTACGTTACACGAAAGTCGTTTGTAATACCCGTCTTTATGGTATCACCTATTGATACCACCCTACCGACCTCAAAGTTGGTAACGTAATTGCAAGCTCCCCTCCGTCGAAAGTGGTCGCGTGGGGTCTGGTGGACCCAATGGAGCGCGCCTGCTGTGACACACGTCCACTGGCAGCATACCATGAGCGCCTTCTGCCACCGAAGTATACACTACTGGCCATTAAAATAGCTACACCAAGAAGACATACAGATGATAAACGGGTATTCATTGGACAAATATATTATATTAGAACTGACATGTGATTACATTTTCACGCAATTTGGGTGCATAGATCCTGATAAATCAGTACCCAAAACAACCACCTCTGGCCGTGATAACGGCCTTGATACGCCTGGGCATTCAGTCAAACAGAGTTTGGATGGCGTGTACAGGTACAGCTGCCCATGCAGCTTCAACGCGAAAACACAGTTCCTTAAGAGTAGTGACTAGCGTATTGTGACGAGCTAGTTGTTCGGCCACCATTGACCAGACGTTTTCAATTGGTGAGAGATCTGGAGAATGTGCTGGCCAGGGCAGCAGTCGAACATTTTCATTACCCACAAAGGCCCGTACAGGACCTCCAACATGCGGTCGATCATTATCCTGCTGAAATGTAGGTTTTCGCAGGGATCGAATGAAGCGTAGAGCCGCAGGTCGTAACACATCTGAAATATAACGTCCACTGTTCAAAGTGCCGTGAATGCGAACAAGAGGTGACCGAGACGTGTAACCAATGGCACCCCATACCATCACGCCGGGTGATGTGCCAGTATGGCGATGACGAATACACGCTCCTAATGTGCGTTCATCGCTATGTCGCCAAACAAGGATGTGACCATCATGATGCTGTAAACAGAACCTGGATTCACCCGAAACAATGACGTTTTGCCATTCGTGCACCCAGGTTCGTCGTTGAGTACACCATCGCAGGCGCTCCTGTCTGTGATGCAGCGTCAAGGGTAACCGCAGCCACGGTCTCCGAGCTGATAGTCCATGCTGCTGCAAACGTCGTCGAACTGTTCGTGCAGATGGTTGTTGTCTTGCAAACGTCCCCATTTGGTGACTCAGGGATCGAGATGTGGCTGCACGATCCGTTACAGCCATGCGGATAAGATGCTTGTCATCTCGACTGCTAGAGATACGAGGCCGTTTGGATGCAGCACGGCGTTCCGTATTACCCTCCTGAACCCACCTATTCCATATTGTGCTGACAGTCATTGGATCTCGACCAACGCGAGCAGCAATCGCGATAAGCTACAATCCGACCTTTATCAAAGTCGGAAACGTGATGGTACGCATTTCTCCTCCTCACATGAGGCATCACAATAACGTTTCACCCGGCAACGCCGGTCAACTGCTGTTTGTGTATGAGAGATCGGTTGGAAACTTTCCTCATGTCAGTACGTTGTAGGTGTCGCCACCGGCGCCAACCTTGTTGAATGCTCTGAAAAGCTAATCATTTGCATATCACAGCATCTTCTTCCTGTCGGTTAAATTTCGCGTCTGCAGCACCTCATCTTCGTGGTGTAGCAATTTTAATGGCCAGTAGTGTAAGATGGTCAGTGGTAGCCACACCGCCCACTCGCACTTGCAGCTATGCAGACGCCGCAGACGGCCGCTGTGGCCGAGCTTTTCTAGGCGCTGCAGTCCGGAACCGCGCGACTGCTACGGTCAAAGTTTCGAATCCTGCCTCGGGCATGGATGTATGTGATGTCCTTAGGTTAGTTAGGTTTAAGTAGTTCTACGTTCTAGGAAACTAATGACCCCAGGTGTTACGTCCCATAGTGCTCAGAGCCATTTTTTTGCAGACGCCGCCTACTCGCAGCGCCAACACCAATGTTCGCGCTTTAGGTCACGTAACCTCACCCTTGTTGCTGTTGTATCTGCTGGACTGTTTCACGCTGCATTATATGTAATGAGTCGTCATACACCTGGAAAAATACGAATTAAGTAAATTTTCTGTTAACTGTGTGAACTCGTCCGCTAACAATTTCCGCTCCTGACCAGCTTTCCTACAACGACAGCAGCTACACCACTCTGTTGGGCACAACAATCTCTCAAACTGATTATTTTATCATTGAGACGCCCGCTAAATCCGCTGGGCAGAATAGGTAATATGATTGTGGAAAGGGCCAAGGGTTGAAGTCAGTTTGTGCTTCTAATTGTCACTTATTGTAATTCAGCAACTGTCTCACGGCTAAAGGCCTCCAACAAGAAATCTTAACAAGATAAAAATCCAATTAAGACAGAAATAAAATAATTCAAAAAAACAATATGCGCAAAGTGCAATACAAAAGGCTGAGGGCCACTATTAATTTCGAAAATTTTAGAATATATTACCATAGACCTTTAAAGGCAGAAGGCCATCATGTTTAACAACAAGAAATCTTAAAAGTCAACAAGATAAAAATCCAATTAAGGTAGCAATAAAATAATTTAAAGAAACAATATATGCAAGGTGCAATACCAATGGGTGAGGGCCACAATTAAACTTCAAAATTTCAAAATATATTACCATAATCCTTAAAGGCAGAAGGCCGCAGTGTTTAAGCTTGAAAGGTAAATTTAAAAATTAATTTTGCAAAATTTTAAGAAACAAACAATAACCATAAGGCTAAAATTTAAAATAGCTGACAACAGATAAATACCGGTGGCACTCAGAAGGCCACCAGAGAGGTCGGTCTGCCCTCGTTCACTTAGCTGAGACAGGTGGTGAGTCCAACTATACTTGACCCGTCGGAACCCAACCAGGGTGCAGCCACGGACTGACCGACACAACAACTTGCTACCCGTCAATCGGCACATGAGAACCCCGACCGGCAATGTTGCAAACATGATAATCGACAATGGAGTAAGTATTAGCTGTCGAAATTACACACCATGTTGGATAGCGACAACAGGTGAGGAAAGGACGCTGCCTGAAATTACGTTAGTGGCCAGGGCAGGTAACCAGAACACTAACGGCCACAGGACCGAAAATTCCACTGGTGCACTCAAATCGTAGTCGACCAAAATTGTTAATTGCACCGCATGGCGGCTAAATCTCAGCAGTAGAACCACTCGGTGTTGCTCACCGGAAAACCTCCCCAACAGCAAACCACCGAAGCGAACCACCACATCATGAGTAGACGTGGCTTGGGTAGTTCAAACCACTACTCAACTTTGACGTCCTGGGTCGGCGAACCACGAAGCTCGTAGCGATCGGACAGCTCCACACACACACTCCGACACTGCCAGCGGCCCCAGCCGACTGCACCGCTCCGAGAACTTCCCTCGTCCGCAACAACCGACCGACTCGCCTCACAAGGGAACCTCCCCATCGCACCCCCCTCAGATTTAGTTATAAGTTGGCACAGTGGATAGGCCTTGAAAAACTGAACACAGATCAATCGAGAAAACAGGAAGAAGTTGTGTGGAAGTATGAAAAGAATAAGCAAAATATACAAACATAGTAGTCCATGCGTAACATAGGCAACATCAAGGAAAACGTGAGCTGAGGAGCGCCATGGTCCCGTGGTTAGGATGAGCAGCTGCGGAACGAGAGGTCCTTGGTTCAAGTCTTCCCTCCAGAGAAAATTTTAGTTTTTTATTTTCAGACAATTATTATCTGTCCGTTCGTCCGTCCGATGCGATCACTTTTTTGGGAGTGATTATCACATCCATAAGAAAACCTAAATGGGGCAAGGTACAAGAATCTTTTTACCCATTCGCCAAGTGTACAAGTTAGGTGGGTCGACAACATATTCCTGTGACGCACATGCCGTCACCAGTGTCGTATCGAATATAGCAGACGTGTTTTCCTGTGGAGGAATCGGTTGACCTATGACCTTGCGATCAAATGTTTTCGGTTGCCATTGGAGAGGCACGTCCTTTCGTCCACTAATCGCACGGTTTTGCGGTGCGGTCGCAAAATACAGACACTAAACTTATTACAGTGAACAGAGACGTCAATGAACGAACGGACAGATAATAATTTTGCGAAAATAAAGAAAGTAAACTTTTCACTCGAGGGGAGATTTGAACCAAGGACCTCTCGTTCCGCAGCTGCTCACGCTAACCACGGGACCACGGCGCTCCTCAGCTCAGCGTCTCCTTGATGTTGCTTATGTTGCGCATGGACTACTCAGTTTGTATATTTTGCTTATTTTTTCGTAGTTCCACAAAACTTCTTCCTGTTTTCTCGATTGATCTGTGTTCAGTTTTTCAAGGCCCATCCACTGTGCCAACTTATAACTAAATCTGAGGGGGGTGCGATGGGGAGGTACCCTTCTCAGAATGCTGACAACATCTAAAATCGTCGTCAGCGGAAATAACGCCACTACACACACACACACACACACACACACACACACACACACACACACACACACACACACACACACTCCTGACCAACACTTGCATGAAGACCTGAACAATACACAACAGTAACTAAGCACGCACGAAGACAAATCGGGAGTCAGTGCATACACACACAGCCGACTCATGAACGATCGGCGAGCCCAAACGCGTCGTCCGGTAGGACGACCGACCGACGATACACCAGGACCGTGGCCCGGCTCAAGTGATGTGCGGCGGCAATGGTCGGGCGAGCCATATCGAAGCAGACCTCACTGCTACTCCAACCCGACTGCACCAGTGTCGCATTGCAACTCCCCAACTGGCAGGTCCGGACTGCGCTCCAGACACGTTCCAACAGACTGGCAGACCCGAACTCGCGACCGGAACTGCCTTACGACAGACAACGACCGGGAAGTAATAGCAGTCGAACAAAGATACTACGAGAAGCGATATATCGATACGCGCTGCTAGCGCCTGTCACGGTCAGGCAAAGCAGCAACTCAGTGACAGTAGTAATTTAAATTAACGTAGTACGTTAAAAACAGGGTGTAAAATACGTGATGGCGGGAACATGAGCCACGCACGGCTCAATCATCTTGTAAGCGATCAGATAGCAAGCACCGCAAATGAAGCGTTTGTAGAATCGTGTTCATGTAGTACCCCAGGCGCCTCTGTATTCCTGAATATGGTAGGCGTCTCAATCTCAGGTTAAGCATTTTCAGCGTATGCCGTGGCGTGGGAGAACGTGGTGAGGGTCATGGACCAGGATCGAACACGCAGCCGCCGACTAGCGGTGCCACTCCAGCTGGCGTGACTCGTGAACATATAGACTGCGCGCCGTGGAGAGGCTGCTCCGCGGCGGCTAGGGGGCGGCGTGGTGTTTTATATTTATTGCTTTCAATATTGCCAGGTCTGTCCTTCCCCCTCTCGTTGTGAGTAATGGCGCGGGACACGTGAAACAGCGTTTAATCTTGTCTATAGACAATTTTTCCCGATTTCCCTCTCTTTCCCGGATTCTCCGCTTTCCTTTTGTTGTCCGTAGGGACCAGGGACCAGGGACACGGAATTGCTCCGGACTGGACGAGGAATGCGTATCGGACGTCCACATCGTTGCACCGTAGCCCCAAATTTCCGGGACGTTTTCGACGGCTGCGCGTCACTCCGCAGTATCAGTGCCATCTTCCGTACTTCCGTATGGCTGGCTTCCAGAGCGCAAACAAGCATGTTAATCTCGAAAGACAGAGAATTCACGATACTGACACGAACATTATCGACTAACCGGCACAATCACTTACATTATCATCTTTGTGAAGAGTAGACAAAGAAATTCGAAATTATGCTTTTCATATAGCGAAAATGGCTCCACTTTAGTCAGAAAGCTAGTCAACTAAAACTTTAGTAGACGCGTTACTTTCGAAAGGCGGTCTGTATAGAGTGGTGTAGGTTAGATGGCTACATCGGACAGCTAATGGAAGAGTACTGATTCGAGTTACGGATAAATGATATTTATAAGACACAAGGTTTGGCTGCAGGGGTTTAAAATTGTGGAGAGTGACCAGTCAGCAGAGATGAAAAGGCTTGGACAGAGCAGACCATCATGCACAGCTGCATCAACCCAGTCTGAGGACTGTAGACAATAACAATATAAAAACATAAACGAAGAATACAGACTCGACTTTAGGATACACAAGAGTTGATTGAGTTCCAGATTAAGATTCAGATTTAGTGTAAAATGAAAGCCGTCCTATTGAAAGGATGGCCTATGACAGATATCTAAAAATAATGTATAGTTACTAATCCATACGAAAATGTAGTAGACCAAGCCCATAGAAGATATGGAAATACCAATTTTGAATCTGGATAAGAAAAATACTTGATAATGATGGTGATGATGATAATGATGATTATAAATGAAAGACACACGACAGAAAAATAGTTGCACACAAAAAAGATTTTGGAAGTACACAAGTGCCATGATGAAAGTTAATGTAATGTTTATGATTTAGCGAGCACAGAATAACGTCAGTTCGTTACACCCTTAATTGCATCACTGCACATTGCGTACAATTACGCAATCACATGACTAAATAATGAAATCGAGTATTCTCAAATTCTTAATAGGCTACTTACGGTAGCTTGAAAGTTTTCTTAAGAGTATAACATTCTGGTTCATATCCAGAAGCTAGGTGCTCCTGACTATAAGAAAAACCCCACGGCGTTATTGGAATTAAATAGCGAATACTTTATTTCCTTGCCGGCCGAAGTGGCCGTGCGGTTAAAGGCGCTGCAGTCTGGAACCGCAAGACCGCTACGGTCGCAGGTTCGAATCCTGCCTCGGGCATGGATGTTTGTGATGTCCTTAGGTTAGTTAGGTTTAACTAGTTCTAAGTTCTAGGGGACTAATGACCTCAGAAGTTGAGTCCCATAGTGCTCAGAGCCATTTGAACCATTTTTTTATTTCCTTGCTTATTTTAACACAATGAAGTTCTACAGCTACATCTACATGATTACTCTGCAGTTCACAATCAAGTGCCTAGCAGAGGGTTCATCAAACCACCTTCAAGCTGTTTCTCTTCCTAAGAGCGCACAGGAAAAATGAACACTTAAATCTTTCTGTGCGAGCACAGATTTCTCTTATTTTATTGTGATGATCATTCCTATGTAGGTGGTCGCCAACACCACCGCCTCCGAATTTTACTGTTGACACTACACACGCTGGCAGATGACGATCACCGGGCACTCGCCATACCCACACCCTGCCATTCGATCGCCACATTGTGTACCGTGATTCGTCACTCCACACAACGTTTTTCTACTGTTCAGTCGTCCAATATTTACGCTCCTTACACCAAGCGAGGCGTCGTTTGGCATTTACCGGCGTGATGTGTGTCTTATGAGCAGCCGCTCGCTCATGATATCCAAGTTTTCTCACCTCCCGCCTAACTGTCACAGTACTTGCAGTGGCTCCTGACGCAGGTTGGAATTCCTGTGTGATGGTCTGGATAGATGCCTGCCTATTACACATTACGACCCTCTTCAACTGTAAGCTGTCAGTCGACAGACGAGGTCGGCCTGTACGCTTTTGTGCTGTACGTGTCCCTTCACGTTTCCACTTCACTATCACATCGGAAACAGTGGACCCGGTGATGTTTATGTGTGTGGAAATCTCACGTACAGACGCATGGCAGAAGTGACGCCCAGTCACCTGACCACGTTCCAGGTCCGTGAGTTCCGCGGAGCGCCCCATCCTGCTCTCTCGCGGTGTCTAATGACTACTGAGATCGCTGATATGGAGTACCTGGCAGTACGTTTTTGAGGGTGTCCGGGTACTTTAATCACATAGTGTACGTTTTGAGATCCAAATAATGCATATTTAGTAATCCATAGGGAACACAGTAGACGAAGCCCACGAAAGACAAGTTTTGAGATCCATAAAGACGGAACCACCTAGATAAGACTAATACTTGATACTGATCTTGATGATAATGTTACAGCTAAAATGAAACACACATGACAGAACACTAGTTTACACGAAAACGTTTTTAGAGGTACACATGTGCCATGTTGAAATATGATGTAACATTTGAGATTTAGCAAATAGAGTACACAATAACATCAGCTCTTGACGTGTTTAATTACATCACAACACATTGAATTCAGTTTTGTAGCCATAACATGATAAAATAGTGAAACTGCGTATTCTCAAATACTTAACAGGCTACTTAACGGTAGCTTAAAAGTTTTCGTAAGACCATAACGTTCTGGATCATGTCGAAAAACTAAATGTTGTTGGCTGTCAGAACAACCCTCAGAGTTACTGGCTAAAGAGCAAATGCTTTATTTTCATACTACGAAGCACTACTGTATTCTGCTGAGGCAACTCTGTGCATCTGGAACGAATATTGTCAGCAAACAAAAAGCCGTTCACAACTACTCGTCATTGTGTGTACTTCGGGTAGGTCGTTGTTCAAGTGTCATGGGGTTGAAACTGTTGCCATTCCTGAGTATACAGTATATGTCCTGACGTGATTTATGGTTTATTATGAACACTATCAAATGTAAAAGCGGAAGTCACTCAATAAATAATAGACGAAAAATAATATGCAATTCTTTAACATCTACACTGAAGCGCCAAAGAAATTGCTATAGGTATGCGTATTCAAATACAGAGATATGTAAACAGGCAGATTAAGGCGCTGTGGTCGGCCCATGTAAGTCAAATGTCTGTCACAGTTGTTAGATCGGTTACTGCTGCTACAGCGGCAGCACCAGTGTTTAAGAAGGGTAGTAGGAGTAATTCATCGAACTACAGACCTATATCATTGACGTCGGTTTGCAGTAGGGTTATGGAGCACATACTGTATTCAAACATTATGAATCACCTCGAAGGGAACGATCTATTGATACGTAATCAGCATGGTTTCAGAAAACATCGTTCTTGTGCAACGCAGCTAGCTCTTTATTCGCACGAAGTAATGGCCGCTATCGACAGGGGATCTCAAGTTGATTCCGTATTTCTAGATTTCCGGAAAGCTTTTGACACCGTTCCTCACAAGCGACTTCTAATCAAGCTGCGGGCCTATGGGGATATTGTCTCAGTTGTGCGACTGGATTCGTGATTTCCTGTCACGAAGGTCGCAGTTCGAAGTAATAGACGGCAAATCATCGAGTAAAACTGATGTCAGGTGTTTCCCAGGGATGCGTCCTGGGACCTCTGCTGTTCCTGATCTATATAAATGGCTTGGTTGACAATCTGAGCAGTTCTCTTAGGTTGTTCGCAGATGATGCTGTAATTTACCGTCTAGTAAGGTCATCCGAAGACCAGTATCAGTTGCAAAGCAATTTAGAAAAGATTGCTGTATGGTGTGGCAGGTGGCAGTTGACGCTAAATAACGAAAATTGTGAGGTGATCCACATGAGTTCCAAAAGAAATCCGTTGGAATTCGATTACTCGATAAGTAGTACAATTCTCAAGGCTGTCAATTCAACTAAGTACCTGGGTGTTAAAATTACGAACAACTTCTGTTGGAAAGACCACATAGATAATATTGTGGGGAAGGCGAGCCAAAGGTTGCGTTTCATTGGCAGGACACTTAGAAGATGCAACAAGTCCACTAAAGAGACAGCTTACACTACACTCGTTCGTCCTCTCTTAGAATATTGCTGTGCGGTGTGGGAGCCTTACCAGGTGGGATTGACGGAGGATATCGAAAGGGTGCAGAAAAGGGCAGCTCGTTTTGTATTTTCACGTAATAGGGGAGAGAGTGTGGCAGATATGATACGTGAGTTGGAATGGAAGTAATTAAAGCAAAGACGTTTTTCGTCACGGCGAGATCTATTTACGAAATTTCAGTCACCAACTTTCTCATCCGAATGCGAAAATATTTTGTTGAGCCCAACCTACATAGGTAGGAATGATCATCAAGTTAAAATAAGAGAAATCAGAGCTCGAACAGAAAGGTTTAGGTGTTCGTTTTTCCCGCGCGCTGTTCGGGAGTGGAATGGTAGGGAGATAGTATGATTGTGGTTCGATGAACCCTCTGCCAAGCACTTAAATGTGAATTGCAGAGTAATCATGTAGATGTAGATGTAGATGTAGATGTAGATTTAAGGCCGACCGTTGTGGCCGAGCGGTTCTAGGCTCTACAATCCGAAACCAAGCGGCTGCTACGATCGCAGGTTCGAATCCTGCATCGGGCAGGGATGTGTGTGATGTCCTTAGGTTTGTTAGGTTTAAGTAGTCTTAAGGCTAGGGGACTGATGACCTCAGATGCTAAGTCCCATAGTACTTAGAGCCATTTGAACCATCAAGGTTTAAGTGAGTTTGAACATGGTGTTATAGACAGCGAACGGGCGATGGGACACAGCATCTCCGAGGTAGCGATGAAATGGAGATTTTCCCGTACTACCATTTCACGAGTGTACCGCGAGTAGCAGCTATCCGGTAAAACAAATCTCCAACATCGCTGCGGACGGAAAAAGATCCTGCAAGAACGGGACCAACGACGCCTGAAGAGAATAGTTCAACGTGACGGATGTGCAGCCCTTCCGCAAGTGCTGCAGATTTCAGTGCTGGGCCATCAACAAGTGTCAGCATGCGAACCATTCAATGAAACATCTTCGATACAGGCTTTCAGAGCCGAAGGCCCACTCTTGTACACCTAATGATTGTACGACACAAAGCTCTACGCCTTACCTGGGCCCATCAACGCCGACAATCGACGGTTGACAACTGGAAACATGTTACCTGATCGGACGAGTCTCGCTTGATATTGTATCGAGGGGATGGCCGTGTACGAGTATGGAGAAAACATCATGAATCCATGGACCCTGCATGTCAGCAGGGGACTACTCAAACCGGTGAAGGCTCTGTAGTGGTGTGGAGCGTGTGCAATTGGAGTTATATGAGACCCCTGATACATCTAGATATGACTCATACAGGTAATACGTACGTAAGCTTCCTGTCTGATCACCGGCATTCATTCATGTCCATTATGCGTTCCGAAGGACTTAGGCAATTCCAGCAGGACAATACGACACCCCACACGTCCAGAATTGTTACAGAGTGGTTCCAGGAGCATTTTTCTGAGTTTAAACACTTCCACTGGCCACCATACTCCCCAGAGATGAATTATTGTTGAGCATATCTGGGATGTCTTGCAACGTACTGTCCAGAAGAGATCCCTCGTACTGTGATGAACCGATGGACATCCCTGCAGGATTCACCGTGTCAGTTCCCTCCAGCACAACTACAGACATTAGTGTTGCGGCACTTCTGCGTTCTCGCGGGGGCCTACATGATATTAAGCAGGTGCACTAATTTCTTTGGCTGTTCAATATAGTTATGAACAACACAGAATTAGATACACAGTACTGATGAATCAGTTTTAATAACCCTACAGCACAACTGTAGGACACATTTGATGTATCAAAGATTTTCATATCCAAGTTTAAAGGCTTTCTCGCAGCACTCTCCTTTAAAGATGTTTTCCTCGTGTGCAACCAAACACATGTAGAACATTTTGAAAGACATTTCCGCCATTTGGTTAGGAATTACTCTTAATTTATTTCTCACATTGAAATATTTCCTTTTTTATAGCCATTCTGGAGTGCATGCTGAACTAAAAATTAGTCGGGTGTACGTGTAATACAGTACAGGGCATAGGAACAATAAGGTATGACATATTTGAAAACATTACTATACCACGGAAAGGCTGGAAACTTTCAAAATATGTAGTTGTTTGCATCAAACATTTTGAAGAAAGCGATATAACTAATGTGGATATTTCTGTGACAGGGAAGGAAATATTCAAGAAGTTGCTAGGAATAGAAACCTACTCAAAACCTGTGCCGTTCCTCGCACTTTCCCAGGTTTACCAAAACATTTTAATAATTCCAGTGCTTCATCTCGTATTGATCCTGCTGTGAGAAAGGAGACAGAACTTAAGGTATTTGAAGAAAAACAGAAGCAGGGTTCAATTAAATCATCTAAAGGCTTTTTGAGTAAGTTAAATGACAGAAGTGACTACAGCTCCAAGTGTAAATTGTGTGTGAAAAGTTCTTTCGTGCATTTCTGTGTTTCACGGTGTAAAGGTACACCCACAATTCCTATAAGTATTGGTAGTGCTGCGAGGAAGCTTTTAAACTTGGATATGACAATCTTGGATATATCACACGTGTCCTACAGTTTTGCTGTAAGGTTATTAAAACTGAATCAGCAGTACTGTGTATATAATTCTGTGTTGTTTGTATTAAAGATCAAATTCTTATTGCATCACAGCTGTGATCGGTACTTCCTGGTCAGAACTGCAGAGATGGTCTCAGCTGCAGAACGTGTTGGTTCTGTATGTTGACACACAAGATTTTATTTACAGTAATTTAATATCTGACTTACAAAGGATGGCATTTTCATACATGAAGCTTCTCTCTATTGAACAAACAATTGAAGAGAAACGAAATAAGCAACTGCTTCTTCTACGGGAACAATTAATGCTTATTACAGAAATTACAGTTGTGAAATCGTTTCCTTTCATTCCTTTTGTATGAACAGTCAGCTTCGAGTTATAATGTTTTAAGACATGACATATTAGCTTTGCACACCCCAAATACATACAAAGTCTGTCTGTCTTCTAACGTTGCTAGTGAAAACATAAACCATTTGCAATCAGTTTGAAATGGGTTAAGTGACAGAAACATATTGTTGTTCAGACGGATGAAATTTATGTTCACAAAACGCTTACATTTCGTAATTGCATTATAACGGGGTTTGCTGAAAATCACCCTGTTTATAGAGCAAAAACTTTCATGATTTCGTCTACATTTGGTCATTTGATAGAAATTGTCAGTTTTTTTCCAGTATGAAATCTTACAGTTTCGGAGTTACTGGAGCTTACTTTAAAAGTACTGGCATTCATTTCAAGCCATGGTTTCAAAATGCTCATAGTCATTTATGATAATAATCACTTGAACAGAAATGTATTTGCTTGTTGTGCAATGAAACGTCAGTTAACTTTAATACACATTTCAGTTCATACACTTGTGATTTTGTATGTATATTCAAGTGTGTTAGAAACAACATGTTGAACGTGAAAGATGTTGAAACATTTACTATATTTGGCTTTCGTAATCCGGTAGAAAACACCCATCTACATGCAAAATTTTCTGTAATTAGAAACCTGTACAAAAGTGAAAGAAATAAGTTAGTTGAAACTGAACCGAAACTCAGTCGTAAGACTGTGTATCCCAGTAATACAGAGAGAGACAGAAAGTTAGTTTAGTTGATAGTATTTTTCATGAAACCATTATCTCCACTCTGAAATTAAGTGATAGTGACTCAAGTACTCTTATGTTCCCTGAAATCATTCACAAATGGTGGAAAACTTAACATTCTCAGTCCTACGGAAGAAACATCAATGAGGAATCCGTTAGAACTGCCATAATGAACGTTTCAACTTCAGCAACAGCTTCCTACAGTTGTTAGAAATATGGACTTAAATGTGTGTTACGAACAACAGCTAAAGAGGTTTCTTGACAAAAGACAATTTTTTTGCAGTTTGTAATGCAACTAATACAGTTAAAGAAATAATTGTACACAGCTTAACTAAACTGAAAGTACCATATGTTCTACCTGGCAGATTTGAAACTAATAAGTTAGAAAAACTCTTCAGTTCCTATTGACATCTGTCAGGAGGGAAGTACAGAGTTTCAGTGGAACATATTTTGGACTTTGAAAAAAAAGTTAAGAAAAAAACATGTAGGAATTCATTCTGCAAGGCGTGGCCCAGTGAAGTTTGACGTCATCTCACTAGAACTTGTAATTACAACAGAACCCACTAAATTTGTGACCACAGAGCAAGGTTTCTTGAATTCAATTGTAACTGAGTATTTTACAACAAATTTTGATGTTGATGTGTCTGCTCTTATTTATGTAAGGGATTATGTAGCACATAAGGTCCTCAAATACGTTGATTCTATAGGTGCCACATGCACAGTCTTAGACATAAAAACTGACCGCCGGCCGGCCGCCACAGAGACTAAGTCAGAGTCACATACTTGAAAATCATGAACTATGGTTAAGTATTGTAAAATTGGGTCGCAAGTGAAGAAAGGTGTAACATCTGCAATACCATATCTACTTTTGGTATAATAGAGGGGTAAATGCATATGAAATGTGTAGTGCGAGTGCTTCTGGCAAAAGTACGCCAAGAAAAAATATTTTTGTTTTAACAAAGATCATTCTGCCATGAATAATTTTCCACATCAAGGTTCAAAATGATTCAAATGGCTCTGAGCACTATGGGACTCAACATCTTAGGTCATAAGTCCCCTAGAACTTAGAACTACGTAAACCTAACTAACCTAAGGACATCACACACACCCATGCCCGAGGCAGGATTCGAACCTGCGACCGTAGCAGTCCCGCGGTTCCGGACTGCAGCGCCAGAACCGCTAGACCACCGCGGCCGGCCCACATCAAGGAAGTCTCGATTACTGATATAAGTGATGGATTACCATTTAACCATCATGCGACATTTTTATTCAACAGGCAAGGTTCAGAAGCCTGGTGTAGGAGTACCGCACGCTCTCATTCGAAACAATAAAATGGTTCAAATGGCTCTGGGTACTATGGGACTTAACTTCTGATGTCATCAGTCCCCTAGAACCTAGAACTACTTAAACCTAACTAACCTAAGAACATCACACACATCCATGCCCGAGGCAGGATTCGAACCTGCGACCGTAGCGGTCGCGCGGTTCCAGACTGTAGCGCCTAGTACCGCTCGGCCACCCCGGCCGGGGAAACAACAAAAATCAACAGAGTGACTGTTATTGCAGTTTCGCTTGAACGTCATCAGGTCGCTCATTGAGCATTCCTATGCAATACTGTTGCTGGTGACGAGGTATTACGCCTTTATTGTTAATTTCCTGCCGGCCGGCGTGGCCGTGCGGTTCTAGGCGCTACAGTCTGGAGCCGAGCGACCTCTACGGTCGCAGGTTCGAATCCTGCCTCGGGCATGGATGTGTGTGATGTCCTTAGGTTAGTTACGTTTAATTAGTTCTAACTTCTAGGCGACTGATGACCTCAGAAGTTAAGTCGCATAGTGCTCAGAGCCATTTGAACCATTTGTTAATTCCCTAAGAAGAAATGAAGGGCTGAATCCTACAAAAAGACCTAAACTCGAGCAAAGAGTAGTGTTAACATAATATTTTCCATCTGATAGCTTCAAAAGTGTGTTTTGCACTAACAATTCTTCCCCAAGGATGTGTCCATCACAGCTGGAATTTGATGCCAACAGTTGAGACATCTTTTGGTCGCAGTGCAAGAAAATCGACTGACAAAACTACATCACGTGTGCTACAGCATGATAATGCACTCTGTTGATTTGAGAAACAAAACTATGCAGGGGAGAGTGGTAGGGAAGTCATCTCTCAGGCATTTGTTCCTCTGGTCGTATACTCGTAAAATTTTACCTTTCCTGTTCCTGATCGATCAACCGCCAAGGCAACTCTATTATACCAAAAGTAAATACTGGTTGCAGATGTTACACCTTTCTTCACTTGCGACCCAATTTTACAACGCTTAATCATAGTTCATGATTTTAAAGTATGTGATCTCCAATGTTTAACTGCAAGATGATAACTAGAACTTCAGATTCGAAAATGACAGCTCATACACACACTGACAGCGTCACGCCGCGTTCGCGTGGGCAGCGCCCGATTTCAGGCGGCGGGCGGCGTCTGGCCGGTGGCCGGTAGCCGCTGAAGCGCGAGGAAACGCTCGAGCGTAACCTGTCTGATCGCGACGCAGCCACGAGCTGTCCTGCGGAGTTGTTTCTGGAAGTATTTGTTACTACCGGTGGGTAGAATGTGAAGCGAATTATATTAGATGTTCTATCGGACGCGTAACTTTAGACGAGGGCCGAAACGTGGTTAAAGAAAAAAAATTAAGAGATGCAGTCGCACGCGAGCACGCGACTATAATTTCAGAATGCACGACGATTACCACTAGATCACGGGCTCACACAACAGGACAACATCTTGGCAGTAGCCAACACTTCCTGCTGACACTTCCACATTTTACCGTGTTGCCAGATTGTGCAGATGGCCGGACTTATCGTTGTCAGTTGCGGTCGGTTTTATTAGCCACGTTAAGTGTACGTCTCTGTGGCGGCCGGCCGGCGGTCAGTTTTTATGTCTAAGACTGTAAATTGACAGCTGTTTCAGTTACCTTAATTGAGGTGGTTTATGTGTTCCATCATAAGTGACATTGCAGTCATGGTTATATATGTTTAAAGTACTTCAGATACTGATTAGCCCACATTTTGAACTCACATCTCTACAGCAAAAATGGTTCAAATGGCACTGAGCACTATGGGACTCAACTGCTGAGGTCATTAGTCCCCTAGAACTCAGAACTGGTCAAACCTAACTAACCTAAGGACATCGCAAACATCCACGCCCGAGGCAGGATTCGAACCTGCGACCGTAGCGGTCTTGTGGTTCCAGACTGCAGCGCCTTTAACCGCACGGCCACTTCGGCCGGTTCTCTACAGCAAATAATCAATAAGTGTTCTACCACAGAATGTGTTGCGAACTTCGAAAAGTGCAAGAGGCTCTACAAAACGATTCTGTTTGTGTTTCACATATCTTATCTTTCAGTGTTCTCAACATGATGCTACCATATTTTGCCAATATTCTTATCTCAAATTACACTAAGTTAAGGAATGATGGTTACAGAAATAAAAAGTTGGGAAATAAGAGGGAACGTTCCACTCTCAAGTAGGGTACAATGTTCTTGGTGTACAGTACCAAAATAAAAACCAGTTTAATCCCTAGCATTTTATCATAAACTTCTTATAATCCGGGCAACCACAGCTGTGAAAGGCATAATGATAGGAAGCACTCCGCTTACAGCTAGTAAAACTGCTGTTTTTTAAAACACGACTGGTTTCGTGCCTTCAAGCCGCATCATCAGGTGAATAACAGGTGCCAGCCGGGGTGGCCAAGCGGTTAAAGGCGCTACAGTCTGGAACCGCGTGACCGCTACGGTCGCAGGTTCGAATCCTGCCTCGGGCATGGATGTGTGTGATGTCATTAGGTTAGTTAGGTTTAAGTAGTTCTAAGTTCTAGGGGACTGATGACCTTAGAAGTTAAGTCCCATAGTGCTCAGAGCCATTTGAACCATTTTTGAATAACAGGTCATAAGCATACCCATCGCTCCTAATCAAAATTTGCTCTTCAAAGAACGTCAATACTACGGCAAGCGAAAGATAAAGAACCGCTCCGTTCTTTAAAATTTTCCAGCTATAGCATCGCAGGACAAGGCAGAAGCGGCCCGCACGAACGGCAAAGACACACTTTGAAAGAGCGCGGCCATCTTCCTTCCCCATCCTCCCCTAATCCGATGGGACAGACGACCTAGCTATTTGGTCCCCTCCAGCAGATCACCCAACAAGTGTAATCTTTGCTCATACAAACTTTTAACTTTCTTCGTGTAGCAGATGTATCCCATATTTTTGATCCTCTGTAGTTCTACTACCAGTATGCTCCTCTTCCCCTCCTGTTTCATTTTGATCCTAAGCGAAAAGCAATTTTTGCAGTAACTATAAAATGATGGAAGCTGCACCGTATTCCTCTTTTTACCCTTACATCTTGCACCTTAATTACCCGCTGTGTACTACTGCATTGTCTCTAATTTTAGGTTCCTTGTCGGAACGTGTTTTTACCTATTTCTTTGGTTTGGAATTGGCCATTCGTAACAGTACACTTCTGAACCTTACAGAAATTACTTAACCTCCTTCCGTCATCGTTTTCTACCTCCTTCGCCTACGGTCCTACAACGTCACCATTTAATCTTTTTCCATTTCGTCCATTTAGGTTCCCCACTATTAACAATTCACGTCCATCTGGACATTGGTCAGTACTTCTTGTAAGTCATCGAAGAAATCCTTATCTTCTCGTCAGGCGTATCTTCGCTAGGATTACACACCCCAATTAAGTCCAATTTTATTCCACGAATTTTTATTGTTACACTGATTATCCTTTTATTCACTTTCTTCCAATTACATATTCCTTGTTTCCATTTTCTTTTTATAAGAACTGCTGTACCTGATTTTTCTCTTTCAGTTTTTTCCCAAACAGAATATATTCAATCACTTCTTGCCAGATCCTTTATTTTTTTGTTTCTGTCATTACCAAGATATCCATTTTCAGTACTTCAGTTTTTTAATTATATTCCCGATTTTTCCTGATAAGCCCCAGTATATTCCAGAGTCCTTTTTCTTAACCATAGTCCATGCCTTTTGATCCGTCCGGCTTTTTCGTTTTGTTCGGGGAACGTAGCAGAACCTGCTTTTACCAGGGTGGGGTGCCAACATGTTAACATCCCTCCGAACTCCCAACCTGGAAGAAGGGGATTTTTCCTCAGGTTTTAGTCCCATAGGGAGGTTGCCTTCACTACGGCTGAGTCCCCCATAAGCTATGTCACTATTAAGAAAGGAAAACTCGAGATCGGATAAAGGAAAAGATGGGACGCTGTGAGACACTCTGTGTGGCTCCTCTGCAAACATACATACTGTTTAAATAATGTAGATTTCTGTGCCATTCGTGGGGAGACGGTCTGGAGTAAAGCTGGTCAGTCCTGTGGAGCTCTCTCGTTCGCACCCAGCGATTCAGTGGCGGCTGCGGCCGATTGAGGAGTTCCATACCCTGCAGGGGTCTCACTTGGCTCGTCCGACTAGCATTCTATGTCGAATACAGGGGGTAGTTCCTCGTAATTTATCTGCGTATTTCTAGCAGTGTGCTAATTATTATACAACCTATTTTTATACATGTGTTTGGTCGACAGTCTTGGAAAATGTAAAACTGCTGTATTTACAGAATTTTATTATCAAATCACACACCAGTGTCATACATTTTGTTAATATTTACCGGAATATCCCATGACATTATTTGTATCACAATGAGAACAAGCTCGTTTTGACACACTAGTACTGGAGGGATGACTTTGAAAGAGTTTATTTATCGAGCTGTGGTAATTTTACTATGTGTTCCACCTGACTAATCTCACTGTGGTCACCTTACAGAAACATCTAATAACTCTCCAGAATCAAATTTGGAAACAATGTCTTGCATTGTAACGAATATATTTGAGTCTCCCCTCTTGCTGGAAAAACTTTTTCACCATTTTTGCAGCATATATTGTAATGTGATTAATTTAGCCACACACTGTATTGTCATAGCGTCTTACTAGTTTCAAAATCACTACACCTATCCAGGAATCTTCGTCGTCACCACTGTATTTGTGAATTATTATTCTATACTACACATTAGAAAGTAATTACGTCGCAGTTTTGCTTCTAACGTTTTAACAATATTCATGTGATTAATTCTCTCTAAATGACAACAAAATACTTCAAACGACGGCCTCATTCTACGGCTGTACTACTCACACAATTAGAGTAAATATTTTTTATTGCAGCTACAATATGCCACCGTTCAATGGCGCCAGCAGACAACAGCTCCGTTTTGAATGCGACTTGCTAATGCGTCCGTTTTTGGAATTAGTGATTTAATTTCTAAGCCCATTTTCGTGCGGTCCTTAACGGGAGGACCGGTGGTCTTCAGACAATATCTTTCAGGCATACTCACGCAGTCTTCAATGCATAACCGGCAACCTGCAGTTTACTTGCTGTCCACTTTTAATGGATACATCCTTGTACCGTCTGTAGGCTAATTGCTAAAATGGACACCTGCTTACCGTCTTCCTGTACATGCATCAGCGTCCTCCCGTATCCGGAATCGTAACTAACATTGGCCATTATTATCAGCCTACTAATAAAAATTAGGGAAAATGGAGAAAAAATAGCGCTACTCAAATAAGAGTCATACACAGATTCAGATGAACTGATACATTGAATAAAGGTCTCCATAACAAAACCAAACACTAGCTTAATAAATTAATTTGATAACACTGAGTTGAGTGACGTAGCGTGTCTCAGGGAAAGGCGGGAATATAGTGAAATATATCACTTAGAAATTAAATAAATAGGAAGCGCAGGGCAGCCAAGGTGCTAGGCTGCAGGAAAGGTGTGAAGAAATTGAAAACAAATGATCGTCTGGAGGACTGACACAGCATACAGAAAAGACAAAATAACCTATCAAGTTAAAAGAATGGGTGATAACATTAAGAGTGCAATGGGAATTCCATTGTTAAACGCAGCGGGTAGGAGGAAAGAGTACACTGAAGGCCTCCATGTGGAGGAGAACTTGTCTGACGGTGTGATAGAAAAAGAAACTGGAGTCGATAAGAAGAGATAGGGGATCCAATATTAGAGTCATAATTTAGAAGACCTTTGGAAGACTTAATGTCAAATAAGGCAGAAAGATGTAACATTACATCGTAATTTCCAAAATCCTTGGGAGAAGTATCAATAAAATGACTATTCACGTTCGTGTGTAGAATATATGAGACTGGCGACATACCATCTGACATCTTGTAAAATGTCATCGGCACAGTTCCCAAGACATCAAGAGCAGATAAGCGCGAAAAGTATTGCACAATCCGCTTAACATCTCTTGCATCCAAGATGATGAGAATACTACGCAGGATAATCGAAATCAAAATTGATGACCCGGTAGATGACGAGCGGCTTTAGGAAAGATAAAAAAAACCAGAGAGGCAGTTCTGACTTTGCGCTTGATAACGAAAGAAACACTGGGGAAAAATCAGATTACGCTTATAGCATTTGTCGATCTACAAAATGTGTTCGACAATGTAAAATGGTGTAAGATGTTCGGTATCTTGAGAAGAATGAATGTAAGCTATAGGAAAGGCGGGCGATACACAATCTGTACAAGAACTAAGACGGAACAGTAAGACTGGAAGACCAAGGACGAAGTGATCTGGATAAAAAGGCCGGAGGGCATTGATGCAGTCTTTCACCTCGAAGTAGCAATGACGAAAGTTTCAAGAGTGGGTGTAGAGAGGGTGTAGAATTTGAAGTGTCACAAAGATATTTTTTGTTTTTAGTCTGTATAACTTATTTTGACTAGACACTGAACAGAAAATAATACCTTTATGATGAAAAAAGAGCTTGCATAGTGTCTTGACTTGAATCGTAATAACAGTGATTTAATTTTTATCTTCAGGAGTTGTTGTTGTTGTTGTTGTTGTTGTTGTTGTCTTCACTCCTGAGACTGGTTTGATGCAGCTCTCCATGCTACTCTATCTTGTGCAAGCTTCTTCATCTCCCAGTACTTACTGCAACCTACATCCTTCTGAATCTGCTTAGTGTATTCATCTCTTGATCTCCCTTTACGATTTTTACCCTCAACGCTGCCCTCCAATGCTGATCCCTAGATGCCTCAGAACATGTCCTTCCAACCGGTCCCTTCTTCTTGTCAAGTTGTGCCACAAACTTCTCTTCTCCCCAATTCTATTCAATACCTCCTCATTTGTTATGTGATCTACCTATCTAATATTCAGCATTCCTCTGTAGCACCACATTTCGAAAGCTTCTATTCTCTTCTTGTCCAAACTATTTATCGTACAAGTTTCACTTCCATACATGGCTACACTCTATACAAATACTTTCAGAAACGACTTCCTGACACTTAAATCTATACTCGATGTTAACAAATTTCTCTTCTTCAGAAACGCTTTCCTTGCCATTGCCAGTCTACATTTTATATCCTCTCTACTTCGACCATCATCAGTTATTTTGCTCCCCAAATACCAAAACTCCTCTACTATTTTAAGTGTCTCATTTCCTAATCTAATTCCCTCAGCATCACCCGACTTAATTCGACTATATTCCATTATCCTCGTTTTGCTTTTGTTGATGCTCATCTTATATCCTCCTTTCAAGACACTGTCCATTCCGTTCAACTGCCCTTCCAAGTCCTTTGCTGTCTCTGACAGAATTACAATGTCATCGGCGAACCTCAATGTTTTTATTTCTTCTCTATGGACTTTAATACCTACTCCGAATTTTTCTTTTGTTTCCATACTGCTTGCTCAGTATACAGGTTGAATAACATCAGGGACAGGCTATAACAATGTCTAACTCCCTTCTCAACCACTGCTTCCCTTTCATGCCCATCAACTCCTATAACTGCCATCTGGTTTCTGTACAAATTGTAAATAGCCTTTCGCTCCCTGTATTTTACCCCTGCCACCTTCAGAATTTGAAAGAGAGTATTCCAGTCAACATTGTCAAAAGCTTTCCTCTAAGTCTACAAATGCTAGAAATGTAGGTTTGCCTTTAGTTAATCTTGAGAGGCACCCACTTGCCTTTCTCATACTGTGGCATCAAGCAGTCAGGCCTGCAAGATGGGTGGTTTGCCAAGCGAGTGGATTAGCAACATGAATTCTCGTATCTTACGATTTTGTTGTAAATTATCCTCCTGCATGAATAATACGCAACGGAAACACGCATCTGACTATAGAACTCTGTCTGCACACTACGCACTGGCAATACCACACTTACTTTTTGTCTTTGATTTAACGGCTTTTATACAAATTCGGGACATTATGATAACATACAATTTAATGAAATAGGCCACTAATCTCTTTCTTTTCACTATTTGATTTATTCATTAGCACACAAATTCTACAACCTACGACAATATCATAAGAGAATTTCCATACTACGGTCTCGTAATCTATCTACCACAACTGTGCACTCCCTGGATCGGATGGTGGATCTTTTATTATACCTCACACTTCGCCTCTCACAATCATTCTCCAGAAACATTCCTCCAGATCGAGCGATGCAGAAGGAACAGGCATACCCACAAAATCTTCCGAAACTACCTTGCTACTCCCATGCAAAACACACATATTCAAATTACAAGACATACCCAATACAACAATCTGAAATAATACACAAGAACCGTTACAACTTCATCATTTTCCGCTTTCCCACTTCAATCAATATTTAACCCAGTTTCACTCGACACTGCCCCAATTTGTAATTCCAGTTTCCTACTGTGAACTCTGGAGATAAACGCTCGTCTTCCTGTGCAATGCAAGCCAAGTGGCGTTGCTGGAAAAACGGCCGACTCACCTTGATTTTCTCTCAGAGTTTAAATTCAGCGTCACACGGAATGATATTTCTTAAATACTTCAATTTATGATACACACGCAATTCTTAAATATATCAGCTTATTGTACACACGCTATTAATTCTTAAATATTTCAGCTTATTGTACCCACGCTAGTATCTCAACTTATAACTACACGTGGTCCCTTTGTGACCGTTGGTTTACTATAATCCCTTTAAAATTACCTGCCTCGCTTTGTAATTTTCCCCACAAAAGATCCTAGGAAAGAGAAATGATTAGTTCTAACTACTCTTAAGTATTCCACATCCATACCATGCCTCCACGCTTTCATTACGGAGCACAACAAAAAACAGGTCTTCACAGCAGAAGGTTCAGCGCCAGAGTGCCGAAACATGGCCGTATTCCGGTTCTCTCGCACCTCTGTCGAAGTGGGAGAAGCACCTTGCTACCTTATTGGTCAGCCCCATTTCAGACGCTCAAAAGCTCTGGTAACTTCCATCTCTTTGGTCTCACCAAAGGTAGCCAAAGGATCGACTCAAAGATGCTCATATCGATTCACTATCTGTGGTTAGCAGACGACCATACATTCATTCATTTACACCACACAGATCTCACCAAACGGGATGTAGGGATTTATTTTGCGGAAGTGCACATGTGATCAATTAAATAAATAACTTGTCATTCTTTCCCACACTGGTATCCGGCTTCGCTGTATTATTAATTGAAATTATTGAGTTACTTTTACACAAAAAATGTGTTGTTCTGACAAGAATTTCGTACCTATTCTCAATGTTGGGCGGTACTGTACCCTTTCATCACCGGCTACCCATGCAGAAAAAAAATGGCACGGTACTATCCTTGCAATGCGAGGGTAGTTCCGAACATTTTTTTTTTTAAGAAAACTGTATTAAAACAAACGTAGCAATTCATCAAAATAACCAGGAGGAGACCTTAGCCCCTGGTGACCTCAAATAGACGACCAAATTATATTGTACTCTCCACAATCCGGAGTAACGTACACATACAAATATATAACAATCCACATGACAAATAAAACATCACATCATAGAAATGAAAAAATAATATTGAGATAAAAATTTGCTTTAGTTACTGGGATCTTCGTTACTTTTATGAGTAATCCAAATTTCAATAATTCTAAAACAAATAAAAAAATACTAATTGTACTCATGAAATTTTGAATAGCTCACTGTCCAAACACAGAGCAAGTAATCTGACATTCATAAATTGCGCTGTAAAAACCCTTACATAGCAAAGTCTAAATACAAAACAAAATCAACAAAAGAAAAAAAATTCGTACACTAGTTACACGTAGAATGTCAGGCTCCATACCATTACTCTAAAATATACCTCAAACCTACAGAGAAATAAAAAACTGAGAAGAAAAACAATAAAATATTCCACAAGTTACATACTGGTTACGTAATATAGTTCGTCTAAGACATCATGTCACACCTCATTAACTATCATCACCTAAACAATTGTCACAGCTACTCGACAGTGAGTTTAACCTTATCCTATATCCATCAGTACAAATACCTGCTGCTGAGCTAGTCAGTCCATCAACTTTGATCAATACTCGCAATAAATAGTTTATCAATAAGTGCTTGAATCCACCAGTAGCTCCCTTATCTTACTCTACTGTTCATTTCTCTGTTGTCACACATATAGACGACAAGAACTTGCATTTCAACTAGCCTTCGTTACACTTTAATGTGAAATGTCACCACTGTGATAATAAAAAAAATAAGTGGCTTCAGTCAAAACACCAACAAGATTTACTATGCACGACATCAAAATACATCAGTTAATTCCGATATTTGTTGTGCAATGCAAATTCTTCTCCCCTGTGACAACCTTACTGATCAATACTACAAGAGCCGCTACGTTAGTATTACGCCACTGGCTAATAGTTAAAGCATCATTGTACCAAATATTCTAATAAACATGCTACGTGAACTTGATAACCCAGAACAAACCAAAAAAACTAACACTAACTATTCTAAACACAAATATTAATAAAATACAATTACGCTTGCTGTCCCTTCAGGAATGAAACATATAAAAAAACATTTACACAATTACAAATACATTATTCCCTATCTTGCGAGTCACACGGAAACATTTCATTCTGTGATTTTCTTGGGGTCAAAAAGTTGCTGATAATTTTCCTAGAACCACTGTCTCGGTGTCAAAGCTCTCCCATGGTTACCCGGACGAAAGTCTTTGAGTCACTCAATTCGGCATTTTGAACACGCACTGAACAGTAAACTGTATCTCTCATTAAGCACAAATGTCATAGTCACTCTCAGAGTACCATCCACACGAATCTGTTCGTCCAAAAAAAATGGCCCTACAACTACTATTACCCACGGTTCTGTCCTTTCAGTTCATGGTGTAATTAAAAGTCGTAAGTTTCAACAAACAGCACTTATTCCCGCGCCAATCCAAGAAATGTCTCCTACTACAGACGCAAATGTCAATGTCCCACTCTAATTGTTCACCAAACGACAACTGTCCTCTAAGTATACCAAGTGTCCCACATGCAATTCACAAAGCACACTTAACAAGTCACTGCCAAAAGTTTATGGATCCCACCATTCAGTGGTCAAGACAAAACAAAACAATCGTCCTGTCTGCTAAGGACAACATCTTTTCCACCTCTCACAATGTGGAAACACCAGTCCTTCACTTTCCACCTTATGGAAAGTCGCAGTCATCTTGTTTCACGGCTCCACAGTCCAGTACAAGTTAATAGCTGCAGGTAAAAAATGCTCGCCGGGCTCTGTCGCGCCTCGTCCATTCAGCAGTAGCGTCGCTGCGCGCGCCGTTGAGCAGAAGAAACCACCCGCTGTTGCCTCCGCGGGATACCTTCCCCAGTCGTAAGGGTGGCGGAACTCATGAATGGCCAGTGATACGTGCGTGTCGCCCCAGGCCGTTGACCTGCTGTAGCGGGCGCGTGGAGTGTACCTCGTCCCGACAATGGAGTGGGGAGTGCCGCGGCTGTGTCGCCTGTCGTCGTGGTGACGTCAGCTCGGCCCGTTAGCGGTATGGGCGTTACGACACCCAATTAGCCAGATCTTCCGTGCATCTCGCAACATTACAGACAAAAGGATATACAGCATTTAAATACTCATTGATTACATGTATTATCTATTAGCTACATTGGTAACAAAAGAATCTTTGTTCTAAAAAGAACATAAAATTATACACCCTAGTTTTCTACACAGACAACATACATTTATCTATCCTTTTTCTATAGATAGCCCACACTCGTGCTATTCTTTGTACCTGTCGTCCCTCATACAAAACATGAAGGTGTAAAATAAAGAACAAAATGAATAAGAAACAATCTATACAACTCATAATTACAATACAAAATAGTAAACTACTCTAACATCCTATCACAGTGAAAAATATTAGAAACTGTTGATTCTCACGCTACAATATACAATGAACCTTTTGTGCTTATGACACACTGAAATTAAAATCCCTTGAAAGTGTTCTAACAAAAAAAATGAGAAAATAATCTACACAACTCTCAATTACCTACCACATGTTATTAAATAGTAAACTACTTTAACATCCTAACACAATAAACATTTTAGAAACTGGTGACTTTAAATCTACAACATATAATGCACCTCTGTGCTTGTGACAGACTGAAAATTCGTATCTCTTCACATACTTTACATTTCATTATATATAACAACGTTTCTAGGACACGTATGACAGATCCTGACCTCACATCAAGGTTCATCCCAACAAACAATAAAACACAATAATCTTTTAGTTATGGATCGGTAGCATCCCCTTTTCAGGAGTGTGCGCATTGATCACACTACTCTACGACTCTCACTCACCAGACATCACATTTTCCCTCTCATTCATTCCATTAACACACTAACAGAATAGGTTTAGAAGTCAGTTAACCTTAACACCACCACACTCACTACAACATACCATACCTTTGCTCCCTTATACTCAACCACATAACACATGAAGCTGTTTCGGAGATAGCTTTCCAGTCTCCGAATTCGTCCTTTCACTCTGGCACCTCTCTCCATCGGCTTACCTCTGCATTCACTTTATGCTAATATCAACCTAGAATTGCGACATTTCATCTAAGAACAAAAAATACACAAATTATTCATCCTGCAAAAAATAGCTGTACACATTCTTGGTACCGTTTTGATTAGTTATACTGGTACGAGGCTTCAACAACAACAAAAAATATTTTTCTCAAATCGCAATTGTTATGCTAAGAATTAGATCTACACCTACATTACATCTTTCGTCAGTATTCCACAACGTTCACCATCTGGGTCTCATACTCCCTTTACGTCCTTTCACATTGTGCAGTTGTCCTCATCTCTTCATTCGTATTTCGGCTCTCCGTCCGTCCATTACTCCATCATTTCCTGGTCTTCCTTCGCCATTGGCATCAATCTCTATTGCAGCATACACAGGCCTCTCTGTAACATACATCTAAGACATCTCCACATTATTCAATTCTACTCACCTTTATTTTACCGCTGCTTCATCACGTCGAATCTCCCTTCATCATTCACACTGCTTCACGTCGATTCTCTCCTCAAAAATTCACCTTTATCCACTACTATTTATCACGTCGCTTCTCTATCTACCATCTTTATTCACTCATTAATCATCACGTCGTTTCTGCTTGATCCTTATTCATACGACAAAAAAAAACACGTACATACACCACTCTGTCGACTCCTGTTCATGACTCATTTGACCAGTCTATTCCGTCATACTTCCTGACATCCCGCCTGAAAATTCTTACGTTCGATTTGACCCTGCACAACGTTACACACCACAAATAAATACACTGTCTATCTACCATAAATTACCTACTTTAGATCTATCCTTAACTTTTCCATAATTTGATGTTGGAAATGTGATGAAGCCCACGAGATTGTTTTCCCTTGATCGTCTCAATCAGTACAGCATTTTTATGTACAATCCGCCTCACTCTGAAAGGTCCACTATACACAATAAAGAATTCGCTAGTTAGGAATCTGTGCTTACACGAAAATTAAATGTGTGCCGAGAATATACAAGCTGGGAGAATTGGGCAGCCCAAGTGTTAGAAACTTAGGTGCTAGTGGCCTCTCTCACTAACACCAGATTTCGAACAACCATACACAACACTTCATTATAACTGTCACCACGACAATGACATACTATAGATCAGATGGCATCTAATTTGAAAACTTCGATCACAATGTTTACCTCTTACATTACTTGTTTAGTATCTACAATAGTCGAATCACACTAATTCAACTGGACTCATTGGCATTATTACATAACAATTCTTTTACTTTACTGTTCGAAATAAAATTTGCAAATTTTACTGAGATACCAGCCTAACAGATTCCATTACTGCCGTTTTATTCTCTGATCAGAAGTATGGTATTTTCATTCCTCATTTCTCTGTTGAGTTTGTCTGCTACATAGACAATTTTCAGTGCCAGCTGCATGTGTTTTAGAGCAAGATATTAAGGGCTGATATGTTGGATTAGTTTCTCCTATTTTTCAATCTATTACGACATGAATGAAATGCCTGGATTCCACGCTCTCCTGTCATTATGATAGTTTCTGCCGTTCCTATCCTCGACACTAACTGACCTATGAGTCGTGTCTCCGTTCACGATATCGCTCTCATTACCCAAGTGTTGAAATGACGCGGAATCGTCTAAGCCTCTGCCTGCCATCCCTATACCTCTGCGCAATTTCACTGGCAACTTCGTTATATGGATCCTAATGAACTCCGCTGGTTCGTATGTCACATCCAAGTACCTGTTTCGTCTGAACATCTCCTGATAGCATGACACTGAATCCCTTATACCACATTCGTTACGATTTGGCATCATCAATATGCTTTGCGTAACCTGGTCCTGCTTACTTTTCGACCAGAATTCATTTAAATAGCTACTACAGTCTTTAAGGTCTTCCTGCATTTTCGCTCTAGCCTCGTCCCTCAAATAGTTATACACAAACTTCGTTTTGCGGAGCAGTCCCCTCGATGAAGGTAACGAATCTTGAAATTGAGACAGCCTTGGACTATACCCAGTTGGGTCTGCCACCTGTTTTATCTGACACAACCGTTCTTCTGACTCTGTGAATTCGTCTTTCTCTTTCTGCCTATTTTCGCTTTCTGAGTTTATCTCACTCTCCCTCTGAAATCTACCTGGTGGTGTGTCACCTTCGCTACTGCACGCTAATTGCAACTGTGCTAGTTCTCCACTATGTTTCCTACTTATTTCTAATTGTGCCTCTTTAAACTGTAATGGTGGCTGTATCTCCTCCTGATCGGCACAAACCTCTCGCTGCGTACTGTCAGAACCTGTCTCGCCTCTTGTACTGATCTTTTCTACATCTGCGCTAATCGTATTCATTCTGGCCACTACCACCGCAACTTCATCCCTGTGTTTATTTAGCGCCATTTCCTGCCGTGTGACTCGAGCTTCTACACTGTCTAATGCCCCTTGTTTATCTGCAAGTAAGTCCTCTACTATCTCTTTGATTCGCTCATCCGGCAACACGTCCCCACGTTCGGTAATATCGCTCTCTATTGCACCTACTCGTACCTCCAAATTATTGGTTTTTTCTTTCACAGCATCACATACTTGCTTTACCGCACCCAGATTCTTCTCCCCCTCATCTAACCGATTATTAACTGCGGACAGACGCTCATCGATAACTGTGTGGAGCTTCCTCATTGCCTCTTTATTTCCCTTATCCATTACCTCCAATCTTTCCTTATTTTCCTTATCTCTCTCCTTATTATCTCTATTGATTGCTTCTAATCTTTCGTTATTTGCTTCCAATTTTTTATTTATCGCTTTAGTCTCCCTATTCATCGCTTCTAATCTTTCATCCATCCTCTGTAAAAACTGCATTAGCCCATCGTTATTTCCTACTTTCGACGCGCTCACCTCGTTCGCCTGAGAAACCGTTGCTTCGCTAAGGGTAGCTGCACTTTCACTCTCTACCTGACCGAGTCCCTGCTCGCCCGCGTCGTTCGGAAAGGCCCCCGATAGTGAACAAAGCCCCCTGCACAAAGGCTCCCCTTGCAGCGGTCCACTGAACAATACAGCCTCTTCGGAGTGCCTGCCGTCCCCTCTCATTAACTCACGGTCAACACCTACTTCCCGCTGCACTGCTACATTCACGCCAGAATCGTTATTCTCCATGGTGACTATACTTTTAGCCTGCGACCTAGTTACTACGGACATTACACAAAAAAATTATAAAACGATCTTCTAGCCTTGTGCTATACTGCAATTAATTACATAAAATAAAATAAAAGATCCTCACCAATCCAGAAAGAAATTGCAAACGGAAAAAACTTTACTTCTTAGCGCTATCACAATATATTCCATCAAAAAAAAAAAAAAAATTTAACAGCAAACCCTAACAACAAAATATCCTAACAAAAATGATCCTGGCAACAAAATTATCGTGACAAAAACGGAATCTTGGCAACAAAATATCCTAACCAATAAATAATCCTGGCAACAATTATCCTAACAATTTAAAATGATCCTGGCAACAATTATCCTAACAATTTAAACATCCTGGCAGGGTCGAAATTATGAGAGGCACCCACTTGCCTTTCTCATACTGTGGCATCAAGCAGTCAGGCCTGCAAGATGGGTGGTTTGCCAAGCGAGTGGATTAGCAACATGAATTCTCGTATCTTACGATTTTGTTGTAAATTATCCTCCTGCATGAATAATACGCAACGGAAACACGCATCTGACTATAGAACTCTGTCTGCACACTACGCACTGGCAATACCACACTTACTTTTTGTCTTTGATTTAACGGCTTTTATACAAATTCGGGACATTATGATAACATACAATTTAATGAAATAGGCCACTAATCTCTTTCTTTTCACTATTTGATTTATTCATTAGCACACAAATTCTACAACCTACGACAATATCATAAGAGAATTTCCATACTACGGTCTCGTAATCTATCTACCACAACTGTGCACTCCCTGGATCGGATGGTGGATCTTTTATTATACCTCACACTTCGCCTCTCACAATCATTCTCCAGAAACATTCCTCCAGATCGAGCGATGCAGAAGGAACAGGCATACCCACAAAATCTTCCGAAACTACCTTGCTACTCCCATGCAAAACACACATATTCAAATTACAAGACATACCCAATACAACAATCTGAAATAATACACAAGAACCGTTACAACTTCATCATTTTCCGCTTTCCCACTTCAATCAATATTTAACCCAGTTTCACTCGACACTGCCCCAATTTGTAATTCCAGTTTCCTACTGTGAACTCTGGAGATAAACGCTCGTCTTCCTGTGCAATGCAAGCCAAGTGGCGTTGCTGGAAAAACGGCCGACTCACCTTGATTTTCTCTCAGAGTTTAAATTCAGCGTCACACGGAATGATATTTCTTAAATACTTCAATTTATGATACACACGCAATTCTTAAATATATCAGCTTATTGTACACACGCTATTAATTCTCAAATATTTCAGCTTATGGTACACACGATATTAATTCTTAAATATTTCAGCTTATTGTACCCACGCTAGTATCTCAACTTATAACTACACGTGGTCCCTTTGTGACCGTTGGTTTACTATAATCCCTTTAAAATTACCTGCCTCGCTTTGTAATTTTCCCCACAAAAGATCCTAGGAAAGAGAAATGATTAGTTCTAACTACTCTTAAGTATTCCACATCCATACCATGCCTCCACGCTTTCATTACGGAGCACAACAAAAAACAGGTCTTCACAGCAGAAGGTTCAGCGCCAGAGTGCCGAAACATGGCCGTATTCCGGTTCTCTCGCACCTCTGTCGAAGTGGGAGAAGCACCTTGCTACCTTATTGGTCAGCCCCATTTCAGACGCTCAAAAGCTCTGGTAACTTCCATCTCTTTGGTCTCACCAAAGGTAGCCAAAGGATCGACTCAAAGATGCTCATATCGATTCACTATCTGTGGTTAGCAGACGACCATACATTCATTCATTTACACCACACAGATCTCACCAAACGGGATGTAGGGATTTATTTTGCGGAAGTGCACATGTGATCAATTAAATAAATAACTTGTCATTCTTTCCCACACTGGTATCCGGCTTCGCTGTATTAATTGAAATTATTGAGTTACTTTTACACAAAAAATGTGTTGTTCTGACAAGAATTTCGTACCTATTCTCAATGTTGGGCGGTACTGTACCCTTTCAATCTATTTTCTAAGATAAGTCGTAGGGTCAGTATTGCCTCACGTGTTCCAACATTTCTGCGGAATTCAAACTGATCTTCGCCGAGGTCGGCTTCTATCAGTTTTTCCATTCGTCTGTAAAGAATACCCGTTAGTATTTTGCACCCGTGTCTTATTAAACTGATAGTTCGGTAATTTTCACATCTGTCAACACCTGCTTTCTTTGGGATTGGAATTATTATATTCTTCTTGAAGTCTGAGGGTATTTCGCCTGTCTCATACATCTTGCTCACCAGATGGTAGATTTTTGCCAGGAATGCCTCTCCCAAGGCCGTCAGTAGTTCCAATGGAATGTTGTCTACTCCCGGGGCCTTTTTCGACTCAGGTTTTCAGTGATCTGTCAAACTCTTCACGCAGTATCGTATCTCCCATTTCATCTTCCATTTCCATAATTTTGTCCTCAAGTACATCGCCCTTGCATAGACCCTCTAAATACTCCTTCCACCTTTCTGCTTCCCCTTCTTTGCTTATAACTGGGTTTCCATCTGAGCTCTTGATATTCATACAAGTGGTTCTCTTTTCTCCAAAGGTCTCTTTAATTTTCCTGTAGGCAGTATCTATCTTACCCCTAGTGAGATAAGCCTCTACATACTTACATTTGTCCTCTAGCCATCCCTGCTTAGCCATTTTACACTTCCTGTCGATCTCATTTTTGAGACGTTTGTATTCCCTTTTGTTTGCTTCATTTACTGCATTTTTATATTTTCTCCTTTCATCAATTAAATTCAATATTTCTTCTGTTACCCAAGGATTTCTACTAGCCCTCGTCTTTTTACCTACTTGATCCTCAGCTGCCTTCACTACTTCATCCCTCAGAGCTACCCATTCTTCTTCTACTGTATTTCTTCCCCCCATTCCTGTCAATTGTTCCCTTATGCTCTCCCTGAAACTCTGTACAACCTCTGGTTCTTTCAGTTTATCCAGGTCCCATCTCCTTAAATTCCCACCTTTTTGCAGTTTCTTCAGTTTTAATCTACAGTTCATAACCAATAGATTGTGGTCAGAGTCCACATCTGCCCCTGGAAATGTCATACAATTTAAAACCTGGTTCCTAAATCTCTGTCTTACCATTGTATAATCTATCTGATACCTTCCAGTATCTCCAGGATTCTTCCGCATATACAACCTTCCTTTATGATTCTTGAACCAAGTGTTAGCTATGATTAAGTTATGTTCTGGGCAAATTTCTACCAGATGGCTTCCTCTTTCATTTCTTACCCCCAATCCATATTCACCCACTATGTTTCCTTCTCTCCCTTTTCCTACTCTCGAATTCCAGTCACCCATGACTATTAAATTTTCGTCTCCCTTGACTACCTGAGTAATTTCTTTTATCTCATCATACATTTCATCGATTTCTTCATCATCTGCAGAGCTAGTTGGCATATAAACTTATACTACTGTAGTAGGCATGGGCTTCGTGTCTATCGTGGCCACAATAATGCGTCAATATGCTGTTCATAGTAGCTTACCCGCACTCCAATTTTTTTATTCATTATTAAACCTACTCCTGCATTACCCCTATTTGATTTTGTATTTATAACCCTGTATTCACCTGACCAAAAGTCTTGTTCCTCCTGCCACCGGACTTCACTAATTCCCACTATATCTAACTTTAACCTATCCATTTCCCTTTTTAAATTTTCTAACCTACCTGCCCGATTAAGGGCTCTGACATTCCACGCTCCGATCCGTAGAACGCCAGTTTTCTTTCTCCTGATAACGACGTCCTCCTGAGTAGTCCGCGCCCGGAGATCCGAATGGGGAACTATTTTACCTCCGGAATATTTTACCCAAGAGGACGCCATCATCATTTAACCATACAGTAAAGGTGCATGCCCTCGGGAAAACTTACGGCTGTAGTTTCCCCTTGCTTTCAGCCGTTCGCAGTACCAGCATAGCAAGGTCGTTTTGGTTAGTGTTGCAAGGCCAGACCAGTCAATCACCCAGACTGTTGCCCCTGCAACTACTGAAAAGGCTGCTTCCCCTCTTCAGGAACCACACGTTTGTCTGGCCTCTCAACAGATACCCCTCCGTTGTAGTTGCACCTACGGTACTGCCATCTGTATCGCTGAGGCACGCAAGCCTCCCCACCAACGGCAAGGTCCATGGTTCATGGGGGTAGGCTTCAGGAGTAAAAGGGAGAATTTCATTCCTCTCTTGTTAGTCATACTTGCGGTCCCCTTCTTGCTTGTATCTGTACAGACATATTGCCCATGTAAGCCTTCGTGAATAATAAGTAACGATAAACGAAATTAATTGTGTTGCGCTTCTTCATTTTAAGGTCAACATTACGTTGTAACAGCTCATCTCACAGATCAAGCGCTGAGTTTTTGTGATCAGAGTTAGTTGGATTGGTCGGAATGTGCTGATCCGCCGTTCTGGCCACCTCACTGAGATAATTACAATTTATATTTACTACGTATAATCTACTTGTTTCATCCCGACGAAGTACGGTTTGCCAGGACGAACAGAAACCGGCGCACTTATAAAGGTAAATTTCGCGGGCATGGCATTTTTAACTAAGCCATTTAATTCCAAAGGTAAAACTTCGTGTTCTCATTACTTATTTACAACATGAGAGAAAGACATTTTATCATAGAATATTTGTTTCGATATAGCTTCCCCTCCCACCGATGTGACGGGCGTTTTATGTGATCGGAAACCTAATGCCATAATAAATCATTCCAGCACTAGCCATTATTTAATCTAATAGACTTTTCGTATTGCCTTCTCTGCTCAGATCACCTGTAACGTGCCTTACAAGACCGGTGATAAGATTCGCTGATTTTGCTGTTCTTATGAAAATGAAGAAGCGTTACCCGACCTGTTGAATGGAATGCACAGTCTAATGGTACAAAATACTTATTGGTAGTAAACTGGAGGAAGACAAAATTACTGAGAAGTAACAGAAGTGACAATAGCGAGGAACTTAACATCAAAACTGGTGGTCACGAAATAGACCAAGTTACGGAACTCTGCAGCCTTGGAAGCAAAATAATCCTTGACGGACGAAACAAGGGGGATATCAGGGGCAGACTGGCAGAGTCAAAGAGGGCATCCTGGCCATTATAAGTTTACTTGGATCAGACAGGGCCGCTAAACTGAGGAAGAAATTTCTGAGCAGATCTATTTGGAGCACATCAATGTACGGCAGTGAGTCGTGGACTGTGGGAAAAACGGAACGAAAGAGAATTGAAGCATTTGAGAAGTGGCTTTACAGAAGAATGTTCACAGTTGGGTCAACTGAACGAGGAATGAGGAGGTTCTCTGATGTATTTGACGTATCGTTGAAAGGAACATATGGAAAACGCTGACAAGAAGAAGGGACAGAATGATAGGACATGTGTTAAGGCAGCAGGGTATAACCTCCATGGTAGTAGAGGGAACTGTAGAGGGTAAAAAGTGTAGGAGAAAACAGAAAGTAACTGAGGATGTAGGTTGCAAGTGCTACTCTGAGATGAAGAGTTTGGTGGCGGAGACGAATTCGTGCTGCCGCATAAAACCAGTCGGAAGACTGATGACTCAAAGAAAGGATGCTTAATCTTTCAATTTTACAGGTTATTGGATCAGCAACCATTACTCTGTCAAGAAGAGAAAATTAGAAACATCGAAATACTGCAGTACGCAACATAAGCGGGAGAGATTTTCTGTCATATGATGATACGAAAGAAGAACATTTAGCGTTAGCTGAAGGACAGCGTAGACAACATAGTGGATATATTGCGGTTGTACTTTCGAACTTTCAACGTAATATCCATCAGCCGATTTGTTTTTACTAACGGGATACAAAATGCTGAAACGATTTGCTTGTCGATAAACGACAGCCTTACCTAAATTTCGTAGGCTTCAATAGTCAGGAACACTGCTTTAATGTGAGATGTAAACAGATGGGTATATGTGGCTAAGAAGCTCGTGTTTATCTGTCCACAGTGGTCCAAACAGTGAGGCTCTCTGCTCGCCTTGTGTGCTAGTGAAATCCTTTGCTCACAGAGAAAATCGACAGACGAAGATGGCATACATTTCTTACAAGCAGCATATGTGTGTCAAACTTTCAGAAGGAAACGAAGGTAGAATGACGACTGGAATACATTTGTGCCTCTCTCACGCTGCTGTGGTCCACAAAGGTGATCCAGAGTGAACACGCATTACACATTATGCAGTATCTCTTAAGAATTGCGCAAACTAAAATGACCTCATTCATTTTATCCTAAAAGTGAAGGAGCCACCAATTCGGACGATGTCGATGTACTTCGTGCAAACTCATGCAATGAAAGC
Source organism: Schistocerca nitens (assembly GCF_023898315.1). Taxonomy (NCBI): domain Eukaryota; kingdom Metazoa; phylum Arthropoda; class Insecta; order Orthoptera; family Acrididae; genus Schistocerca; species Schistocerca nitens. The sequence goes on from NC_064620.1 coordinate 527,469,470, forward strand.
CACTACTGTCTACTATAATTTAAAGTGAGTGCATGCCTCCGGTATTACCGTGCTAAAACTACTGCACTTTGTATAAAATTTCATCCGTGAATGCAATCTGACTGCTCAAAAAATTACACTCTAACTTCAAATAATTAATTCAAAAGAATGGCCCTGACTAAAAAGAAATCTTAACAATAACCTATACATTTCATTAAGCACTTACCTCACAAAAATCTTCATTACGCTAACTACTGCAATACAACGAGCGTCAATACCGCCAGCTAAATAAAAGATTCTAAATACTAAAGCCACTAACTACTAATAGGCATATGGTTAGCAAAGGAAAGATTTTGTTGCAAACCAAATAATTTTTTTTTTTCCTTGGAGAATGGAAAGGTCGTGTGGCTAGGGCTTCCCGTCGGGTAGACCTTTCGCCTGGTGCAAGTCTTTAGAGTTGACGCCACTTCGGCGACTTGCGTGTCGATGGGGATGAAATGATGATGATAAGGACAACACAATACCCAGTCCCTGAGCGGAGAAAATCTCCGACCCAGCCGGAAATCGAACCCGCACCGTTAGTATGACATTCCGTCGCGCTGACCGCTCAGCTACCAGGGGCGGACTTTTTTACCTTAATAATGTGACATCCAATTCAGACACAAACATAAATCATCATTGACATCTAGTACAAAGGTATATAATCATGAATAATATTCAGTCTCCGGGTCGAACATGTACAGGTCGTTAGCCTACGCTAACACTTCAGACCTCTACCCTCCAACGGCTCAACATTACTTCCATCACTGCTGGCGACTAACTTCCAACTGCCCAACAGTACTGGCGATTAACTTTCAACAACGAGTGCAACCAGCCACAGAGTCTCTTACAAAGAAAGTGCAGTCAGAGATCCAACGTAAAGCGCTACACAGCGCTGCCAACACAGAAGTAGCCCACTTGCAAACTGCAGGAATGAATGTGCGACGTACAACGAACGTATACGTTAGGACTGTGCCGCGAAATGTGGGTTCGTGGCAGCAAACGACTGATACGAGTGTCTTTGCTAACAGCACGACATCGCCTCTCCTGGTCTCTAGACCATATCGGTTGGACCCCAGACGATTGGAAAACCATGAATTGGTCAGATGAGTCCCATTTCAGCTGGGAGGAGCTGATGGTACGATTCGAGTCCTGCGCAGACCCCACGAAGCCATGGACCCAAGTTGTCAAAGTGCAAAATGGTTGTGATTCCATATTGCTGTCGACTGTTGTTACATGGGATGGACTGGGTTCTCTGGTCCAACAGAACCGATCATTGACTGGAAATGATCGGTTACTTGGACACTGTTTGCAGCCATTCATGGAGTTCATTTTCCGAAACTTGTCACCGGGCCACAGTTGTTCGCGCTTGTTTTGGAGAATATTCGGGACGATTCGAGCGAATCATTCGGCCACTCAGATCACCTTACATGAATGTTGTTGTTGTTGTTGTTGTGGTGGTCTCCAGTCCTGAGACTGGTTTGATGCAGCTCTCCATGCTACTCTATCCTGTGCAAGCTTCTTCATCTCCCAGTACCTACTGCAACCTACATCGTTCTGAATCTGCTTAGTCTATGCGTCTCTTGGTCTCCCCCTACGTTTTTACCCTCCACGCTGCCCTCCAATACTAAATTGGTGATCCCTTGATGCCTCAGAACATGTCCTACCAACCGATCCCTTCTTCTGGTCACGTTGTGCCACAAACTCCTCTTCTCCCCAATCCTATTCAGTACCTCCTCATTAGTTATGTGATCTACCCATCTAATCTTCAGCATTGTTCTGTAGCACCACATTTCGAAAGCTTCTATTCTCTTCTTGTCCAAACTATTTATCGTCCATGTTTCACTTCCATACATGGCTACACTCCATACAAATACTTTCAGAAAAGACTTCCTGACACTTAAATCTATACTCGATGTTAACAAATTTCTCTTCTTCAGAAACGCTTTCCTTGCCATTGCCAGTCTACATTTTATATCCTCTCTACTTCGACTATCATCAGTTATTTTGCTCCCCAAATAGCAAAACTCCTTTACTACTTTAAGTATCTCATTTCCTAATCTAATACCCTCAACATCACCCGACTTAATTCGACTACATTCCATTATCCTCGTTTTGCTTTTGTTGATGTTCATCTTATATCCTCCCTTCAAGACACCATCCATTTCGTTCAACTGCTCTTCCAAGTCCTTTGCTGTCTCTGGCAGAATTACAATGTCATCGGCGAACCTCAAAGTTTTTATTTCTTCTCCATGGATTTTAATACCTACCCCGAATTTTTCTTTTGTTTCCTTTACTGCTTGCTCAATATACAGATTGAATAACATCGGGGAGAGGCTACAACCCTGTCTTACTCCCTTCCCAACCACTGCTTCCCTTTCATGTCCCGCGACTCTTATAACTGCCATCTGGTTTCTGTATAAATTGTAAATAGCCTTTCGCTCCCTGTATTTTACCCCTGCCACCTTTAGAATTTGAAAGAGAGTATTCCAGTCAACATTGTCAAAAGCTTACATGAATTCCATCGAATATTTAAGGGACATAATCGTGAGGACCGTTAGTGAACAAAATTCTGCACCGGCAACACTTTCGACACTTTCAGTGTTGTGAGGCAGCATGGCTCAATATTCCTGCACGGAACTTCCAATAACTTGTCGAGTCGATGCCAAGTCGAGCCGCTGCACTACATCGGAGAGCAGGAGAGGCGATGTCGTGCTGTTAGCAAAGACACTCGTATCAGTCGTTTGCTGCCACGAACCCACATTTCGCGGCACAGTCCTAACGTATACGTTCGTTGTACGTCGCACATTCATTCCTGCAGTTTGCAAGTGGGCTACTTCTGTGTTGGCAGCGCTGTGTAGCGCTTTACGTTGGATCTCTGACTGCACTTTCTACATCGGGAGCTCCGACACTACAATAGGAGGTAAATTCAAATGGTTCAAATGGCTCTGAGCACTATGGGACTTAACATCTGAGGTCATCAGTCCCATAGAACTTATAACTACTTAAACCTAACCAACCTAAGGACATCACACACATCCATGCCCGAGGCAGGATTCGAACCTGCGACCGTAGCGGTCGAGCGGTTCCAGACTGAAGCGCCTAGAACCCCTCGGTCACAGCGGCCGGCTATAAGGAGGTATCCCATGATTTTTGTGACATCAGTGTATATCTCAAAGCTATGCCAAACGTGAATGGTCTCCTGCCTCTACCATGCATGTATTTCTCCATCAAGTTAGGGAATTCGTGAGAGATTTTAAATTAATGCACCCCATTGGTGTACGATACCACACATTCACAAGAAGGATGAAAATACCCCCAAACGTTTTACAGTCAACCCTAATGCTGTTTAGAGAATGGGTAAGTAACTATCTGAATTCTCGGATGACTCACGGGGAAAAAAAAGCAGTTATTGATCCTCGCACATACAAAGACACATTCCGAACAAAGAGCTAACCTTGATCACATGGCTACACAATTGCGTAGTATGTTCCGCGGATGCATATGAGAATTCATGCAACATTGAATTACGCCAGTACGACGCAAGCAAGCAACAATCTCATCAATGACCCTAGACGTTGCAACTTAGTAATGCCCATCACAAGTAATGCACAAGGCAGAAGTCTGACTGTAACTAATCGTCAACAAGCAGATCTGTGAAAACCAAGTGAAGACTAACCGAACTGGAAGGTCTGCACCAAGCAACCTTTTTCGCTGATAAGACTCCAGCCTCGAGGTACAGCTTGGAGACATTCGTGCAAATAATATAAGGGGCGATCAAAAAACGTCCGTCTGAAGGCGTTGCTGCAGTGTATATCCAACGTAGTGCGACTCCGATGTGAGCATACAAGCACCGACATGTGGCAATAGATTAGTGTGCCATTCATGTCTCTTCGACGTGGATGTGGCAAATGCGGAACCGTTAATTATGGCGACGTTGTTACCAAATGTATCCAAACAGAACCAAAGTGTTTCCTTGGCTGCCGAAGGATAAACACAGGTAGACATTCATTAGAGCATGAAGATTGTGTATGGGGCAGCATGTCAGTGGAACGGTGCGCCAAGTTCCATGCTGGTAGCGATTCCACACAAGACGACCGTCGATGCTGGAGGCCGCCCTCATCCATAGCTAGTGTCTCCATCGCTGGGGAACGGCACTGCGCAAAGCTGGAGAAATTACGGCGTGCAATTACGGCGACACTCCTGGAAAAACTGCGACAAGGAGTGCTGCTGCATCACGATAACGCACTTCCCCGGATCGCAGATGCCGTAACGCAGAAGTTGAGGCAACTCAGGTGGGAGACACTCGAGCATTCGCCCTATACTCCCAGTCTCTCTCCAGGCAATTATCACGCCTTCGGTCGGTGCCTTAGAGGATCAGCGATTCCTGTCGCACGTGGATGTGCAGCAGGCAGTTTCGGAATTCTCCAAGTAGCAGAACACGGTGTTTTACCGAAGAAGATCTGCAACCTGGTGCGCTGGTGCGTCGAGGAACGTTTGCCTCAATGTTCACGGCGATTTAACCTGATTGGCATACGGATTCTGGACTGTACCAACGTCGAATGGAAACTTTTCGATCTCCCCTTACAGAAATCGTATGGCAAAGTGTACTTGTATTGTATAACAAAATTCCGATCGACAACCCAACTGACACACAGTCAACGAACCCACCGACAAGATAACCTCCGCTTCACCTGACCAGCACACCAGGGAGTTCAATGGAACAATGTAGAAGGTATTGGTGCCCACAACCAATTATACACTGAGCTGTCAAACTACACACTGTGCTGGACAGCGACAACACGATAAGGAAAATGCACTGCCTGAATTTACGTCAACGGCCAGGGCAGGTAACCGGAACGTTAACGGCCACAAGACAGAAAATTCCGCTGGTGCACTTCAATTCAAATAACCAAGTGCAGTTAAACTCCACCGGAGGGTGGCTAAAATTTGCCAACTTGAAAACACACGTTGTTGCTCCAGGGAATATCCCAAGAGCCGACAACTAACTCCAAACAACACAATGTGAACAATCGTGACTTGCTGGTAGATTAAGTCAAAACTCAACTTTCATGTCAAGGAGCGGTGAGCAACAATGGAAACAGCACCACACACTCCGACACTGCATAGAGGCCGCCAGCGGGCCCGGCCACACTAGAGAGCCCGTATACAGAGAGAGTGGCCATAGGTGAAGTTGCCCGTGATTGGTTGATTAGCTTTGGCGCCATTTTTCTGCCAAACGTCTCTCGCGCTTCCTATGTTCGCCGTGCTTTTGAGTTGAATTGAAGTTCAGAGAACTTTTGGAAACGATTAAAAGGTATTTGAATTATTGAGAGACTTGTTATGCGTTGTGCATGCTGTAACGTCTAGTAGAAGAAAAAACCATATTATGTAGTAACGAGAAAATTATATGTATCATATTGTGTTATTGTATAAAATTATGTTTTTTTTATTATTTATTTTTGAGAACATCTGCGTCGGCGAGTAATGAAACCGCCACAGACGATAAATGTCCAACAAAGATTAAAATAGGTAACTAGCATATAATACGTGACAAACATTAATTTCTTTGTCTTCTTCATCTGGGAGTCGAGCGTGTAAGATATCCTGTGTCGTAGTAGCAAACGCTAGTGTAGCATTCTTTTGTCGAGACTAAGAGATGTACGCCATTACGTGTGAATTCATAAAGGTGTGTAACAATTGAAATATTTAAATGTTTTAATAGAGTTATTCAAATGAAAACTTGCATTATTAATTGTTAAAGCTTGCTTGCCTATTATCCCATCCTGTTGAGACATTTTTCAGTTATATAAATATTATCTGTGGTGCTGAGCTGCGGGGCGAACGAAAGAGCCGCTGCCGCGGCGTATTAAACGACTTCCAATATAGTCTATCATACCGCAAGGAAGCGGTAAAGTAATAGTAAAATAATATTATTTCTTTTAGCTTCCAGACTTGCAGTGCAGATCAGCAGATTTTATGATGTGTTGCAGGTTGACGCGGGCTGCTGATAGTATATAATTCACAGTACAAATAAGTTAATGTACCGTCAAAATCTAATAGGAATCTTGCTGTGCTCCGTTCTGGTCTGGCAAACTTTATAGTGAAAACGTATTTTTTCATTAAGAGTCTCATGTTCTTGTGCTAGTCGTGGTATTGAATGGTGTTTTACCGAGAAACAAAATCCACTGCAAAATTTTGTTGTTGAACGATCATACGAACTGTAACATCAGTATTCATAACAAAGTAATTTCAATTTTCAATAACTATAAAGTAGGGAAGATATGTTAATTTTTAGAATGAGTTACAGTCACGAAAAAACGTTCCTTTAATTGTAGGCCAGATACAGAACAATAAGATCTCAATATATATATTTTGTTTTGTTAAAAGGTAATGATGATAAAGAAATTCAAAGCACAGCATTGCTAAAAAGTATTTCGCGGCTCTTTTCATATATGCGTTGTTACGCTAATAATCATAATAATAATAGAAAAGAGTTTATAACGAAACAAATACGACAGAGACGCGAAAATGCATGTTCGATTGTTGTATATCTTTTTTAAGTTCTTATTTCTTTAATAGTTCGTGCATACTGGTAGCATCACAAGCTTTTCTGAAGCCAAAATCTGACAGTCCTTGCTGGAAACGGAAAGTTCCTGTGATTGTTGTGCCATGCTCATTCGACTTTATAGCGTCAAACTTTATTTCGTTCCGAATCAGAACACTAGGCATTATTTTGGTTTCAGTATTATTGCCTGACTGTTGACGCAGGCAAGTTGTAAGCACGTTTTCCGCAGTTGTCGTGGTTGCTGAAACATTATTCGTAGTAACTAATTGTAGGTACTCTTGAAGACAGTTTTTAATAGGCCTACTTACTGTGGGGTAGAAGAGATACGGTAGTTTTCTTTTATATTGGTCGTTATTACAGTAGCCTACATTTAACATTACCTGATTTTTGTAATCTTTTTCGTTTGTTATCTACGAGAGATATTCAGTATACCGGGTGATCAAAAAGTCAGTATAAATTTGATAACTTAATAACCAACGGAATAATGTAGATAGAGAGGTAAAAATTGACACACAAGCCTGGAATGACATGGGGTTTTATTAGAACCAAAAAAAAAAAACACCCCGTATTGCTAGACGCGTGAAAGATCTGTTGCGCGCGTCGTTTGGTGGTGATCGTGTGCTCAGCCGCCACTTTCGTCATGCTCGGTCTCTCAGGTCCCCAGACCTCAGACCGTGCGTTTATTGGCTTTGGGGTTACCTGAAGTCGCAAGTGTATCGTGATCGACCGACATCTCTAGGGAAGCTGAAAGACAACATCCGACGCCAATGCCTCACCATAACTCCGGACGTGCTTTACAGTGCTGTTCACAACATTATTCCTCCACTACAGCTATTGTTGAGGAATGATGGTGGACATATTGAGCATTTCCTGTAAAGAACATCATCTTTGCTTTGTCTTACTTTGTTATGCTAATTATTGCTATTCTGATCAGATGAAGCGCCATCTGTACGTTTGTATTTTTTTGGTTCTAATAAAACCCCATGTCATTCCAAGTATGTGTGTCAATTTGTACCTCTCTATGTAAATTATTCCGTGAATTATTCAGTTTTCAAATTTATACTTACTTTTTGATCACCCATATATATGAAAGAATGTCGTAAGCAGTTGTTTGCTTGTGACATGCAAAAAGTTTGAAGACGTGACAAGAAGTACTAATATGTCTCACACTTTTTGCATGTCACAAGTAAACAACTGCTTACGACTTTCATTCATCTGACGTAATATAGGAACGTTAAATCTTTAGCGTTAAGCACTTCCGTTACAAAACAAATGCTATACACTATATTTTTTTATTTATGTTACTTTTATTGCAATATGTCTAGTAAACGAACTTTAAAGGAGATAAATGCAAGTAATGAATAATTTTTACAGCCACTGTATCAAATTTTCCTATGCTGTGCTTAGTAGGCTACTATGAGTATATTATAGCTGTAAAGAAAGGCATTTAACGAATGATTTCGCCATGTTGTCTTGTGCTTTTGATTCGGTGAGTGTGTACTCCACTACTCCACTACTGGCCATTCAAAAGTCCCGCCCGCAGTTTGGCAGAAAAATGGCCGTCGTATCGTTCGGTTGGCCACTCTCTCCCTATACAGGCTCTCTACGGCCACACTACCGCCGCGGAGATTTCCTCGCTGATCCGCGCCAAGCGCCAACCGACCAACTGCCCGCATACAGCCCAGCCAGAAACTATAAGCGCCAGACAAAAGATAGTCCAAGGCGCGAATATCGATACACACCGCTGCTGCCAACCGTGGAAAGAGAGAATAACAGCATAATCGAGATAACTGCGGGCTAGAACCAAGGTTTAATCCAACGCATAGCCTGAGCCAGCCACGGCTCAATGTGCAGTCCCTGATATTATAGTGATACGCAAAACGAGAGTTATAAAGCGTATGAAAGAATTACTAACGTTTTGTGGCTCGTAAAAATGTTTCAAAAATAGATACACAGCACACACTAAGATAATAGACTGCAATGGGTAAATAACGACTTGCATGTCTCACAAGGGGGACGCTTCAGACATAAGCAACCGATTCGGCTCATATTTGATTTGAGACGGCGCCAGTGTGTAACCTAAAATGAAAAACTCTTATGATATTGTGGCTGGACAACCCCCACCCCCCACCCCCCTTGAGAAAACTAAAGCTTGCTGATAACAAGTTTATTCACATTTTGGATTCGTGGCGTGGACAAAGTAACACCGTTATGTATGGTAGCATATTTATACAAAATGTTTCACAATTCATGTTACATACTCCTAGAAGCTGTAGAGGGGACGTAGTAGTGAAGTTTTACATAGGAATCCCTGTCCGCAAACGTCATCGAACGACGTTACAGAGTGCCAAATGTGTAGGCGCCGTCGCCTGTAAATGTATGTATATAGAGTGTAATTCCGTACCCGCCAGGTTAGTCGAGAGAGCTAATGCACTGCTTCCTGGACTCGGGTAGGCGCGCCGGCCCCGGATGGAATCCGCCCGCCGGATTAATGACGAGGGCCGGTGTGCTGGCCAGCCTGGATGTAGTTCTTAGGCGGTTTTCCACATCCCTCTAAGTGAATACCGGGCTGGTCCCCGCGTTGCGCCCCAGTTACACGACTTGCAGACATTTGAACCACGTCCGCACTTTTCCATGATTTACACTAGACGCAGACAGATGGGGTAATCTGATTCCGTTCCGGGAGGGTACGGGGTGGCGGCAGGAAGGGCATCCGGCCACACCTTCACATTAAAATGCCAATCCGATTTAACGACGCCAACCCCGCGCAAAATGCGGGACAAAGGCGCAAGCGATAGATAGAACACAGAGTAATTCCGTGATGATGTTACAAACCTTCTAATGTGATGTAGAAGGATAAATACGAGGGCAGTTCAATAAGTAATGCAACACATTTTTTTTCTCGGCCAATTTTGGTTGAAAAAACCGGAAATTTCTTGTGGAATATTTTCAAACATTCCCGCTTCGTCTCGTATAGTTTCATTGACTTCCGACAGGTGGCAGCGCTGTACGGAGCTGCTAAAATGGCGTCTGTAACGGATGTGCGTTGCAAACAACGGGCAGTGATCGAGTTTCTTTTGGCGGAAAACCAGGGCATCTCAGATATTCATAGGCGCTTGCAGAATGTCTACGGTGATCTGGCAGTGGACAAAAGCACGGTGAGTCGTTGGGCAAAGCGTGTGTCATCATCGCCGCAAGGTCAAGCAAGACTGTCTGATCTCCCGCGTGCGGGCCGGCCGTGCACAGCTGTGACTCCTGCAATGGCGGAGCGTGCGAACACACTCGTTCGAGATGATCGACGGATCACCATCAAACAACTCAGTGCTCAACTTGACATCTCTGTTGGTAGTGCTGTCACAATTGTTCACCAGTTGGGATATTCAAAGGTTTGTTCCCGCTGGGTCCCTCGTTGTCTAACCGAACACCATAAAGAGCAAAGGAGAACCATCTGTGCGGAATTGCTTGCTCGTCATGTGGCTGAGGGTGACAATTTCTTGTCAAAGATTGTTACAGGCGATGAAACATGGGTTCATCACTTCGAACCTGAAACAAAACGGCAATCAATGGAGTGGCGCCACACCCACTCCCCTACCAAGAAAAAGTTTAAAGCCATACCCTCAGCCGGTAAAGTCATGGTTACAGTCTTCTGGGCCGCTGAAGGGGTTATTCTGTTCGATGTCCTTCCCCATGGTCAAACGATCAACTCTGAAGTGTATTGTGCTACTCTTCAGAAATTGAAGAAACGACTTCAGCGTGTTCGTAGGCACAAAAATCAGAACGAACTTCTCTTTCTTCATGACAACGCAAGACCTCACACAAGTCTTCGCACCCGAGAGGAGCTCACAAAATTTCAGTGGACTGTTCTTCCTCATGCACCCTACAGCCCCGATCTCGCACCGTCGGATTTCCATATGTTTGGCCCAATGAAGGACGCAATCCGTGGGACGCACTACGCGGATGATGAAGAAGTTATTGATGCAGTACGACGTTGGCTCCGACATCGACCAGTGGAATGGTACCGTGCAGGCATACAGGCCCTCATTTCAAGGTGGCGTAAGGCCGTAGCACTGAATGGAGATTACGTTGAAAAATAGTGTTGTGTAGCTAAAAGATTGGGGAATAACCTGGTGTATTTCAATGCTGAATAAAACAACCCCTGTTTCAGAAAAAAAATGTGTTGCATTACTTATTGAACTGCCCTCGTACATCAATTTGATGTAAGGAACGAGTCGAAAATTGTAAGCGAAAACCGCTCTCATAGCTGTCACAGTGGAATACCTATACCTCTACTGGTGCTGTTGCTAGGATTGTAGGATAGGCGAATTTCAGAGAAGGTAGTATTGACCAAAACAAGAAAAAATGTCCAATAAACATGTCTATAAAAGGCTTACTGTAAGATTTATGAGCACTTGTTCAATAGATGTTTTTCACAGTAGCAAAGATGAACAAATGCTCATATTTCGTCAAATATGCGTTTTAGAGCCCATGTTTGCAGGACATTTTTGCCTTGTTTTGGTCCATACTACCACCTATGAAAGTTGACTGCCCTAAAATATTAGCAACAACAGTACCATTACATGTAGTCCGTTCTCACAGGTATCAGAATGGTTTTCGCCTACAATTTTCGACTCGTTCCCTTACGGTACAGGGACCCTTACCTCAAATTAACACATTTATCCTTCTCCATCGTCCTAGAATATCTATAACATCACACAATCGTCGTCTATACACATACATTTAGAAGCGCCGGCACCTACAACTTCGGCGCTCTGTAACGTCGTTGGATGACGTTCCCAGACATGGGTTGCTATGTCAACTTCATCTACTACGTACTCTCTACCACCTCTAGAAGCGTGTAACATGATTTGTGAAACTCTCTGTAGATGATGAGGACCAACCAACTTGCGCTGTAGAAGTAATACCGCCAAACTGCACATCTGAGTACCAGCTATGTGATTCTTATTTCATCGCCCACTTAAAAGGTTTATTCTGATGTTTCAAAATTACAATTTGTTTCTGGAAACCCCATGGGAATTGCACAACAGAGTGGAGGCAATAACGATTCACAGCATGATTCATGATCAACTTCCAGTAACAATTTTTTGAGACAATCTTACCGCATACTTGGTACGCATCAGAATTAATTTCCGTAAAATAAATATTTTTAAATATAAACCAAGTGCATTTTCCTCTGAAGATTGCATTCTTTATATGTACTTAGTGCCTCGAGTGTCATCCATTTAGTTGCTCGAAGGAAATTGAAGATGTGTAACAGAGTGAGCGAAAGAGTCATTGTAAAGCAACCATTATTAAATGTTTAATTCCTGCGCTTACCGATTTAGACATGTAAAAGAATAAAAATAAAAAAACCTGCAGAATCCAGCTGGGAATCGAACTCAGGTTCTCTCCTCCATAGCCAGATGCCTTCGTTGCTACACAAGCGGAGCTTTCCTTAAACAGCTCTTACCTTGTTGGTACATAAACCACCATCGAGAAAGCTTCGTTCTTCAATTTCTAAGAGAATATGTGTTTGCGAACCCCATGTATGTTGGTGAAAAATGCTCAATTTTCTGTTATCTATCAATCCTGTCAATTCTAAGTCGACTGTACGTCATGAGCTTTAGGGTTTTACTATTTTTATTGCAAAAACGTTGGGTTGTAGAGCAAATCTATGTTAGAGTCTTACATTTTAGGTTGTACACAAGCAAATTACCAAATATGAGTCGAATCGGTTCGGCTTGTCCAGGCTTTACCCTTGTGAGTACAGGATAAAATACTTAAGTAACCAGAGTCATAAAAGCTGCAAATGCTGCTAATTTGTGCTGGCTTCACACTTGTAGAGATCCATAGTGCAATGTGGCTGTTTCACCGTGTATGTACCCAGCTATTCAAAGTAAATGCAGTTGAAACTGTACAGCCCACTTTACAGCAGTTCCACATTTCTCTTAAGTAAAATGAATACGATTCCGTGAAGCAATTCTACTACATCTAACAGCAAGATGCTCGACAGCAAAAACCCTTGTCGACTTATCTTAGTTGGTAGCTGAAAATGCTACCATACAGAGATAAATTTGTCTGCTAACAACCTTGATTAGTAGTAAAAAGAATATCCTTATTTGCGATCAAAAATCATCTAACTTCGCCTTATCACGCACGGTCCGTGCGGCTGTCCCCGTCGGAGGTTCGAGTCCTCCCTCGGGCATGGGTGTGTGTATGTTGTCCTTAGTGTAAGTTCGTTTAATTTAGATTAAGTAGTGCGTAAGCTTAGGGACCAATGGCTTCAGCAGTTTGGTCCCACAAGGCCTTACCACAAAATCATCTAACTTCACTTCGATGAGATGGCGTAGCCCTACATTCAATTAATTTATCAAGACATGGGTCATTGTTCTATCTAACAAAGATTGGACAACACGTGATTTTGAAAAAGAATGTACTGCTCTTCAAAACAACGACACAAATTACAAGTTTCCAATGAGACTCGCGAGCATATTCAGTCTCGCAACACGAGCTTCCGTTGTCGTCAGCACGATATCATGTAGGAAACTGACAGCATGGAGGAGCATGAAATGAGCTTAAAAATGAAGCAATAACTAGCTTATCAACGCTTTATAAGTTGTCTCACAGGTATTCTTGAGCATAACAAATTTTTCAACATCATAGCGCTTCACCAAGCTAATGTAATTTCATCAGAATAGTACGCTCCATCACAACGTAGCTCTTTAACATTCCAAAATAGACATTCCAGCGAACGCAATGACGCTATAATTTCTGACTTCCTTTCGAACAAGAAGCACATGGCAAACTCTACCGGCAAGGTAAGTTAGTGGCTGATGTCAACGGCTCACCAGAGATAAAATTTCTTATGCAGCGGTTATGCAAAGAGTTTACGGACGTATTACAAATTACATGTGACGTAGCGGGCAAGCTTAACATCTCAGAGATAACTCTAAAATAAATACTACAGATCTTTAACAAATAAGCGATGAGAAAATGAAAGATCCTTAACAGGCGCCTTTCAGTATCAAAAATCATTATTAAAGCGTCTGCCCAGTCAAATTTAGCAACAATTCCAATAAACTTCACGCATCGTGGAAAATTAGTTCTTTGATTTCTCTTGCTTCCTCGACGTCTTCTGTTAGCTCAAACTCATACGGATCACACATACTTCAGTAGTGTTCCAAAGTAGCTCTTACCAAAGTTCCATAAGCAGTTTCTTTTGTACAGAGACTGTATGTTCTGTGGTACCACGACGTGTCCTGTCTATAACTGAGTCATCGTGATCATTCTGCTCCAAACTTTATTGCACTTCTCAAACTTAAGATTTACAAAGCGTCCTACTGTGCTGTCCAGTAACTTTTCCGTTTCTGTCGTCCTGTTTCATCTGTGGTGAAACGGGTCCGCTTAGGTGTAGTAAACGTTGATAATGGTCATAGTTTATAAATCGACCGTGTGCTGTCCCGTTTCCATCACGTCTTCTGGTATTTGATCCTGAATGTATATCCTAAATGAAGTGAATGCTTGTATGTTCGCCTCATTTGAGGAAGAGTATGGTAACACAGGAAAATTGTTTTATATAGTCTTTATCAGAAAAGGTCATAATGTTACTTAATCCTGCATACTACCAGAATCTGTAATCGTCCGTTATTGCGCTAGCAATTGCACTTGAATTTATAGGCTTCCCACGTTAGTATACTTCAGGACTATTTTCAACCGATCGGGTAATTATCTTTTCTTCACATACAGTTTATGTCTCATGCTCTTCCTTGAAACACCAAAATTTGGTTTTGCAAGTGCGTCTCGACAAAATACCTTAAAACCAATTATATCGTTTCTCACTTTTAGCACTTTTCACTTTTTAAAGACTTTTTCAATAGATATAATCAGTAGATCGAAACTTACACTAAGAATGAAATAAAATTCTTGGTAGACACACCAGGAAATATGAATTTCTCAATGTTTATTAATTATTTTCCGGAAACACGTATATTTCAATGATTATTAATAAACTTCACAAACACTTCAACTGGTTTTATTTTCAGCAGAAACATATTAAGCATGGCACAGTAACTCAATTAACAGAAACTGAACTTGATCCCTGCGTGAGCAAAGAGACACTGCAAACGATGTTAAAGACATTTCATTACGTCCATCATTTACTGAATTATGTAATTATACAACCATAATCGCCGCAGGGGATGTGGTATATCTCCCGACTGCAGTGGACGTGAGTAAACTCACGTCCGGTGAAGAGCAGTCTTCAGTCCTCGCCAGATCTCCGCGACGCACATGTAACGTGAGAAGAAAAAACTCAAACAAAATACTTGGCAGTTTTCATTTAATACAAATATTATTACAATAGTCAGTGGCTCGTGGTCTTGCGGTAGCGTTCTCGCTTCCCGCGCACGGGGACCCGAGTTCGATTCCCGGCGGGGTCAGGGATTTTCTCTGCCTCGTGATGACTGGGTGTTGTGTGTTTTTCATCGTCATTTCATCATCATTGACTCGCAAGTCGCCGAAGTGGTGTCAACTAACAAACAAAACAAAAAAAAAGAGGACTTGCAATACTGCAGCCGAACTTCCCCGCATGGGGCCTCCCGGCCAACAATGCCATACGATCCTTTCATTATTACAATAAAATCATTAAATTAATAATATACACTGGGACGACAAAAGTCATGGAGTACTCCTAATGTCGTGTCAGATCTTCTTTCAACCGGAATAATGCACCAACTCGACGTGGTTTGGACCCAACGAGTCATTGGAAGTCCTCTACAGAAACATTGATGCATTCAGCCACTACCGCCGTCCATATTTCAAATGTGTTTCCGGAGCAGGATTTGTGCAAGAACTGATCTTGATTGTGTCCCATAAATGTTCGATGGGATTCATGTCGGCCGACCTGTGTGGCCAAATCATTTGCTAGACTTGTCCAGAATGTTCTTCAAACCAACAGCGAACAACTGTGGCCTGGTGACATGGCGCATTTTCATCCATAAAAATTCCATCGTTGAACGTGTAGTCCCTGAATGAATGCTAACAATCTCCAAGTAGCCCCCATTTCCAGTCAATGAACGGTTCAGTTGGACCAGAGGATCCAGACCGCTCGATGTAAACACAGCCCACACCATCGTGAAGCCACTATTAGCCTCCACAGTGTCTTGGTGACAAAATGGGTCTTTGAATTCGCGGGGTCTGCGCCACACTCAAACCGTACCATCGGCTCTTACCTGTGCAAGCTTCTTCATTTCCCAGTACTTACTGCAACCTACATCATTCTGAATCTGCTTAGTTTGTTCATCTTTTGGTCTCCCTCTACGATTTTTACGCTCCACGCTGCCCTCCAATGCTACATTTGTGATCCCCTGATGCCTCAGAACATTTCCTACCAACCGGTCCCTTCTTCTTGTCAAGCTGTGCCACAAATTCCTCTTCTCCCCAATTCTATTCAGTACCTCCTCATCAGTTATGTCATCTACTCATCTGATCTTCAGCATTCTTCTGTAGCACCACATTTCGAAAGCTTCTATTCTCTTCTTGTCCAAACTATTTATCGTAAAAGTTTCACTTCCATACATGGCTACACTCTATACAAATACTTTCAAAAACGACTTCCTGACACTTAAATCTAAACTCGATGTTAACAAATTTCTCTTCTACAGAAACGCTTTCCTTGCCAGTGCCAGTCTACATTTTATATCCTCTCTACTTCGACCATCATCAGTTATCTTGCTCCCCAAATACCAAAACTCCTTTACCACTTTAAGTGTCTCATTTCCTAACCTAATTCCCTCAGCATCACCTGACTTAATTCGACTACATTCCATTATTCTCGTTTTGCTTTTGTTGATGTTCATCTTATATCCTCCTTGCAAGACATTGTCCATTCCGTTCAACTGCTCTTCCAAGTCCTTTGCTGTCCCTGACAGAATTACAATGTCGTCAGCGAACCTAAAAGTTTTTATTTCTTCTCCCTGGATTTTAATACCTAACCCGAATTTTTCTTTTGTTTCCTCTACTGCTTGCTCAATATACAGATTGAATAACATCGGGGACAGGCTACAACCCTGTCTCGCTCCCTTCCCAACCACTGCTTCCCTTTCGTGCCCCTCGACTCCTACAACTGCCATCTGGTTTCTGTACAAATTGTAAATAGCCTTTCGCTCCATGTATTTTACCCCTGCCACCTTTAGAATTTGAAAGAGAGTATTCCAGTCATCATTGATAAAAGCTTTTTCTAAGTCTACAAATACTAGAAACGTAGGTTTGCCTTTCCTTAATCCTTCTTCTAAGATAAGTCGTAAGGTCAGTATTTCCTCACGTGTTCCAACATTTCTACGGTATCCAAACTGATCTTCCCCCAGGTCGGCTTCTACCAGTTTTTCCATTCGTCTGTAAAGAATTCGCGTTAGTATTTTGCAGCTCTGACTTATTAAACTGATAGTAATTTTCACATCTGTCAACACCTACTTTCTCTGGGATTGGAATTATTATATTCTTCTTGAAGTCAGAGGGTATTTCGCCTGTCACAGACATCTTGCTCACCAGATTGAGTTTTGTCAGGACTGGCTCTCCCAAGGCCGTCAGTAGTTCTAATGGAATGTTGTCTACTTCCGGGGCCTTGTTTCGACTCAGGTCTTTCAATGCTCTGTCTAACTCTTCACGCAGTATCGTATCTCCCATTTCATCTTTATCTACATCCTCTTCCATTTCCATAATATTGGCCTCTAGTACATCGCCCTTGTATATACCCTCTATATACTCCTTCCACCTTTCTGCTTTCCCTTCTCTGCTTATAACTGGGTTTCCATCTGAGCTCTTGACATTCATGAAAGTGGCTCCCTTTTCTCCAAAGGTCTCTTTAATTTTCCTGTAGGCAGTATCTATCTTACCCCTAGTGAGATAAGCCTCTACATCCTTACATTTGTCCTCTAGCCATCCCTGCTTAGCCATTTTACACTTCCTGTCGATCTCATTTTTGAGACGTTTGTATTCCTTTTTGCCTGCTTCATTTACAGCATTTTTATATTTTCTCCTTTCATCAATTCAATATTTCTTCTGTTGCCCAAGGATTTCTACTAGCCCTCGTCTTTTTACCTACTTGATCCTCTGACCAGGCCACTGGTCTAAATGATATGGTCTGGAACCGAGGAGAGGCGCTCAAGTCGACGTCTTGCTGTTAGCAAATGCACTCGCGCCAGTCTTCTGCTGCCGTAGCAGACTAACGCCACATCACCCCGCACTGTCCCAAGGGATACGTTGGAAGTACGCCCCACACTGATTTCTGCGATTATTTCACGTAGTGCTGGTTGTCTTTTAGCGCTGACAACTCTACACAAACGCCGCTACTCTCGGTCGTTGGCCTTGTTGAGAGCTAATGCCTGAAATTTAGTATTCTCGGACACTCTTAACAGTGTGAATCTCGGAATATTTCCCTAATGAAACTTCCTGGGAGATTAAAACTGTGTGCCCGACCGAGACTCGAACTCGGGACCTTTGCCTTTCGCAGGCAAGTGATCTACCATCTCTTTTTTTTTTGTCGTGCTGACCACTTTTTTTTATTTTTTTATTTTTTTATTTTTTTTATCCACCTCTTTTTTTGTTTGGCAGTTCACAAAACTAAATGAAGTCATCCTCTGCAAAAAAATAAAAATTAAAAATTAAAAAATTCAAAAAAATTCATTGTAAATCAAATCATAAATTTAAAGGAACAGGGATGTTGTTTTTATTTATTTATTTATTTATTTTCAATAAAGATCACTCTGTTGAAAGGAACATGTAGATCATTTCATGGTATACTATGTGCATTACATATTGAGTGGTGAGAGAAGTGTGAGGTTCATTAGCAGCTGTCAAATGTGCACACCGACTGCACCCGGCACATCCCAACTGCGTGGGGGGTCGAGGAAGACTGCCTGAAGATAGCTGGCAAAGGTTTTCCGATAGTGTGACCATCTATGAACCTCATTGTGGGCTTGCTGCAAGAAATACCAAAAGTCAAGTCGCGACTTGGCAGCATCCCCATAGAGGTACGCGATCGTCCAACCTTTGACCCAGATGATCGACTGTGATTTAGTCGCCGGAAAGTAGACACTCTCCGGATGTAAGAAGGAAGCAGGTGTAATATGTTGCGGGGTCACACGGAGGTAGCAAGCCACCATCTGTCTTCCTAGGAGCCATACGTCCACCACCGCGATACAAGTTAAGCGGTGATGGTCGTCATCCACTTGGCGACAT
Organism: Schistocerca nitens; assembly: GCF_023898315.1. Classification (NCBI taxonomy): domain Eukaryota; kingdom Metazoa; phylum Arthropoda; class Insecta; order Orthoptera; family Acrididae; genus Schistocerca; species Schistocerca nitens. The sequence continues at coordinate 527,488,290 of NC_064620.1, forward strand.
TTCGGGCATAGTGGAGTGCCCACTAGTCCAATTGCAAGGAGCCGTTGGTTGGTGTTGAACTTGCCACAGGCGACAGAGAACCACAGTGCCCGAACGAAGGTAGGAAGGAATTTTTGGTGCACATGTCTCCAAATCTTCGGCCAATGCAACTTGGGGAGTTTGAGTTCAATGACATTACGACTTATCCGTCGCAGCAGCCAAACATAAAAATCCTTCGCGCATGGCGGTCTCGTGCGCGGAAGCTCGTCTCTGATATAACTAAGTTCCACGATAAATGTTGATACATGCGCAAAATGGGGCGTAATGTTGCCCACCGCCACCGGAGGTGTGAGGGACGCTGGAACCAGGAGATCCAGTAGGCGGGATGTAAGGGAATCACGCCCGCTACGCCATTGCTTGTACTTCGTGGCTAGAAGGAGCGCCGTCGCTCGGCAGTGAACATTCCTAAGTCCGAGTACCCCCTTGTCCGTAGGGAGCGTGAGCGTTGCGTATCGCACCTTGAGGGGCGATCCAATCATCACAAAATAGCCTAGTGCTGATTGAAGTCGACGTCCGAGCATGAGTGGTAGGGGCAGGATCTGCGAAATATGCACCATTTGAGAAACCACATAAGTGTTCAGATACTCGACTCGCTGCAAAGGATCAAGGCGCCGTAGGAGATGTTGTCGGACCATGGTACGTGTTGTCTGTAAAATACGTTGGTAGTTAACTGCCGCAGTATGGTTTACAGAAGAGGTAAAGTCTATGCCGAGATAACGGAAGCGTTGCACATAAGGAAACGGATTGATTTCTTCCGGCGGAAGGCCCCTTCCAACCGGCATTGCTGCCGATTTGTTCATGTTCACTGCACTACCCGCCGTCACACTGTGGTCCAACAACAGTTCAAGGACCGTCTTCACCTCTTCCTCAGAACGAACGAGCATCAGGAGGCCGTCCGCATAGGCACGACATTTGAAGGTGTAGCCCCGTAGTTCCATCCCAGACAGAGAATTTGTTAGCCTCCCAATTAATGATTCCAACGCTATCGAGAACAGCAGCAGCGAAAGAGGGCAGCCCTGGCGAATGGATCGTCGAATTTGAATGGGCCCTGCTACACGCCCATTAACCTGTACCAAGGATTGTGCGCCCCCATAAATCTTTCTAATGAGACCAGTAAAACGATCCGGAAATCCCATTTGTTCCAGTACAGCGTACAGATAGTTGTGGCGCACCTTATGAAAATCACTGTCAAAATCAACTGCCACCATCGCCGCTTTAAGCCGGCACTCCTCCGCCAGCGCTATCACATCACGGCACTCGCCAGTAGCTGTTTGCACATTCACCGATCCACCCAGTATCGTCTGTTCTGGAGAGAGAACGCTACGAATTAACATACGACATCGGGACGCTAGCAACCGTGCGAAGGTCTTACAGTCGGCATTAAGCGGGATGATGGGGCGATGATGTGTGACCGTGATTCCTGGCTTCGGTGTATGTGCTGGCACCAAGAGGCCTTCCCTAAAAGCCGGCGGAATAGGCGCATCGGAATTCAAATTCTCGTTGTACATTTCCGTCCATCGCGGTGCTATTTCGTTGCGAAATTCGCCATAAAATTCAGCAGGAAGTCCATCAATGCCTGGGGACCGATTCAGCGCACCATGTGCGATCGCATCATGTACTTCCTCACAGCTAATGGCTTCCTGTAAGGTTCCCGCGGCTTCCACCGTCAGTGTACGGGAGACGTACGTGGCTATACGGTCGAGGTCATCGACAGGGGCTGCTTCTTCCCGATAGATGTGTTGGTAATGGTCGACGAATGCAGAGACATTGTCCGCTTGACGCGTCACTCTTCGGTCTTCGCGGGTAATTAATTCCCGTACCAAAACGCGTCGTCGGTGCTTTCGTTCATTCACGACGTGGTGCATGGAAGGAATCTCGTGCCTTATCGTATCGTGACATCTGGCGCTCACCATGGTTCCCTGAAGATGTTTCCGAGCTAAAGCCACTAGTTTAGCTTTTATCCTTTTGCGTTCGATCCAGATGTCCTGTCCCGGCGGACCATCATCCAGGTCGCGCAGTGCTGCAAAATAAAAGTCGGTCGTACGGCGGCGCCATTCTGCCATCTCCCTGCTATATGAGATGAACGTACGGCGAAGCGCCGGTTTAGCACAAGTCAGCCACCAATCAAGCTTCGTCGCATACCTTCCAACCCTTCGCTCGCACATCGTCCATGTCTCAAGTATCCCTTGACGGCATTCAGGATCATGTAGATGTTGAACGTTTAGTTTCCACGGGGCCTTATTGCTCCACACCTCTCTACGGGGAAGAAGCACCGTACAGATGTAAGCGCTGTGATCTGAAAATGCCAATGGCCAGCGTTCCGTGTCCTGGACATCATTTGCATGAGCCCGTGAGATATAAATGCGATCTAATCTGCTCGCCGAATGACTTGTCACATAGGTGTATCCCGGTGCATCTCCATGTCGTAATTCCCACGTGTCACTGAGTACAAGGTCGTTGACAAACGATTCGCAACTCCTGGCTGATGTTTCCTTGCGGCCATTGGTCTTTCTGGCTGAGAACACAGTTGAAATCTCCACCAATTATTACACATTCACAACGTCCATGGAATAGTGGGGCAATGTCTTCTACATGAAATCGCGCCCTTTCCCGCCGCCGATTGTTTCCCGACGATGCATAAAGATTGATGATGCGTGTCCCAAACGTCGTGAAAGCCATTCCCCTGGCCGACGGAAGATAACACACGTTTTCCACTGGGAAGCCATCTCGCACGTAAACTGCCACCCCACTCCCATTGTGATCTCCATGTGACAAATAGGATTGGTAGCCTGCGATGTATGGGAGTGCAGCTATGTGGACTACCTGCAGCAAAGCAATATCCACATCAGATGCCCAAATCGTTTCCTTCAGTACGTGTATTTTGGCTGGTGAACGCACGTCATTTATATTTAATGTCGCAATACGGTTCGCATGGCGTTGAATTCCAGCCTGTCGAGGCGCAACAACATCTTCCTGCATCGGCGCTGGGGCTGAGTTAGAAGACATTGTCTCGCCCCTCTCCCTTCAGCTTCAGCAATTATTAGGCCGTCTTCGTGAGTGACGGCTGCCTCTGTATGACGTCCGTCGCCTCCTCAATATCGTCATACCACATCTTTGCAGGCAGTGATATATTCGTGTCCATAGCCACAGCATCTGCGTCTGGAGAGCCCACTGGTTGTGATTCCTCTTCAGATTCACCACGTCCCGTTACCGTCAATGTGACAGACCGCTGCGGGTCTGATCGAACAGTTTCCATTGCCTCATCCTGTTTCGTAGAGGCTGTTGTGTCGTCTTGGTCCACAGACGCATCGTCGTCGGGGCAAGGGGAGTCATCCCGAGGAGATGTCGTACGACGCCGCCGTTTCCTCCTTTTCGGGGAACGTTGTTTGCGTGATCTTCCTTCCGTGTCCTCAGATTGTAGGAAATCACGGCTGCCCGACAGAAAAGCATCCGTAGGAACTGGAAGTGTTTCGAATCCCATCGTTGTACTTGGCGGGAGTTCGGTCGAAACTGATGTTGTCTCAGAGTGCGTTCCAGACGGAACAGCATCCGTAGTGGGTGGAACTGCTTCGTGTACTATCGGTGTGCTTGGTGGGAGTTCAGTCTCATCTGATGTTGTCGCCGTAGATTGTATGCCCGATCGAGCAGCATCCTCTGTCATCCCGACGTCTGCGACAAGGTTTCGGAGAGTGCCATCTTGATCTTCCATCTGGGTTGTGTCCTTTCGGTGATCAGCGGACGCAGTGAGGGTTTTGGCATAGGTGATCGGTAGTATTGTCATCGCCGGCGATGGCTCCCGCACATTTGAAGGCAGTTGCGTAATCCGCCGTTGCATACAGTTCGACCTGAGGTGTCCCTCCTGGCCACAGCCAGAACATGTACGTGGTTGACCATAGTAAATCACCACCGCCCGACAACCACCAATTGTCAGATAGGACGGTAATGCTTCTGAAGATCAATAGTGATCTGTCGCACTCCGTTAAGAACGGGGTACGTGGCGATTTGTGTCCAGCGTTCTGCCGTGTGACCATGTACCGTGCCGTATGGCTTAAAAGCCTCGATAACTTCTTCAGCCGGGAGCTCAAATGGCAGCTCAAAAACACGTATTGTTCGTACACCCAGACCAGCATGTTCTACAGTTACCGAGCCGACATTCCCGTCACTATGGCAAAATCGGAGACCTGCTTTTGCCGCCTGTAGAATTCCCTCACACGCCGCGTCATTTACCATCTTATCATACACCGTGGGACTAATGATGGACAGGTGAATTCCTTCATTATCGTTTGGGGGTATCTTGACTTCCTCTCGAATGAATCGTTCCACTGCTAAAGCCTTTGGTCGTTCGTAGTCTTTGCAGAAATTGAATCGTAATTTAGTTTTCCTGTATTTGTTCGCCATGATCGTTGTTACTAGCCCGCGCGCAGACTAAGTCCGCAAGTAAACAAACACTCGCACACGCCGCACAGGCGGAAGTATCGGACCACCGCTTCGCACGGCCGCTAGCGCCGAACTGCCATCTGAGCTACCGAAGCACGACTCACGCCCGGTCCTCACAGCCTTACTTCTGCCAGTATCTCGTTGGGCGATAATCACGTTGTAAATACACTAGTGGCCATTAAAATTGCTACACCACGAAGATGACGTGCTACAGACGCGAAATTTAACCGACAGGAAGAAGATGCAGTGACATGCATATGATTAGCTTTTCAGAGCATTCACACAAGGTTGGCGCCAGTGGCGACACCTACAACGTGCTGACATGAGGAAAGTTTCCAACCTATTTCTCATACACAAACAGCAGTTGACCGGCGTTGCCTGGTGAAACGTTATTGTGATGCCTCGTGTAAGGAGGAGAAATGCGTACCATCACGTTTCCGACTTTTATATAGGTCAGATTGTAGGCTATCGCGATTGCGGTTTATCGAATCGCGACATTGCTGCTCGCGTTGGTCGAGATCCAATGACTGTTAGCAGAATATGGAGTCGGTGGGTTCAGGAGGGTAATACGGAACGCCGTGCTGGATCCCAACTGCCTCGTATCACTAGCAGTCGAGATGACAGGGCTCTTATCCGCATGGCTGTAACGAATCGTGCAGTCACGTCTCGATCCCTGAGTCAACAGATGGGGCCGTTTGCAAGACAACAACCATCTGCACGAACAGTTCGACGACATTTGCAGCAGCATGGACTATCAATTCGGAGACCATGGGTGCGGTTACCCTTGCCGGCCGGTGTGGCCGTGCGGTTCTAAGCGCTTCAGTTTGGAACCGCGTGACCGCTACGGTCGCAGGATCGAATCCTGCCTCGGGCATGGATGTGTGTGATGTCCTTAGGTTAGTTAGGTTTAAGTAGTTCTAAGTTATAGGGGACTGATGACCTCAGAAGTTAAGTCCCATAGAGCTCAGAGCCATTTGCGGTTACCCTTGACGCTGCATCACAGGCAGGAGTGCCTGCGATGGTGTACTCAACGACGAACTTGGGTGCATGAATGGCAAAACGTCTTTTTTTCGGATGACTCCAGGTTCTGTTAATAGCATCATGGTGGTCGCATCCGTGTTTGGCGACATCGCGGTGAACGCACATTGGAACCGTGTATTCGTCATCGCCATACTGGCGTATCACCCGGCGTGATGGTATGGGGTGCCACTGGTTACACGTGTCGGTCACCTCTTGTTCGCATTCACGGCACTTTGAACAGTGGACGTCACATTTCAGATATGTTACGACCCGAGGCTCTACCCTTCATTCGATCCCAGCGAAACCCTACATTTCAGCAGGATAATGCACGACTGCATGTTGCAGGTCCTGTACGGGCCTTTCTGGATACAGAAAATGTTCGACTGCTGCCCTATCCAGCACATTCTCTAGATCTCTTACCAATAGATAACGTCTGGTCAATGGTGGCCGAGCAACTAGCTCGTCACAATACGCCAGTCACTACTCTTGATGAACTGTGGTATCGTGTTGAAGCTGCATGGCCAGCTGTACCTCTACACGCCATCCAAGCTCCGTTTGACTCAATGCCAAGGCGTATCAAGGCCGTTATTACGGCCAGAGGTGGTTGTCCTGGGTACTGATTTCTCAGATGGTTCAAATGGCTCTGAGCACTATGGGACTCAACATCTTAGGTCATAAGTCCCCTAGAACTTAGAACTACTTAAACCTAACTAACCTAAGGACATCACACACACCCATGCCCGAGGCAGGATTCGAACCTGCGACCGTAGCAGTCCCGCGGTTCCGGACTGCAGCGCCAGAACCGCTAGACCACCGCGGCCGGCACTGATTTCTCAGGATGTATGCACCCAAACTGCGTGAAAATGTAATCACATGTCAATTCTAGTATAATATATTTGTCCAACGAATACCCGTTTATCATTTGCATTTCTTCTTGGTGTAGCAATTTTAATGTCCAGTAGTGTATTTCCACATGAAACACTTGAGTATAAATGCCAGCTCCGCTAATACGCTGCCCTTTTATACCTTGTATACGCCATACCACCGGCATCTGTACACGTGCTCATCGCTGTCCCATGACCTTACTCACCTCACCGTACAGTACCATATAGTAAATAGCTGGCCAAGTTCTCGGTGTCACCGAGCCTTCTCGGTGTTTCACATTTCTTGCCAGGAGTCCAGTTTGTAGATACGTTTTTGTAATAGTCGCTGAACATATAACTGTAACATGGTACTTGAAGCTAATGGACTGTAATTTACTTTTATTTGCATTGCCTTACAGATAAATCGATTCAGCAAATCACATAAACGGTGAATAAACTTCGTTCTTTAACGGAAAATGTACGAGCGGCGAAGATAAGCTGTTGGCTCGTAATAGAACTATTATGGGAGTGGTACCGCCGGCGGGCTGTCGTGAGATAACGTACGGAAGATTGCTTGCAGATGGGACTCAGCTTATTATAGACTGCAGAGCTATCTCCTGGACTCGACAATCAAAGAAACATGAAACAGTGGGTGCGCGTGACTGCTATCGCACGCGTCATATTCCGAGTGCGGAGCCAGGCTTCCATAATATTCTTCCATTATGTTACGATGTATTGTTTGAGATACATGTCGTGCCGGGCAGAATGCTTTGCTCGCATACATTGTAATATATAATAAATGGCAGGCATTCGAAAAAAAACTAAAAAGAAACAGAAATTAACGCAGGGGAAAGGAAAGTAGAGGGCAAAAGCAGAAAGTAATTTCATTATTTAAATTTACTATTCCTTTTTTTAATGGAATCTGGTAGTAAACTATGCATCCAGCACCTTAATACATAATTGGTTCATCTGCTACTAAAAGTCTTTACAAGTCTTGGCTGAACATTAGAAGGGAATCTTGGAGAACATTTAACGTGAATTTCATGGTCATCTTATCTTACATTTCAATTGTGGAAACTTCAGCTTACCAGCTATGGGCTGGGAGACTCAAATGATTACTGTGCTCAGTACGAGCAGGATTAAAAGTAACTCCTTGCTGGGCTCGGGAGCCTGGGACAGAGACTGGTCGATGAAATATAGTAGTACTGTACCAGCAGCCATTATTTTGATATTGTTTTCTGAGGCAAGCAATCTACATATACAGGGTGTTACAAAAAGGTACGGCCAAACTTTCAGGAAACATTCCTCACACACAAAGAAAGAAAATATGTTATGTGGACATGTGTCCGGAAACGCTTACTTTCCATGTTAAAGCTCATTTTATTACTTCTCTTCAAATCACATTAATCATGGAATGGAAACACACAGCAACAGAACGTACCAGCGTGACTTCAAACACTTTGTTACAGGAAATGTTCAAAATGTCCTCCGTTAGCGAGGATACATGCATCCACCCTCCGTCCCATGGAATCCCTGATGCGCTGATGCAGCCCTGGACAATGGCGTATTGTATCACAGCCGTCCACAATACGAGCACGAAGAGTCTCTACATTTGGTACCGGGGTTGCGTAGACAAGAGCTTTCAAATGCCCCCATAAATGAAAGTCAAGAGGGTTGAGGTCAGGAGAGCGTGGAGGCCATGGAATTGGTTCGCCTCTACCAATCCGTCGGTCACCGAATCTGTTGTTGAGAAGCGTACGAACACTTCGACTGAAATGTGCAGGAGCTCCATCGTGCATGAACCACATGTTGTGTCGTACTTGTAAAGGCACATGTTTTAGCGGCACAGGTAGAGTATGAAATCATGATAACGTGCTCCATTGAGCGTAGGTGGAAGAACATGGGGCCCAATCACGACATCACCAACAATGCCTGCCCAAACGTTGACAGAAAATCTGTGTTGATGACGTGATTGCACAGTTGCGTGCGGATTCTCGTCAGCCCACACATGTTGATTGTGAAAATCTACAATTTGATCACGCTGGAATGAAGCCTCATTCGTAAAGAGAACATTTGCACTGAAATGAGGATTGACACATTGTTGGATGAACCATTCGCAGAAGTGTACCCGTGGAGGCCAATCAGCTGCTGATAGTGCCTGCACACGCTGTACATGGTACGGAAACAACTGGTTCTCCCGTAGCACTCTCCATACAGTGAAGTGGTCAACGTTACCTTGTACAGCAGCAACCTCCCTGACGCTGACATTAGGGTTATCGTCAACTGCACGAAGAATTGCCTCGTCCATCGCAGGTGTCCTCGTCGTTCTAGGTCTTCACCAGTCGCGAGTCATAGGCTGGAATGTTCCGTGCTCCCTAAGACGCCGATCAATTGCTTCGAACGTCTTCCTGTCGGGAAATCTTCGTTCTGGAAATCTGTCTCGATACAAACATACCGCGCCACGGCTATTGCCCCGTGCTAATCCATACATCAAATGGGCATCTGCCAACTCCGCATTTGTAAACATTGCACTGACTGCAAAACCACGTTCGTGATGAACCTGTTGATGCTACGTACTGATGTGCTTGATGCTAGTACTGTAGAGCAATGAGTCGCATGTCAACACAAGCACCGAAGTCAACATTACCTTCCTTCAATTGGGCCAACTGGCGGTGAATCGAGGAAGTACAGTACATATTGACGAAACTAAAATGAGCTCTAACATGGAAATTAAGCGTTTCCGGACACATGTCCACATAACATCTTTTCTTTATTTGTGTGTGAGGAATGTTTCCTGAAAGTTTGGCCGTACCTTTTTGTAACACCCTGTATGTTATGATTTCTCCCAGATATTTAAATTTATTTACAATTTTGACATCTCGGTTTCCTACGGAAATTTTGTTTATGAGTGGTGGGTCAGTTAACATGCTGACTGTTTTTTCAAAGGACAGTCCAAGACCAATTTTCTGTGCTATTTCCTGTAGTGAGATAACTTGTTGTTTGATTTCCTGAATACTGTTGGACAAGAGAGCACAGTCATCAGCAAATCTTAGACAATTTAAACTTATGTTGTCATTGGGTCTTCCAATTTGGATGTTCTTTGCGTTATTCTTGTACTATTCCCTCATTATGCATTCTAAAGCACAGTTGAACAGCAGGGGTGCCAAGTAATCTCCTTGTCTTAAAACCTGTTTTTATGATGAATGGCTCATAGAGTTCCCCCCTGAACCTGACTTTTGATACAGTGTTGGTTAAGGTGAGTTTTATCAATTTGAATAATTTTGTATGGAGCCCAAAATTTCTTAAGATTTTTAACATTGAAGGTCTACGGATACAGTCATATGCTTTTTTAAAGTCCACAAAGGTAATTACAAGAGGTTTATTTCGTTTCTTGTAATATGCTATGGCTAATTTTAAAGTGGTGATCTGTTCTGCACAGCTTCTCCAAGCTCTGAAGTCTCCTCGGTATTCACCTAATTCTTCCTCTAGTTGCTCTTTGATCCTCTTGTGTAAGATTCTGGAGAAAATATTGTATGTGCAGTCTAAGAGAGAGACACCTTTGTAATTATCTGGGTTGCTTTTTGCTGTGTTGGCAGAAGAGCCAACACCGTATTGCTAGAGGAGGCCGAAATGCACGCGTTTAATTACACGCAGACTGGCGTGAGGTCTGGAACAGTTAAAGGAGTCGAGTCTAACAAGAAAAGAACGTAGTTCTTGGAATACTTAACTTTAATCCATAATTGGTGTACATCGCTCTTGACGGTACAGGTTTTATAATTTCAATATTAACTGGTAATGGTGCCTTGCTAGGTCGTAGCAAATAACGTAGCTGAAGGCTATGCTAACTATCGTCTCGGCAAATGAGAGCATATTTGTCAGTGAACCTTTCCTAGAAAAGTCGGCTGTACAACTGGGGCGAGTACAAGGACGTCTCTCTAGACCTGCCGTGTGGCGGCGCTCGGTCTGCAATCACTAACAGTGGCAACACGCGGGTCCGACGTATACTAATGGACCGCGGCCAATTTAAAGGCTACCACCTAGCAAGTGTGGTGTCTGGCGGTGACACCACACTTTTATCTCCTTTTTTGCAGAGTTGGTGGATTATGCTGTTATCCAATGTTCGGGAAACTTGTCTGTTATCCATATTTTTGTTAAGACTATGTGTAAGGACGTTCGAACTGTATCACTGGCATATTTCCACATTTCTGCAAAAACATGGTCTTCTCCGCATGTCTTATAATTTTTCATCTCTCTGAGTGCTGTTTCCACCTCTTGGTTTGTTGAGGATTTACGAGATCAGGTGGAGTCTTGATGGATGTGTCTGTATTAATTGCTAAAAGTTCCTGGGGTTCTTTAGAATTCAAAAGATTACTAAATGCTTTTGCCATGATTTCGGTATTTTCCTTGTCATTATGTGCCATTTTTCCATCTTCCCTTTTCAGCATTAACGTGGGAGGGGCAAATTTTTGTATTTGCTTTCCAAACATTTTGTAAAAGTCTCTGGAATTGGTTTTGTGGTAATTTTCTTCTTTACGAGCTTTAACTTCATTACAACTCGTTCGACATGCAGCTGCCAAAACTTTCATTTCAGACACGACTCAGGAACCCACAAAACGACGAAATTGAAGTATATACTGGTTTCGACATGTCTACAATCAAATATGAAACCATTTGCGTGCAACCCATTCCCTGCAACGAGTGGCGCAACCCAGTGTCATTGTGTAAACCAGGCTTAAGAAACTCTGTGGCTGGTTGGACTCATTGTTGGAAGTTAATCGCCAGTAGTGTTGGGCAGTTGAAAGTTAGTCACTAGTAGTGATTGACGTTAGATGTGACAAGTTAGCATTGATGGAGGGTAGAGGTCTGAAGTGTTAGGGTACGCTAACGATCTGGAAGTATCCGACTTGGTGACTGAAAATTATTCGTGACTATGTATCTTTGCACTGGATGTCAATGACGATTTATATTCGTGTTTGAACTGGATGTCACATTATTAAGGTAAAAAAAAATTACATTATTTGTTTTGCAACAAAATCTTTCCTTTGTTAACTACATGCCTATTAGTAGTTAGTGGCTTTAGTAGTTAAAATCTTTTATTTAGCTGGCAGTATTGACGATCGCGGTATTGCAGTAGTTCGCGTAATGAAGATTTTTGTGAGGAAAGTGCTTAATGAAATGTATAGGTTATTGTTAGGATTTCTTTTTAGTCAGGGCCATTCATTTAAATTAATTACTTGGAGTCAGGTTATCCTTTTTTTGAGCAGTCAGATTTCGGTGCGCTAGAATATTGTGGCTCAGTGTTGACAGGATGAGGAAAAAGTAAAGAGAAAGTAGGCTCTGTACGTTCAGTTTTACTCAGCTGTTTCAGAATCAAATAACGTAGAAGTTTCATCTTCTCAGTCATATAAATAAAGAAGTTTCAATACAAAGAAAAGTAGTAAGATCTTTCTGCTTATCAATAGCAACAAGAGATATATATCAAATTATCAGACAGTCAGCACGAAAATTTCATTTCCAGAACAACGCTGTCAGTGAACAATGTTCAAGAGGGTAAGACAACAGGCATTAGACAGGCACGTGCCGAGCAGTGTTGTGACGGATAGAAAAGACCCGCCGTGGTTCGACAGCCATGTTAAAAGGCTACAACGGAAGCAAAAAGAACTTGTCTGCAAATTTAAACGTAGCCAAAGCCTAACAGAAGAACAAAAACTAAACGGAGCCAATATTTGCTTAAGGAGAGCCATGCGTGAAGCATTCAACAAATTCGAAAGTAAAATTATATGCCGACTTGACAGACAATCAAATATAGGTTTGGTCTTACGTTAAATCAGTAAATGGATCTAAGTCACCTATCCGGACACTCTGTGACCATAATGACATTGAAACGGAGGATGATGCAGAGAAGGCCGAAATACTAAACGTCTTTTTCCAAAAATCTTTCACAGAAGAAGATTGCGCTGTAGTACCTCCTTAAGTACGTTCAGAGCTAGTACTTATTGATCAAAGCATCGAAAATAAAGTAATCGTTTTCATAAAACTTTAGCTTGAAATATAAGAAATGGTTCAAATGGCTCTGAGTACTATGGGACTTAACATCTGATGTCATCAGTCCCCTAGAACTTAGAACTACTTAAACCTAACTAACCTAAGGACATCACAGACATCCATGCCCGAGGCGGGATTCGAGCCTGCGACCGTAGCGGTCGCGCGGTTCCACACTGAAGCACCTAGAACCTCTCAGCCACACCGGCCGGTGAAATATAACATATTCTGTATAAAATTATATAGAAGTTTTCAGAAAATCAGCTGAGATAATAGTGACCTGTCCATAATTCGAGAAATAATACCGGTATCGGCAACTACTGTTGAGGACAAGTAATACTTGAGGAGGATATCCCGTTACAAGTGGAAGTTCGTATAATCCTATTACCAAAATTTTCCTAGGCGGATCTCGCAATGTCGGCTTCTATTGGCCAGCGAGATTGTTGCTCTGACAGAAGTAGCCCAGGTTGAGAGCGTCAGGAAACAGAATACGTGCTGCTGGGAGATGCAGGAGTGAAGACTTGCTATAAGGAGATGATAGAGTAAGCTGTTGCAGCTAGGAAATGGAGGATTAAACCCCTGCTACAGTCCGCGCACGATACGGTGGGCGAAGCCCAGTGATCAGTTTTCGTCCGACAAGTGTTTTCCATCTTTCGGCCAACAGCTATGACAGAATCGAGGCTCACGCTCTGCAATAAACTTTCTCAAAGGATTTTACAGAAACTATTGGGTAAAAAAATCTTTTTCCTTTATTTGTAGCTTTATATGTCAGTTTCGTGATGATGTGTCCATCATTTCGTTAATGGTCACAGTTATTGATATTTATGTGGAAGTCAGACACTGCGCGAATTTCGGAAAAGTTAACGATGAAAAATAGAGAGCGTTTCGATTTTGTATTTGGTGCATATTACATATGTTGGTACATACGAAATTTAGCAAGCATACCGAATTTCGTACAATTTTGGTAAACATTTTTGGAAACAGTGATCAATAGAGTATTATATTTTAACTAAAGTTAAGTCTTCAGTGTTGTGATCAAGACTGAACTTTAGTTAAAATATAATACCGAATTTCACTTTAGACTTGTGTAGAGGTATATGTCGGCAATATCGAGAAAATTGATCTGACACAGCAGACTCATTTGCGATCGCGATCCGCCAGCGATAAAGCCAAAGTGAAATACCCAAACATTCCTCACATTTAAGAAACGATCCGAATGAGATTTTGGCAAATGACAGCATGCAAAGAGGAGAGTATTTTGCCATATCGTTATTATATTAAGCTTCATTATCGTCGGTGTTATTCCACTAACAAAAGACTTTTTCGATTGAAGAATGTAATTTTTAAGGGCCCTAGATATCTGGTGAAACGAGAAGTGATCTGGGCCTTGGGATAACATAAGTGAAGACATTACACGCTTTTTGCTACCGAGCGTGTGATACTGCTGCTGACCTTACTTTCCTCAGTTCCTCACTTAATAAACTGAATAATCCATTGTTTCTAGATTCTCTTTCTGTTGTGTCTGCACAATATGTTAGTAAGGTGAGACTGTGAAAACTCCACTGTGTTTTAACAAAAGAAGCAAATTTTAATATGGCAACCAGAAGAATGTATAGGCTTACCTAAAATTCGCCACTCGTGACGATTCTCTGAAAATTACAAATTGTTAACAAGCCAGACAAAAATAAACTGCACCATTTTCGGCGGAATTCTTTTTAGATACTAACCAAAGCAGAGGAGGCTTCAATTTAGAATGGCACTTCCCCTCCAGTGCTCGGCATTTCCCCAACAATTGTAAGTAGGCTGTTTAGGTTTTTTTATTGGTAACGCCACCTCTGTATGAAAATCACTGGCTGTGCTGTGTGCAGTCTGTGGCTGCTTTGCATTGTTGTAATACTCGCCATTGTAGTGTTAGGCAGCTGGCTGTGAACAGCGCGTAGCGTTGCGCAGTTGGAGGTGAGCCGCCAGCAGTGGTGGATGTGGGGAGAGAGAGATGGCGGAGTTTTGAAATTTGTCATGAACTGCTGTATATATTATGACTATTGAGGTAAATACATTGGTTGTTCTCTATCAAAATCTTTCATTTGCTAACTATGCCTATCAGTAGTTAGTGCCTTCAGTACTTTGAATCTTTTATTTAGCTGGCAGTAGTGGCGCTCGCTGTATTGCAGTAGCTTGAGTAGCGAAGATTTTTGTGAGGTAAGTGATTTGTGAAAGGTATAGTTTAATGTTAGTCAGGGCCCATTCTTTTGTAGGGATTTTTGAAAGTCAGATTGCGTCGCGCTAAAAAAATATTGTGTATCAGTTTAAGCACAGTCTCGTATAATTGTTCAAAGGGGAAGTTTCATATGTCGACCCTTAGCCGAGGATACCTCACTGGAATCTTCTGATTTTTTCTTGTAGTTTGTGTAATTAGTGTAGCTATTGTTTATTGCTAGTGTGTAATTGTAGAGAAAATCTTCTTTGTAGTTGCAGTCTTTTATTGTTGTACAGTAAAACAGTTGTGGCATGCATGTAGATTTGCACCAAGTATTTCGCAGCTGCAATTAACTAGATATTATTTTCAGTGCTGTGTTCTCTTATTTTTGCTCTTCAAATTGTGCTTTTCTATGTTATCATGTGAAATATTGTGACAATAATGGCGTGTGAAAAACGTAACACTAGGCTCCAAAGTAAACTGAGAAACAATAGTGACGACGAGCGTAGCTTATCAGCACCGCTGTGTAATGAATTAACAGACATTCAAAGTAGTAATTTGGTAACTGTGCATAGGGAAATGGAGCGGGCGTCAAATAATGGTGTAGACAGTGAAACAGGTAGTGAACAGGGAAGCATTATCGATCGATCGGTCGGCAACAGCTCGCCTCAGGAATCGGGAATGACAGAGCACAATATTGCAAATACTGTAGATTCAGGTTTTGGGTCCTCACCGTTTTCGCAAATAAGTCAAGACACATTTTCTGCTTGTCAAAATGTATATGTTGCCGGTGCAACTTCACTGCCGAAAAGCACTGTGGAACATGTTTCAGACACCAGTGCATTGTTATTACAGTTAATGCAACAAACTGGACAAAGGCTACAAAAGTTAGACACAACGCTTGAACAAAATCAGAAACAAATGGGACAAAATCTTCAAAAGTTAGACACAATGGAACAAAATCTTCAAAAGTTAGACACGATGGAACAAAATCAGAGACAAACACAGCAACAGCTTCAAAAGTTAGACTCATTGGAACAAACTCTTGAACAAACACGTGAAGATTTAACTACTGAGTTACATAACATTGAATCGAAATGTCAAAATGTCTGTAATGACGTAAAAACACAAATTTGTGAGCATTTTCAACCTATTTTTTCGCGGCATGAAAATGCATTACAGAATCACGAAGCAGCCATAAAAGAACTGCAAACCATTGTTCACGAAAATCATAAGACCTTGTCGGCTAAAATTGACTCAGTTGCATCCACCGATTCTGTTACGCAACTTGCAAAAACTCAAGAAAACTTAAAGGACACAGTAGATTCGATTTCAACACAAATGGACACTCTGAAACTTGGTTCAGAAAAACACACTGAGGAAATGTGTTCACTATCGGAGAAAGTAGCCCAACTTTCGGATCAGTTCACCAACTTATCTACGAAGGTAGATGATAATCTGAACGACACAAAACCGGTAGTCTTTAATGACACAGAAGAGAGCGAACAAATTTGGAAACTGAAACAAAATCTGAATCAACACCAAAGAGAAATCCGGGAAGTACAAGATCAGCTGACACAGGTAATACAAGAATTACGTATTTCAGAGGACACTCGCGCTCCAACACGGGAAGAGGGACATAGAAATACAGAACAACCACAAAATAATAACACAGGACACTTCGGAAATTATGAAAGAAATTGGTAAGGCGCATTGGATTTTGAGATGGAACCGCCGACACGACGTAACAATGACCGATATGCTACTCGCCGACACGATGATTTTGACTATAAGCTGTTCATTACTACACGTAAATTCAAAACGTTTAAGAATTTTGCCAACGACATTCATCCACAAGTGTGGCTCCATCAATTCTCTCATTGTTTTCCTCCCAACTGGTCATTGCAGCACAGATTAGAATTTATGTGTGGCTATTTAGAGAATGAACCAGCTGCAAGAATGCGATCGGTCATTCACGATTGCCACAGTGAAGGAGAATTTTACCATGCCTTCCTCTCAGCATATTGGTCTCAAGCCACACAAGACCGAGTAAAACATAGCATCATAATGATGAAACATTTCGAACAATCTGAATTTTCCAGTCTTGTCAAATATTTTGAAGACATGTTGCATAAGAATCAGTATCTTTCAAACCCATACCGCCCCTCAGAACTCATCCGCATTTGCTTAATCAAACTGCCTGAACATTTACGACATATTATTTTGGCAGGACGTTGCAAAGACGACATTGAAGCTTTTCAGGGACTGTTACAAGAACTGGAAATTGACACTGACAATTGGGGAACGCGGAAACAGGAGCACAACAATTACAGAACACATCCGTCAGAATTCCGCGATGACAGAAATAATATACGACAAGGCTATTCTTTCAACGTAAATCGTGACCGAAACAGGCACCACCCGTATGACAACCGTTGGCAGAGTAGTAATAATTACAGGGAAAGATCACCTCTCCGCGGTAATGACTATCACAGAGACAATCAGAGAAACAGACAATATGGGAACCAAAACAATTATTATTACGGGAGACAGAATAACTTTAGACGCAACAGTCCAGCGCGCAGTTACGATTCAGGGAGAAATTCTCCACCACGTGACCGACAAGAAAGAAACTATGGAATCTACCGACATGACGACAGACGATATGATCGTAACGACAGACCTGAATTGCATCAGAACTGGCGGGATTCAAACAGAGCTGGGTCCTCTCGGCAAGGTGAATTTGTAGAAGTTAGGTCTCCTAATCCCAGTAACGACGCGCGCCAACAAAGAGACAATAGGCAATGACTCATACCGCTGGCAGCCACAAAACGTACTTATGACACTACCGACGCAGCTGCCGTAGCTAGTAATTACGTAAAAATGGAAGACATTAGGGACATCTTACTCCAGGAACACGACGTAAAACATAACAACATTGCATATCCTGTGATTCACATTACTGTAAATGACGTAAAATTTACGGCAGTACTTGACTCTGGCAGTCCCATTTCAGTAATTAGTGAAACAGATTTTAGAAAATGCAACATATCGAACGATTGCCCCACACTTCCGTTACGTAAGATTAAATTACAAGGTGCAATCTTTGGAAAAAGTGTAGATGTACACCAACAAACCAATTTAGAATTCTTTTGTCAAAGCCACAGCTTTTCTATGAGCTTTCTTATTGTTCCATTATTGTTGACGGAAATTATATTGGGAGTAGACTTTTTGAATGAATACAAAGCAATCTTAAACTTTCACGATGCTGAAATAAGTTTAGAGAAGGAAGGTAAGTCAATAGCTTTGAAATTTGAAGATTGGCTCTCAAACCATGACGAGGAAATTAATCGGCTTTACCTTCTGTTAGACAACAGTTCGGAATTTTCTACGGAACTAGACACTAACAATCGCTCTGCAAGTACTGACAGGGATGATATCGACGGCATATTTGAAATTAATGAGTTAATTCAGAATAAAATTCAAACAATTGAGAATTGTAATGACACTGATAGGCAGGACCTTTTTGAGATTTTACAAGCACATTCCACAGTTTTTACTCACAAAACAGGAACAATCAAGGGATTTCAATACCAATTTCGTGTTCGTGAGCATACTAAATTTTGTGTTAGACCATACGTAATTCCAGCACATTATAGGGACTGTGTTAGAACAGAAATACAATCTATGCTTGACGAGGGCATTATTGAGCCTGCAGTAAGCTCATACAACAATCAGTTACATGTTGCTGAGAAGAAAAATGGATCGCTCAGACTTGTCTTAGATTCGAGACAAATAAATACTATCATCATTCCTGAAACAGACAGGCCGCAAACGTTGGAAGAACTTCTTCAAAATTTTAATGGCGTAAAAGTGTTGTCTTCTATTGATCTCAGATCCAGCTTTTATCAGATCGAACTTCATCCAGAATGTAGAAAATACACAGCTTTCCTTTGTTTCGGCGTTTGTTATCAGTTTCGGAAACTTCCTTTTGGTTTGAACATTTCTTCGGCAGCATTCATTCGCGGGCTAAATTCCATATTACCTGAGTTCTTAAAACGTCACATCACCTTATATGTGGTCGATATTCTAATAGCGGAAGCTTCATGGGAACAACATAATCGCATCCTCAACAGTCTGTTACGTATTTTTGCGGAATCTGGAATTACAGTTAACTTGGAAAAGTCTGAATTCGGTAGGACAAAGGTGAAGTTTTTGGGACATATTATTTCTTCTGAAGGTATTCAGCCAGATCCTGAAAAGTTAGAAGCAGAAAGAGCCATTCCAGCTCCATCCACAAAAAAACAAGTCCGCAGTTTTCTAGGTCTTGTAAATTTTTACCGTCGTTTTCTGAATATGCAAATTCTAGTTACACCAAAACTTTGTTCTCTCACTGGAAAAAATACTATTTGGAACTGGGACGAACAAGCACAGTTGGAATTCAATTCTTTGAAAGAATCGCTACTTAATGCGCCAATACTAGCTCATCCAGATCTGTCACAAGATTTCTGCCTTAGCACGGATTCTTCTAAAGTCGGTCTTGGTGCCCATTTATTTCAAGAAGCCATAGAAAATGACATTACTCAGAATGAGATTTTCACTCTGCAGCGGAGTGTGCGCTGATATGAAACTTCCTGGCAGATTAAAACTGTGTGCCCGACCGAGACTCCGCTGCAGAGTGAAAATCTCATTCTGGAAACATCCCCCAGGCTGTGGCTAAGCCATGTCTCCGCAATATCCTTTCTTTCAGGAGTGCTAGTTCTGCAAGTTTCGCAGGAGAGCTTCTGTAAAGTTTGGAAGGTAGGAGACGAGGTACTGGCAGAAGTAAAGCTGTGAGTACCGGGCGTGAGTCGTGCTTCGGTAGCTCAGTTGGTAGAGCACCTGCCCGCGAAAGGCAAAGGTCCCGAGTTCGAGTCTCGGTCGGGCACACAGTTTTAATCTGCCAGGAAGTTTCATATCAGCGCACACTCCGCTGCAGAGTGAAAATCTCATTCTGGAAACATCCCCCAGGCTTGGCTAAGCCATGTCTCCGCAATATCCTTTCTTTCAGGAGTGCTAGTTCTGCAAGTTTCGCAGGAGAGCTTCTGTAAAGTTTGGAAGGTAGGAGACGAGGTACTGGCAGAAGTAAAGCTGTGAGTACCGGGCGTGAGTCGTGCTTCGGTAGCTCAGTTGGTAGAGCACCTGCCCGCGAAAGGCAAAGGTCCCGAGTTCGAGTCTCGGTCGGGCACACAGTTTTAATCTGCCAGGAAGTTTCATATCAGCGCACACTCCGCTGCAGAGTGAAAATCTCATTCTGGAAACATCCCCCAGGCTGTGGCTAAGCCATGTCTCCGCAATATCCTTTCTTTCAGGAGTGCTAGTTCTGCAAGTTTCGCAGGAGAGCTTCTGTAAAGTTTGGAAGGTAGGAGACGAGGTACTGGCAGAAGTAAAGCTGTGAGTACCGGGCGTGAGTCGTGCTTCGGTAGCTCAGTTGGTAGAGCACCTGCCCGCGAAAGGCACAGGTCCCGAGTTCGAGTCTCGGTCGGGCACACAGTTTTAATCTGCTAATGACATTACTGTTCAGAAAACCATTGCTTTTGCTAGCCGAGTGCTAACAAAATCTGAAAAAAATTATTCCGTTACTGAATTAGAAGCTTTAGCTATCGTTTGGGCATTTAACAAATTCCGTTTCTTTCTTTCTGGTAAGCACGTAAAAGTATATAGTGATCATCGTGCATTACAATTTCTTATGTCTTCAAAATTAAATCATGACAGGTTAAAACGTTGGGCATTGTTTCTGCAAGAATTCCGCTTCACAATAGTCTACATTCCCGGCAAGGAGAACATTGTTGCGGACGCGCTGTCACGCGCACCGGCTGGGCTTGAGAAAAGTAACACAGAAGGCAACAATGAAAAAAATTTCAGTATTCTTTACATTCAGAAAGTCGCCTTTGAAAACTTCATCACCACATCTTTCAAGGACATTGCTCATGAACAAGATAAAGATCCGATTTGGAAAGACATCAAAAGTAAATGGCATGGAAAGACACACACACAGATTCGGCATTATTACCTGGTTAGAAACAACATACTCTTCAAACGCTGCACTGTTGATGACAAGCTATGGGTACTTTGCATTCCAGACGATTTTGTTAATAAGCTCATTTGGTACATTCATTTCAGCTACGCACATTTTGGTCCACGAAAATGTTATCATATTCTTCGAACGACTTGTTATTTTAACAATATGGAAAAAAGAATTCGAAGAGTCTTGTCTATTTGTAAACTTTGTCAAAAGGCGAAACCATCTACTGTCTCACATCGTGCTCCGTTGTTTCCTATTATTCCTTCTAAATTAAAAGAATTTGCTGCTGTTGATCTCTTGGGACCGCTTGTCAGAACATCTAATCGATTTTCGTACGTTCTAGTCACTGTTGAACTTACTTCAAAATTTGTTTCTTTCACACCGTTACGTAAAGCCACTGGACGGTCTGTATCCAACGCCTTTGTTAAAAATTTCTTACGTGAAGTTGGACACGTTAGTAAAGTCATTCAGATAACGGACCGCAATCCAGATCTGCTGTTTGGTCACGCATGCTTCGCAACCATAAAATCAAACCTGTTTTTATTTCATTGTACTCACCACATTGTAACCCCTCCGAACGGATTATGAAAGAAATCAATAAGCTTTGCAGACTTTATTGTCACAGAAAGCATCAGCATTGGGACAGATATTTACACTTATTTCAAAACGTGCTGAATGAAATGGCTCATGATTCCGCTGCTTTACCACCTACTCTTGTACTGAAGAATGAAGAACCACCGAACAGAATCAGAGAGCTTGTACCTTTCCCGAATACACGTAAACTTCGACACAAAGACATAATTGATTTGGCTCTTAAAATTATAAAATCTGCAGCAGACAAAAGGAGAAAACTAAACGGTAAAGCAAATGCAAAGAAATTGTATATTGGTCAGAAAGTTCTCATTATAGCTCATTCATTGTCACATAAGAAGAAACACTTGAGTCACAAATTCTTTCTAGTTTACAATGGACCTTACAGAATCCGACGTATACCACATGATAATTGCGTTGAAGTTGAAACTCTGCGTACTAGGAGGAGTAAAGGTTTACACCACATTTCACATATAAAACCGTTTATTGAAAGATAATCTGCTTTTTAACTTTGTCTTTGCCATAAAACTTTTCACTTCACATTTCTAGTATGCTTTGTCAGACTTAAGAAACTGTTAACATGCAACAATGTTTGAAGTTAAACATCCAGTCAAGAACCAAGAGAACTTATTTAAACAGAAATTACGAATGCATTGTTATAGTGAACAGACGAAACAGTGTTATTGTGTGTGTACATTCTTGCTTGTTAGTTGCATGATTATATAATGAGTATAAGGCTTACATACTTAGAACATTTACCAGTACTGGTAATGAAATTTTAGTGCAACATTTTGATCTACTTGAAAATACATTATGGATTCAAGGTGCTTTCTGAGAGATACCAGATGACACAGTGGTTAATTTATTTGACAGCTACACGACTATATCACGACGCTACCAATGTGTGACACAATTTACCTTGTTGCTTTTGCGGTGTATCTGTTTTATATCTGCACAGTTTTTCTGAATTCTTCTGGAAAGTAAAACATATTTTAGTAGTA
This sequence comes from Schistocerca nitens, assembly GCF_023898315.1. Lineage (NCBI taxonomy): Eukaryota > Metazoa > Arthropoda > Insecta > Orthoptera > Acrididae > Schistocerca > Schistocerca nitens. Next base: position 527,510,544 of record NC_064620.1, read on the forward strand.
ACTTTTGTAGTATAGCTACAATGAGACAGGGTTTTCCGTAGCACAACAATACGTTACAGTACAGTACTTTCTTCATCACAACAATAAGCGTAATAACTACGATATCTATACACAAAGCATTTCACTTTTGTTTATCACGAGGTAAGTACATTGACTTCTGCAGAACTTAGCTTTCGGAGGACGATAAATACGAGACTTCCACAGAGATTATCTTACAACATGACACACAGTTTAGCGCTACAGTACACGCATTTGAGTGATTAATTTAATACTTAAAACATTTATTTTTAAAGATTTTTGAATTACAAAGTAAGTTTTCCGTGATACATTTCATTCTATTGGTGTAATCTGTAACACCTGAGGGTATAATTACATTTATCCTCAGGGGGGTACACGCTTACTTTGTGTATCATGTGTTTGGCAAGCACAAGGAGCCCTAGCTAATATGGTATTTGCTTATACAACTTTACACATCGGTACCATATTTCTCTAACACACAAATTACACAGCTATCTGATCATGTAACAGAGAAAGAAACTTTTTTTACTACATCAGTGACAGATGTTTACCTAATTACACAGTTGGATAACTTCACACTTACGAAATTGTATTTTGTATGTACTTTGTGAACTGTTCATATTTTTTTTGGACCCATTGTGATATTATGAGAACTTTGAATGATGTATTTGGTATGGGATCATGATTTTTAAAGTACGTTTGAGGTAGATGACACTATTGAAATGAGCAGAGAATATTTTTTTAGGATTTGAAATTATTGCAGAAAGCTACGACGATTTTGAGAGTTGACTGAGGTGTTATGATGTTATTTTTACGACGACGATGTGTATTATGCTGCTGAGGTATGTTTGTGATCAATAAGCTGATGCTATATGAGGAATTTGATTATGCTATGTATTAATTATGATGAAATATTGAAGTGTCGTCGCAAGATTGACGTGTCGACGAATATATATATGTGTAATAAGGTAAGGAGGTTAGGGACTCTGACTTATGAAAAAGGATGTTGGAAACCAAGAATCATACTTTAAAAGTTATGAAATGTGTGTAAATGCGTGAATGTATCACAATGCCAGCGAAAATTTTTTGGACACTGTTATATTAATAGGATTTTGTATCTACACATTTGCAACGCAAATTCTCGACCTGTGAAATTTTTTATATGAGACTGCCTCTGTAGCGGAAACTGCTGTCGTAAATATTTCGGTAAGAAAGTAAGGTGACCACCTGCACGTAATGCGTCGTGGGCACCCAACTGCACGACAGTCGCCTGGAAAAAAGCCATTAGTGTGGGGCACAACAAAAAAAGGAGAGGCCACTAACCTCGCTATTGACATTCCTTTCTAGAAAGAGAAATACGACACGCTCATTGCTTGGAAAGATACATCTGCACACCTGATTATGACAAGTGTCTTTCTACGAGAGTTGAGAGAATTTCTACTAACTTATGAAATGTCACATGACTATTGAATGATATTTTTATGCTTTGTTTTTCATAGTTGCTTATTTCATTTGATATCTAGTTTCCAGCTGTGTTGCAGCATTGCTTTTATAAAATAAAATGCATTTGCTAATGTGAACACTTTCTGTCAACAGATCTATTAAATAATAATTTTGTAATCCACATTCTTAAAAAAAGGAGCTCTTGGAATGGAAAGAACACTAAGAAGGGACTAATAACAGTAACTGTGTATATAATTTTCTTTTCGAGTACTTGGTAATTTTTGTAGAATTAGTTTTTGTGGTGCACCACTTTAATTACTTAGACATTAATATGTGATTATACATTTCCCTTATCTGCATTGTTATCTTTAGTGTACTATTTTTTCTGCTTGAGCTATGTCATGTTTAGGTATTTCATTTTCTGCTGCTGTTTGCCAGGCATAGTGTTGCTGAATTTGAATTTGTGTTACTCTGCTAAGCCAGATTTATTTTTCTTGTTTGCTGCGCATTGCCTCATATTAGTTGTAATGTGAATTGCTTGGTAATTTAGATTTACTGTAGCTTGCTTTGCAAATTTCCATTTTTTGTCATTGCTGTTTGTGTTAATTGTTTTGTGCTGCTGCATTGCCTCGTCCCTTAGTTTAATATCTGAGCTCAGTAGATTTAAGTTAGCTTAAGAGGGGGTAGACTATATAAGAGAATGAGTTGCGATGAATTGGAAAAAATGCATTGAGAAGTCATACGAAAAAAGTACAGAAAGCAGGTATAGATAGTACTTTTTGGAAATAATGAGGAACGAAGGGAGATCTCTGAGAAGTAAAGAAAGTTTTTTTTGCAAAATACTGCAGTAATACAAACCCTATCCTTTCCTTTTGTGTCATCCCTCTATGTATTTGTGTACCCTTGTGTATTTGTGTTTTTCCTGTCTTCATGTGTTTAGCTGATGAGAGCTATGTTGTAGAATTTTTCTAATACTATGTTATTTACTTTGTAAAGATGTTTAGACATTATTTATTCTGTTTTGTTTTAATGCTCATGTGTAAAGTTGATGTTTCAAAAGTTATTCTGATCTTTTATGTATTTACTTATATCATAGTTCCTGTAACACTGATGTATGTGTTAGTTCGATTCTTTTGTAAAGCCTGTACTACAAATGTTATCTGTATTATTATGTTCTTTAATGATGTATTTTGTATCTTTGTAATTGTATTCTTATGTTATAAAATTGTAATTGACACCAGGTCATCAAATTAAGTAACTTGTAAGTTACATTTCACTGCACACGTTTCTGTTGGGCATAGTATATGGACAATATGTGAGAAGTAGGGACTGTTAGTGTTTGCACGTGTGTTAATAATTCAGCTAGGGACTGGATAACAGCATTGCTGGTTCTAAGGACAATTCCAAAAACTTTGTGAGTGCACAAGTGGTGGTTATGGACTTGCTAAATTATCTGCAAGACTCTTCAATTGTGATTGTGCACCTGGACAGTCACAACAGATGGCTGCTGGCCATCTCTACAAGGACTACAGTGGGTCTACATCTTTGATGATCCATCAATACCATTATTTCTGCAAGGACTGCAGTGGGTCTGCATCTTTGATGACCCAGCAGTACCATTATCTCTACAAGGACTACAGTGGGTCTACATCTTTGATGATCCATCAATACCATTATTTCTGCAAGGACTGCAGTGGGTCTGCGCCTCTGGTGGCCCACCAATACCGTAATCTCTACCAGGACTGCAGTGGGTCTGCTCTGTGATAACCTACCAAACGATATTTTCAAAACTTCGATTGACTCCGCTGCAGGTTTGCTCTGTTGTGGCCCATTACCTGTCAGCATGTCAAGAGTCAGCACTGTCTTTCCATTGGAAGGACAACACTACTTCTTCAAGACTGCATGGAAATCCACTACTTCTGTGTGCAATTTCTTTTACTAATGAGACTTTGTGAAAAAAAACTGTAATTACTATTATGATGAATGGTCAGGACTATCTTTATGGACTGTGAGAAAATTTTAGCTTTTGACCAACATTGTATCAATAAGTGTGTGCATTTGATTTCTTTGTTATTGTAATTACGATTATGAAAAATTTTAACAAATATGTATTGCCCAGTGCCCAAAACAATTTGTAAAATTTTTTGTGGGGAGCGTGGGGGCTATGTAAGTAGGCTGTTTAGGTTTTTTTATTGGTAACGCCACCTCTGTATGAAAATCACTGGCTGTGCTGTGTGCAGTCTGTGGCTGCTTTGCATTGTTGTAATACTCACCATTGTAGTGTTAGGCAGCTGGCTGTGAACAGCGCGTAGCGTTGCGCAGTTGGAGGTGAGCCGCCAGCAGTGGTGGATGTGGGGAGAGAGAGATGGCGGAGTTTTGAAATTTGTCATGAACTGCTATATATATTATGACTATTGAGGTAAATACATTGGTTGTTCTCTATCAAAATCTTTCATTTGCTAACTATGCCTATCAGTAGTTAGTGCCTTCAGTACTTTGAATCTTTTATTTAGCTGGCAGTAGTGGCGCTCTCTGTATTGTAGTAGCTTGAGTAGCGAAGATTTTTGTGAGGTAAGTGATTTGTGAAAGGTATAGTTTAATGTTAGTCAGGGCCCATTCTTTTGTAGGGATTTTTGAAAGTCAGATTGCGTTGCGCTAAAAAAAATATTGTGTATCAGTTTAAGCACAGTCTTGTAAAATTGTTCAAAGGGGAAGTTTCACAATGCCTACAACCCCCACCACTACCGCTCTCCACACATGTGCCCTGCCATCTTGCATCTATATGTCATGGCAGAATGGCATTTCGCGCGGACTATACTAGGCTCTTGATGAGACGAGCCTAGCTGCTTTACAGGAAGGCGTCTCCACGTGAGTACTGATCACAGAGGTTAGGCTAAACTCATTCTGCAACCTGCACTGTTGCGGCCTCCTACATGAGTTTATTACACTGAGGAGCCAAAGAAACTGTTACAACTGCCTATTATCGTGTAGGGCCCCTGCGAGCATGCAGAAGTGCAGCAACACGACGTGGCATGGACTAATGTCTAATGTAGTGCTGGGGGTAATTGACACCGTGAATCCTGCAGGGCTGTCCATAAAGCCGTAAGAGTAGGAGATCTCTTCTGAACAGCACGCTACAAGGCATCCCAGATAAGCTCAATTATGTTAGTGTCTGGGGAGTTTGATGGCCAGCGGATGTGTTTTAACCCAGAACAGTATTCCTGGAGCCACTATGTAGCAATTCTGGACGTGTGGCGTGTCGCACTGCCTGCTGGAATTGAGCAAGTCCGTCGGAATGCACAATGGACATGAATCCATCATGCTGGTCATCAGATAGGATTCCTATGTACATGCCACCTGTATCTAGACCTATCAGGGGTCCTATATCACTCCAGCTGTACACGCCTCACACCATTACAGAGCCTCCACCAACGTGAACAATCCCCTGCTAACATGCAGGGTCAATGGGTTCATGAGGTTCTCCCCATAGCAGTACACACCAATCCGCTCGATACAATTTGAAACGAGACTCGTCCGACCAGGCAGCATGTTTCCAGTCTTCAACAGTCGAATGTCGGTGTTGACAAGCCCAGGTGAGGCGTAAAGCTTTGTGCTGTGTAGTCATCTAGGTACACGAGTGGGTCTTCGGCACCGAAAGCCCATATCGATGACACTTTTTGATGGCCCAGCATTGAAATCTGCAGCAATTTGTGGAAGGGTTGCTCTTCTTTCACGTTGAACTATTCTCTTCAGTCGTCGTTGGTCCTGTTGTTGCAGGATCTTTTTCCGGACGCTGCGATGTCGGAGATTTGAGGTTTTATCGGATTCCTGATATTCACGGTACACTCGCGAAATGGTCGTACGGGAAAATCCCCACTTCATCGCTGCCTCGGAGATGCTGTGTCCCATCGCTCGTGTGCCGACTATATGGCCAGGTTTAAACTCAAATCTTGATAACCTGCCGTTGTGGCAGCAGTAGCCGGTCTAACAACGGCGCCAGACACTTGTTGTCTTAAAATTGCCGACCGCCGCGCCGTGTTCTGCATATTTAAATATCTCTATATTTGTATACATCAGTGTTCATAGCTTGTCGGAAGGATGCGGAATACAATGCAGTCGTTGCCATAATGCAGAGATTTATCGGACGTCCAAAAGGACAAAGGTGGAAGCATTTCCCAAACGCCTAAGTTTGTAAACTGTTCGCATGCGGCCATTGTTAAAGCACACCGTGCATGGAAAATTGGTGTTATCCAAAACCAGCGCCGAGGTAATTGTGGTGAACGATGGCTGGAAATGTGTTTAGGTGAACAGACGTGCAAATCTGACAACCGAGATGAACTAAGGGGCTACCAAAAATGATAATTAATCAAAACCCTCAGCTGCAAACAGGTGTTGTTGATATACCTCAATGGGGACAGCACACTTTGCCCGGACTCTTACGGGAATCGTCACCTTAGTTGGCGCGAGTAATGAGTAAATGGGTAAATATCCTTTAGGAACATTACGAATGTAGGTTGTGGACAGTTGGGAATGTGGGTCTCACGGGAAGCGTGCAAGCGAAGTCCCTGCAGTCGCGCTATCCTCTGTGTCCTCGGTGGCTCAGATAGTTAGAGCGTCTGCCATGTAAGCAGGAGAACCAGGGTTCGAGTAACGGTCGAGGCACACATTTTCACCTGTCACCAATGAGGTATATCAACAACACCTACTGGCAGCTGAGGGTTTCGATTAATTCTCATTTCTTTCTAGAGAAGCTGTGAGGTCATTATTGGTATCTGTTCTTACGGAACACTTCATGTACCGGGATGAGTTTCCCGTATTCCCCTGACCATTGAACTCGCCATATTTAAACCTATTCTAGAATCTGTGGGGCCACCGCGATCGAGCTGCTCATAGCGTGGCTCCGCAACCGTGGAACCTAGGGCTGCTGGCCACAGCACTGGAGTCCGCATGGCTTAACATTCCTGTCACACCTTCCAGAACCTTACCAACTCTTTTCCTGCATGTCTTGCGCTGCAAAGGGCGGTTATACGGGCTTTGAACAGGTGGTCACATTAGCCTGGCTGGAGAGTGTAGTTTGGCTTTCTTCAACACTGTGGAAGTGAATTGAGTGTTTTCGTGAAGAATATGCCGCCATCATCTGCCGCATTTATAATCCTTAAACCAGGATCAGTGGAGAGGGGGGGAGGGGGGGAGGGCAGGAGCCTGTTGTACATTTAAGTACTAGCAGTCTGCCACGGTGTTGTTCGTCACTCATCGTCCCGTGTGCTATATGACGTTCTTTTTATTTAGAGTCTAATCGAATACTTTGAATTCAGAGATAAACAACCATCTTTTAAGCGTTGCGCCCTGGGGGAGCTCGATGTAGTCACGGGCTTTGGTGTGGCTGTATCCAACCCTGTTTAGCAAAAGTAACTTAGCGCAGCAGCTGCTGCTCAGCCACTTCTGGCATTATGCTCACAAGATGAACGCAGATGTTCACCCATATTGTTGGGATGTTGATGGGCCACCAGTACGTTTAACTAGTCGGCTCATGGTCTTGTTTGCATGATGGCAGCTGCCTCTGCGGTAAACGTACTCGTATTTATGGGTTTGAAAGCTTTGCTTTCCGTGAAACTAAGTTTCTCCATTTTTTTCATCATTTATTCCAGTATCTTTCAATAATTTTGTGTCATCATATTTATCAAATGATTTATGGAACATGTAAATACCTAACTCAGAAGTGGGTGTCGTCTTATTTATGGTTGGTTTTCTATTTTATGCCTAAAACCTATAGCATGTCCATTTCTACTTTTTTGTGATGGCTTACCTGAAACTGCACTGGTTTTGAAGATGAGATTACAAACTGGCTTGCTTATGTGTTTCATGGCTTGACAGCATAGGAGCAGTGTGGGCTGAAGCATATGTTGCTTAGCTCAAAGAGTAAATATTTTTGTGTGCTTTCCCGAGAGTAAAAGTGTTGGATGTTGTGCACTTACGCCAAAGATGTCAAATTTGACGGAAGATGGTAAGTACAGATAGTAAACCACTCTTCCTCTCTGGGTAAGTACTTATACCACACCGGAATGACTGACTGAAACCAGTATAGAGTCACATCAAAACCACTGTGTCAATGTGTAATTCCTAAAAGTTAACCATTCTAGGGCATTAACGCAGAATCTCTCCACACACAGCGGTACAACAAACATCAATAAGACAGGCTCGGCACAGTACCTCATTTTCGTCTTTCTCCTCGGAAGAATCCATGACAAAACTAATTATAATTTGACATTCGCTGAATATTTTTGGAGAATTTATTTGTTAGATCCTTATATTCAGTTTTCTCTGCTTAGTTAATCCAAGATATTTTTAGCGTGCAATACTTCTTTAGCATTGACAGAGGTTGTCGTTCAGGGTGGCTAGAGTCCCTTTTTTTTATATACAGGGTGGTCCATTAATAGTGACAGGGCCAAATATCTCACGAAATATGTATCAAACTAAAAAACTACAAAGAACGAAACTCGTGTAGCGTAAAGGGGGAGACCAGATGGCGCTATGGTTGGCCCGCTAGAAGGCGCTGCCATACGTCAAACGAATATCAACTGCGTTTTTTTAAATAGGAACCCCCATTTTTCATTACATATTCGTGTAGTACGTAAAGAAATATAAATGTTTTAGTTGGACCATTTTTTTCGCTTTTGATAGATGTCGCTGTAATAGTCACAAACGTATAAGTACGTGGTATCACGTAACATTCCGCCAGTGCGGACGGTATTTGCTTCGTGATACATTACCCGTGTTAAAATGGACCGTTTACCACATCTCCGGCGGTAATCCGGAAGAATACCGCCCTTCGATTGTGCCATTCCAGCACTAATCGAAGCGTCAGGGTTTCAGGTGCCAGCCAGCCAGCCAGCCAACCGAGCAGCAGCGGTCCCGGCCAGCAGCAGCGTTCCCGGCCAGCGGCAGCGGTCCAGCAAGCAGCAGCGGTCCAGCCAGCAGCAGCGGTCCAGCCAGCCAGCCCTCCAGCAGCAGCAGCAGCAGCGGCCCTGGCCCCGTCCGAGGCAGCAGCTGCGGCGTTCCTGCCAGCCGTCGCCAGCGCCAGCGCCAGCAGCGTGGGACTCTGGTCTTCGTCCGTCTTCGTCCGTCTTCGTCCGTCTTCGTCCGACCCCTGTTTTTGCCTCTCCTTTTCGTCCTGTGCTCTTTTCGTTCAACCCTGCCGTCATGTCAGCCCCCACCACCCCTGACACTACTACCACCACTGCCATTGTCTACCCTTCGCCCTCCGCCGCCAACACCACCATTACATGGTGTGCCCAGTCACACCCCCCTCTTTCCATCCCTCCTCTTCTCACTCTCCCTTCGCCCTCGCTCTTTGTCGCCCCCTCTCCAGCTTCTTCCTCCCGCTCCTTTCCCTCTGATCCTTTCACCCCACTCCCCAGCCTGTCACTGCAGCTCCAGCTAGGGTGGTGGCCCGTTGGGCCACTGCCCATCCCCAGCTCTCCCCATCGCCTTCGCCATTACCGCCGCCACCGTCGCCGTCGCCGTCGCCTTCACCGTCACCGTCACCGTCACCATCTCCGGCGCCGACTAATGCGTCCACGCCGGGACCTGCCACTTCCCGCCGCCTCCCAATAGCTCCCATCCCTCATGTCACCACCCACCCTCCTGCCGCCGTTAAACACCCTAGTGGCACCACCACCTCTTCCGCTTCCAAAAAGGCCCCACTCCGTCCTCCTTCCCCCCCCCCAGGATGCCATGGATGTCTCCCCGCCTGGCCCTGCTCCCTCCGCCTCCGCCTCCTCCTCCTCCTCCTCCTCCCCCCTCTTTATACAAATACCTCCTCTCCCATCCCGATCCTTCCCTTCTCGAGGCCCGGAACCTCTACCTCCTCCTCCGCCAACACTTCCCTGGTACCCCCATCTCACTCCTCACTCCCAGATGGGATTCAGTTCTCATCTCCTCCCCCAGCACCACCCTCCATACTGATATCCTCTCCCGCCTCCCCATCACCCGGTTTGGCCCCAACGCTTCCCTCACCCCTGCTCCTTCTCCATCTCCTACCCGCCAACCCCAACCCCCGCATCGCCCGCCGACCCTCACCGCCATGATCACTCGGCTCAGTCCGACGATCACGGAGGAGGAGGTGTTGGTGGAGCTCAAGGCGCATCCCTCGCTGGAGGTGTGGGCAGTCCGCCACATTTTCAACTCAGCCGGCCCCACCTGCCTTATGCAGGTTTTCTCCAAGGACGCCCCCTCCATAAACAGTCTCCTGAAGGAGGGTGCCCTCCTCTTCAACCAGCGCTATGAAGTCGACCCCTCCCATTCCCCTCCTCAATCCCTGCGCTGCCAGAGGTGTCTGCACTGTAACGCGCACCCAACAGCCGAGTGCTGCGAGGCCCTAACCTGCCCACATTGTAGGCAAGTGCACTTCCTCTGCCAGTGCCCTAACCTTCAATCCCCTCCCTCCTGCAATACCTGCAATCTCCACCATCCCACCTACTCCCAAAAGTGTAAAGCCCAACCCCCTCCGACCACTCCTGAACTCATCGTCCCTGTCCGTCCTCTGGATGCCCTCACCCCTCCTGGCAATTCCCTTCGTCCCCCCCCCCTCCCGCTGAGGACATCATCAGGTTCCTCACCATTGTCCTGCAAAATGTCAGCCCTTTCCAGTGCCCTCACACCCTCCAACAGGTCTCCCTCGCTGCCCGTTCCGTCTTCCACCTAAAAATGTATGCCACCTACTCCCACTACCAGGCCCATTTCACCTTCTCCCGTCTCGACACCCTCGTCTAAATCCCTGTCATGGTGAGACAGCACCGTATCATGTACAACAACATCCGTTCCCTTCCCGCCAACAAGAAACTCTTCATGCACACCCTTGCCACCCAACGTGTGGATGCATTCCTCCTCAATGAAACCTTCCTCCAACCCCACCACACCATCCACACTTCGCCCTACCTTCTCCACCGCTCCAATAATCCCCTCCCGATTGCATGTGGCGGAGTTGTCATTGGCCACCACAGCCAGATCCCGGTTCGGCTCCAACCTCTCCTTCCTGACCCCACCAAAAACCTGATCCTTAGTCTCTTCTTCCCCGGCCTTACTGTCACCTGCGTCACCATCTATGTCCGCCCTAACGCCCCTATTCCTTTCGATTTCCTCTCCCACATTGATCGTACCTTCTCCTCCTACGTGATCGCCGCCGACCTCAACATCCATAGTCGCTCCGCCACCCAGTTACGGCGGTGGCATCAGTTCCTCTCCACCCTCCAAGGCGACCTCATCCCCATTCCCCAGCACACCCATCCCGAATCCAACTCCACTCCCGATGTCATTCTCTCCTCCCCCAACCTCCTTGGCTGCATAGCAGTGCATGTCCTGGACCCCATTGGTAGCGACCATCTCCCTGTCCTCCTCACCGTTTCAGACGGTCGTCGCCCCCACCCTGACCCTCGTAATGACTCTCCCCCAAAGTACGTCCATGACTATTCCCGTGCCGACTGGAATGCCTACCGGGATCCCTCTCCACCCGGGTCGAAGGCCACCCCTTCACCTACCACCACCCTGACGATGTTACCTATGCCGCCTCCTTTCTCCAGCAGAACTTGTCTGAGGCCGTGGAGGCCCACATCCCTAATGTCGCCATCCACCCCCACCGTCCTACCTTCTACCTTACCCCCACAGGCCGTCCTCCTCCTCTGTGAATCCAGCCATCTCTACCGTGCCTTCCTCCACAAGCGTGACCTGGACACACTACGATGCCACTGGCAACTCCAGCGACACATCCGAAACTTACTGGCGGCTAAGAAACGCCGGGACTAGCCACTGACATGCACCCGTTTAAATGCTACCCTACCTATAAACTCGTCCAAGTAATGGTCAGCCTTCCGTCGCCTTACCGGAACTAAACCCTCCCCCTACTATCCTCTTCTCCATGATGATCACCCCTTTCCTGACACCCTTAGTAATGCCAATCACTTTACCTCCTACCTTTCCGATGTCTTCTCCATCCCCGATGATCCCCAGTTCGATTACTCCCTCTTCCCGGATGTCCGCGATCGAACTGATACCTCTGTCCCTCCCCTCGCACCTGGTTTCCAGTACTTGGACAACATTGCACACACGGAACTCAATGCCCCTATCACTACACAGAATCTCATTGCTACACTCCGTACGAAACGCAACACCGCTCCTGGTCACGATCGTGTCACGTACCGCCACCTTTGTGAAGCTCCTGTCTCTTTCCTCTCCACCCTGGCCAGGCTCCACAATGTAGTCCTGTCCACCGGCTACTACCCCAACCTGTGGAAAACCTCCCATATCCTGATGTTCCTTAAACCCGGTAAACCGCCGTCTGCTGTCTCCTCCTATCGTCCCATCAGCCTTACCTCGGTCTTCAGCAAGGTCCTGGAATCCATCCTCACCCAACGCATCCACCAGCATCTCTTCCAGCACCACCTCCTTCCCGTTACCCATTGTGGGTTTCGACTGTCCTGCTCTTCCAATGACCTTCTCCTCCACCTCACTCATCTCCTTTCCGAACAGCTAAATTCCAGTCGCTCCGCAATCTTCCTCTCCCTGGACCTCGAACGTGCCTATGACCGGGTGTGGCATTCTGGTCTCCTCTTCAAGCTCCAAACCTTCGCCCTTCCCATTAACTACGTCCGTGTGATCAGCTCCTTTCTCTCCCACCGTCCTTCCTACGTCACCAACCATACCATGGATTCCTACATCTTTTTTCCCTCCGCCGGTGTGCCCCAAGGATCCGTCCTCTCCCCCCTTCTGTACCTTTTGCATACGGCGGACATGCCGCCGCCGTCACCCCCCCGTCCACCTTCTCCAGTTTGCCAATGATACCGCCTTCCTTGCCCTCGCCCCACCCTGCAGCGTTCCCAACACCTTCTCCAATCCCATCTTGACCGGTTCACCGCTTGGTGCAACCAGTGGTTGCTCAAGGTCAATCCCTCCAAAACTCACGCGATCATTGTAGGCAAAACCACCGCTTCCTTCCGCCTCCTTGATTTCTCTCTCACCATCTATGGCCGTCCTATCGCCCTCACCCCCACCCTTAAGTACCTTGGCGTCACCCGCGACCGTCGCCTCTCCTGGACCCCCCATCTCCGGACCATCCAAGTCAAGGCATGCTCCCGCGTCCATCTCCTCAAGCTCCTTTCCGGCCGTACGTGGGTTCTGGACCCCTCCACCATACTCCACACCTATAAATCCCTCATCCGCCCTATCCTCTGTTACGCCCATCCTGCCTGGTTCTCCGCCCCCCCTACCTTATACTACTCCTTTCAGATCCTTGAATGCCATGCTCTCCGCCTCGCCTATCGCAACCGTCTCCCTCGCCCATGCAGATCCTCTACGACCTCATTCCGTTCCCCCACCTCCTCCTTTTCCTTGAACGGATACAGATCCTGTACACCCCCCGAAAACTCGATCCTCCTCACCTGCTTGTCTCCCCCATCCTCTCCCACCCCCGCTCGCTGCTGCGCCTGTATTCCCACGTCCCTCCCTGTCTCCATCTCTCCACCCTCCGCCAGCTCCCTCTTTCTGATGATGCCCTCCTCCCCTCCATCTACCCTCCTACCAACTTTGATCCTCCCTCCCTCTTCCTGTGTTTACTCCTTTGGGCACCCTCCCTCACTTCTCTCCCCCCTTCCCGCCCTCCACCATGTCTCCCCACTCCTCCCCCGGGCTTCCCCTCCCCTGTCCCTCTACTCCTCCTCCCATCTCCTCAGCCATTGGCATCTTTGTTCCCCCCCTCACCCTTCTTCCCCACTTGGCAGGTCCCCGGACTCGCACACGCTACGTGGACATTCGCGTGCCGGAGATCATCGCCATTAGTGTCTCGTGTGTGTCGTCGTGTTTAGTGTTCAGTGTTCACCGTCACACTCCATCGTTCACCAGTGCCATCGACATCTTCAGTGTTTGTGCTTCGTGTCAACAGTTTGTAGTGTGGATTTGTCATCGAGTGTGAACGGCTTCATGTTTTTTATTTCATGTGTCTACCGTTTTTTCCCGCCGTTTTGTTCCAACTCATGTGTATTCTCTGTTTTATCATTGTACTGTCTTTGGCTGAAGAGCGGCGTATTGTGCTGCTGCCAGCCTACCTGTTATACGCGTATTAAAATCACAATAAAGAAAAAAAAGGACCGTTTACCAATTGCGGTAAAGGCTGATATCGTGTTGATGTACGGTTATTGTGATCAAAATGCCCAACGGGTGTGTGTGCTATGTGTGTATGCTGCTCGGTACCCTGGACGACATCATCCAAGTGTCCGGACCGTTCGCCGGATAGTTACGTTATTTAAGGAAACAAGAAGTGTACAGCCACATGTGAAACGCCAACCACGACCTGCAACAAATGATGATGCCATGCTCAAGTAGGAGTGTTACCTGCTGTCGCGGCTAATCCGCACGTCAGTAGCAGTCAAGTTGCGCGAGAATCGGATATCTCAAAAACGTCGGTGTTGAGACGACAATGCTACATCAACATCGATTGCACCCGTACCATATTTCTATGAACCAGGAATTGCACGGCGACGACTTTGAACGTCGTGTACAGTTCTGCCACTAGGCACAAGAAAAATTACGGGACGATGACAGATTTTTTGCACGCATTCTGTTTAGCGACGAAACGTCATTCACCAACAGCGGTAACGTAAACCAGCATAATATGCACTATTGGGCAACGGAAAATCCACGATGGCTGCGACAAGTGAAACATTAGCGACCTTGGCGGGTTAATGTATGGTGCGGCATTATGGGAAGGAGGATAATTGGCCCCCATTTTATCGATGGCAATCTAAATGGTGCAGTGTATGCTGATTTCCTACGTAATGTTCTACCGATGTTACTACAAGATGTTTCACTGCATGACAGAATGGCAATGTACTTCCAACATGATGGATGTCCGGCACATAGCTCGCGTGCGGTTGAAGCGGTATTGAATAGCATGTTTCATGACAGGTGGACTGGTCGTCGAAGCACCATACCATGGCCAGCACGTTCACCGGATCTGACGTCCCCTGATTTCCTTCTGTGGGGTAAGTTGAAGGATATTTGCTATCGTGATCCAACGACAACGCCTGACAACATGCGTCAGCGCATTGTCAATGGATGTGCGAAAATTACGGAAGGCGAACTACTCGCTTTTGAGAGTAATGTTGTTACACGTATTGCCAAATGCATTGAGGTTGACGGACATCATTTTGAGCATTTATTGCGTTAATGTGGTATTTACAGGTAATCAAGCTGCAACAGCATGCGGTCTCAGAAATGATCAGTCCACAAAGGTACATGTATCACATTGGAACAACCGAAAAAAAATGTTCAAACGTACCTACGTTCTGTATTTTAATTTAAAAAACCTACCTGTTACCAACTGTTCATCTAAAATTGTGAGCTACATGTTTGTGACTATTACAGCGCCATCTATCATAAAGCGAAAAAAGTGGCTCAACTAAAATATTCAAATTCCCTTACGTACTATACGAACATGTAATAAAAAATGGGGGTTCCTAGTTTAAAAAACGCAGTTGATATCGGTTTGACCTATGGCAGCGCCATCTGGTGGGCCAACCATAGCGTCATCTGGTTTCCCCCTTCAAGCTAGACGAGTTTCGTTCTTTGTAGTTTTTCGTTTGGCGCTTATTTCGTGAGATATTTGGCCCGGTCACGATCGGTGGACCACCCCGTATATCCAGGAACAGTGAGCAACGTACTTTCGCGTGCAAATTATTTGTATGTTAAATCTCTACCATCTGGCAAATCTTTGTAAATTTTCCACGACTTTTTCAAGAAGCAAGACTGCAATGTAATTTACCCAGCTTCGTATGGGTGATTCTGTTATTATCAAGAAAGTCATATTGTCTCAAAATCAAGTAAGGCCCATGCCTGGATGGTGCCATTGAAAACAACACACGCGAATATCATCTCCGTCCTTAAAATATCGTGTCCTCTAAGGCAGGGGTGTCGACCCTTTTAGCTAACTTGGTCCACACTGGTAAGAATAAGAGTATTTTTCTCAACTGGTTTCAAGAACATTCTGGACAAATCGACCAAATGATTTGGCCACCCAGATCGCCCGACGTGAATCCCAGCAAACATTTATGGGACATAATGGAGAGGTCAGTTCGTGCACCGGCGACCCTTTCGCAACTACGGACGGCTGTAGAGGCAGCTTAGCTTAGTATTTCTGCAGGGGACTACCAACGTTCTGTTGAGTCTATGATACCTGTCGCTGCTGCACTACGACTGGCAAAATGCGGTCCGACGCGATATTATGAGATATCCCACGACTTTTATCACATCAGTGTAAATAAGCGAAAACATTTATTGCAAAAAAATATATGTATAAGCACAAACAAACATTACTATAGCTGCCTACCTTGGTGTGTATTAAGAGGTATAATCTTTATACTTATAACTAAAGATACAGAAAAACTTATCAATTTTGCTTACAAGGGAACAGCCCCAACGCACCCCCCTCAGATTTAGTTATAAGTTGGCACAGTGGATAGGCCTTGAAAAACTGAACACAGATCAATCGAGAAAACAGGAAGAAGTTGTGTGGAACTATGAAAAAAATAAGCAAAATATACAAACTGAGTAGTCCATGCGCAAGGTATGCAATATCAAGGAGACTGTTGGCTTACGAGCGCCGTGGTTCCGTGGTTAGCGTGAGCAGCTGTGGAACAACAGGTCCTTGGTTCAAATCTTCTCTCGGGTGAAAATTTTAATTTTTTATCATCAGATAATTATCAAAGTTCAGGCACTCACACATAATCAACTTCGCTCTCCAAAATTCCAGGACATGTTCAGATTTGCTTGGACATATACAGAATTTGACGGTCTACGCACGGAAACATTTGAAAACGTAAAAAACATATGTTTTGACAGAGCACAGGGAAAACTGTGCGACTCTGAAACTGTTACATTCATTTGATGCAGTTTATGTGACAAACTCTTATGTTTTCATCACTTTTTTGGAGTGATTATCACATCCACAAGAAAACCTAAATCGGGCAAGGTAGAAGAATCTTTTTACCCATTCGCCAAGTGTGCAAGTTAGGTGGGTCAACAACATATTCCTGTCATGTGACGCACATGCCGTCACCAGTGTCGTAAAGAATATATCAGACGTGTTTTCCTGTGGAGGAATCGGTTGACCTATGACCTTGCGATCAAATGTTTTCGGTTCCTATTGGAGAGGCACGTCCTTTCGTCTACTAATCGCACGGTTTTGCGGTGCGGTCGCAAAACACAGACACTAAACTTATTACAGTGAACAGAGACGTCAATGAATGAACGGACAGATCGTAACTTTGCGAAAATAAAGAAAGTAAAAGTTTCGCTGGAGGGAGGACTCGAACCAAGGACTTTTCGTTCTGCAGTTGCGCACTCTAACCACGAGACCATGGCGCTTATAAGCTAACATCCTCCTTTACGTTGCCCATCTTGCACATGGACTACTCAGTTTGTATATTTTGCTTATTTTTTCATAGTTCCACACAACTTCTTCCTGTTTTCTCGATTGATCTCTGTTCAGTTTTTCAAGGCCTATCCACTGTGTCAATTTATAACTAAATCTGAGGGGGGTGCGATGGGGAGGTTCCCTTGTTAGAAATCTGGGTTTATTCCTCACACTTCGTCCTTCTTGTAGTTTCCCACAGATCCTTCCCCGTGTTCAGTCATCTACTGCTATCTTCGTGCTACGTAGTAATGAAGAACGCCACCAAAGTGCACCATAACTGCTAGCTGTTTGACACACACCGTCTTTTCACGTTCTTTCAACTGCCTCATGTTGCGGGGCCAGCCCCATTTGGTGCCATAGTCACGCAGACGTCGTACTTACCGTGCACGGCTGGGAGAACTCTGGTATGGTACTTTATCTGTCTCGTTCTTACATTTTTTTCGGAGCAGTGTAATTTGCCTATGCTGTATTATCGACTGTGGAATATAGCCGATGTGATTGTCCGTCCTACACCTAGATGGGATTTTAGGCACTGTCCACTTGAGTCTGAGGTCCATTAGTAAAGACCGCGTCCTTGAAGAAACGTTCAGCCCTAGTCTGCTTCCCTCCTCTCAGTTATTGGCTCGAATGGCTCTGAGCACTATGCGACTTAGCTTCTGAGGTCATCAGTCGCCTAGAACTTAGAACTAATGAAACCTAACTAACCTAAGCACATCACACGCATCCATGCCCGAACAGGATTCGAACCTGCGACCGTAGCGGCCGCTCGGTTCCGGACTGTAGCGCCTAGAACCGCACGGCCACTCCGACCGGCCCTATCTCAATTATTGTTCCATGGTATAGCGTTTAATAGAGCTCTGCTCGTGAAAATAGCGGATCGCACCTAGATTATTCCTCCACCTGTCTGTTTAAAATGGGCGAAGACGACAAGCATACCACTCTCGTTGGACCCGCAGTTAGTTTTGTTATACAGGGTGAGCACAAAGTCTTGCCCTGATTATAAAAATTTATAACAGAATAATCGTTTGACATAATAATTTACATTTGATGCCGTTACATATGTTAATGTTACTAGTTTTCTTTAAGACCACTTACATTAGTAAACCTCAACGTGTGCTCCCTTGGTAGCTCGGAGAATGTCGAGGCGGTATTCCAGTTCCCGCCAGGTGTTTCGTAATATGTGTTCTGTCACAGTACCCACACCAGCTTGTATCCTAGCCTTTAGTTCGTTGACGTCAACAACTGGTGTGACGAAGACTCTGTCCTTGATATATCCCCCCAAAAATAAGTCAAGGGGCGTAATGTCTGGAGATCGGGGTGGCCAGGGTGTTGGACCGTTCCTTCCAGTCCACCCAACCTGGACATTACTCCCCTCTCCAGACATTACGTCCCTTGACTTTTTTTTCTGGGACTATATCAAGGACAGTCTTCGTCACACCAGTTGCTGACGTCGGCGAACTGAAGGCTAGGATACAAGCTGTTGTGGGTACTGTGACAGAACACATGTACGAAACACCTGGCAGGAACTGGAATACCGCCTCGACATTCTCCGAGTTACCAAGGGAGCACACGTTGAGGTTTACTAACGTAAGTGGTCTTAAAAAAAACTAGCAACACTAACATTTGTAACGGCATCAAATGTAAATTATTATGTCAAACGGTTATCCTGTAATAAATAGATATAATCAGGGCAAGACTTTGTGCTCACCCTGTATAATTGTTACCATTTCTAAGGGCACCACAGTCACACCCGAAGTAATAATCAGAGTGAAAATAATGACGCAGTCTCTCTCTACTGCACACATTTGCAGAACCTTAAATTCTGATGAGAAATTTGAAATGTTTTTAAAAGTGTCACACACTGTTCCCTCTTATGTACACTGTGAAAATTGTGAATAATTAGGTAAATTGTCCAGAGTGATTACCATTTCAAAACCATTAGGATTATCCGACGAGCACTTCACATTTTCTATTGATAACAAAAGCCGATTAACAAGCGTCGGTCAAATGCGACAGAAATTTGGAATCAGCTTACCGGCCTCCCCTCATTTTTATTCGTATCGTTCGAGAAATGTGTTAACTTAGGCAAATATTTTCGCTTCTGTATTTTCGTGTTTACGTACGCCTCGCCCATTCACAGAAAACTTTAACGGCAGCCGAAAATCTTTTCCCCAATATTTGTTTTCAATTACACTCGCAGCTAAATTCGATCGCGCAAACACTGACTGCAAGCCGTCTTTTCCCAAAGTCGGAACGAAATCACGTCAGGAGATTCACCGATCCGTAGTCCACAGTTGTTTATTTGGTACTGTCCGGGGAAAGTGTGAAAGAGATGCGAGCTGGCTGCAAGTTGAAAACCAGCGTAGCCGGAAGACAAATTTTAAATAAAATTAATTTCTTCTCGCGAGACTGTTAATGTGTTGAGGAATTGTAGTATTGTCGTATTAATGTAAATCAAATTCCGTTTGCACTTCACTTTTTAAGTAATCACCGAACATACAAGATGTGTCGTAAATAACTGCCAAAACAGACTCGAGTAAAATGGAAATGCCGTGTGGGTAGGCGCTCACGTCGGGTAGACCGTTCGCGCAGTGCAAATCTTCCGAGTTGACGCGACTTCGGCGACTTGCGTGTTGATGGGGATGAAATGCTGGTGGTAAAGAAAACACAACACCCAGTCCTGAGCGGAAAAAATCTCCAACCCAGCCGGGAATCGAACCCGGGCCGTTAGGTATGACATTGCGTCGCGCTGACCACTTTTTTTTTTTTTTAATCTCATTTCGTTCTACATTGTTCGTTGAATTTGTTCGTGGCGGACGTCCGATGACACCCGTTCAGGTTGTTCGTTGATCCGTTCACTCCGTTTTTTATTACAGAGGGTAGCTAAACCCTCTGACCGAACACGCTGAGCTACTGTGCCGTAAACAATGGTCAACGACGACTCGTCCGTAAATGTGGGGTTACGAACCACCACTTATTTCAGCATAAAATATTGTTCTAGTTGGTATAGTTGAACAGCCACTTGTTAATAGGGCAGATGACACATTTTTAAGAACTTTCAGTTTCTCACTGATAGTGAAACCCCAAAGGTGGGCCTAACATTCCTCCAAGTTTAAAATCTTGTTGTTTCCTTCGAATTTTGTTAAAAGGTCAAATTTCCTGGACATCTGCCTTTTTTAACAAAATACTTTGTTACCTTGTTATTCAGTTGTCAGTGTATTTTGGCGCCTGTTAGTGGAGACCACAACAATGCATTATAGTTGACAATACTTGGCGCCTGTTAGGTCACAGCAAAACAATACATTATAAAGTCTGCTTTGTCGTGTTCAAATTTTACTGTCTGAAAGCCGATGAAGTACCGTGCACCATGGTTTCCACAGATGAAGATGGACGTGCTATTGGAGGGAAAAGAAAATCAAACCCCAAACTATAAGACAAACGAAAGAAAGCAAGTAAGCCTGAGACAAACATCTTACAGGAACTGCTCTGGAAAGAAAGTAAATGCCCAAATAATTGGTGGAGAATGAAGGAATCATCATATTATTTAGTATCTTTGTCCCTTAAGTTAAATCAGTTCTACTAGAGGACAGCTGTCTCTCTACAAACAACATTCAAACACGGGAATGAGATAATTCGTTTCAGCATACGTTAACTAAATCACTTCATGTATGATTCCAAAAACCCTGGTTATATTTTGGGTTTGCCATTCATCAACGATCTGGTCAAACATACCTTTAATGTTGGCCTAAGCCATCATGTTGAACTACCTAGAAGCGCTTGCTATCCTTCTGATAAAGTGCCCATAGAAAACCAAAATATTGAGGATATTGAAAAAATTATTCAGTATGTGAAAGGTAGCTGCAGTGAATTTTATGTGGGCATTCCGAAGGACGTTTCGATGGAGAAAACTAATTACAGGACTAATATGAACTTGTTACACGTGTTTTTCTATTTAATTTCCTTTCCAAGAATAATAAAAAGTGGATCATGTACAACCATTAAAAGCCAATAAAACAGATATTTTTTGGTTTATTTGGTTTTATTTTTTCAAGATTTGTTAGTAAGACACAAGTCTGGAGTTTTTGAAATGTAATTACATTATTATTCTGCTCAATGTAAGAGAGTTCAGATCAACCTTTGTCGTTAAGAGTGGTAGTACTGCGTCTTGGAATGGAAAATTCAGAGAAAATCCATGAAATGTAGTAATAAGTTCTTTCTTCAAACCCGAAGATTGACTCTGATGGTCATCGAACCATTTAACAAATGATTGTTGTATTTGAAACGCGAGCGGCCCAGCGGTCTGCTGTCAGCGGCAGTGTCGTTGGTGGCAACAGGTCTGTCTCGGCTCAACTCGGAGCTGCTTTGACTTTTGCGTTATGAGATTGCCGTGCTGTCCGTCGGCACGGTGAGGTTGAAGCTGGTTAAGCACGTTAGACGGGCTAAGTCAGGAGAAGGCGATACTCCTGGTGTCTGGATTTGTTTCCTGTTCCGTAGCTTGCCTCCTAGTAGTGAACAGAATCAAGGGGCTGCAATGCCTGAAATGTGGTTATAGCAAGTGTATGCTCAGCAGCAAATCTGACAGCGTAAAAGCATTTAAAATGGTATAAATGACTGATGATTCCATGTGTGGAAAATTGTTGACTTAGGTGGAGGTCGAGCCTGCTAAGTGAATCCTCTGCCCTAATTTCTCTTGTATTTCTAAAGACATGGAAACTGTCGGTTTCGTCGACTTTCAACTTAACCAAATTTGTTATCGAAATTACGAGGGGCGTTTGAAAAGTCCGTGCAAAGTCCGAGAGATGGCTCAACCGGCGCATATCGAGGTCATGTTTAGTTAGTAGCATCTTTGGAAAGAACGCACACCAGGAATCAGCCATATAGGTCTATTTCTTTGTGTTTGGCATTCGTACGAATCAAGGAAGTCGAGTGTTTGTCAAAAAATGGACGAAAAAGAATTTCGTGTGGTGATTAAACATTACTTTATGAAAGGCAAAACGCCCCAGGAGACTAAAGAGAAACTTGATAAACATTACGGTGACTCTGCACCTTCGATTAGAACAGTTTCTAAGTGGTTTCAAAATTTTCGGAGAGGCCATATGGGCAAAAGTGATGCTGAACGTTCTGGACGCACAGTGGAGGTTACGACTCCAGAAATCATTAATAAAATCCATGATATGGTGATGGATGACAGAAGAGTTAAGGTGTGTGAGATTTCTAGTGCTGTGTGGATCTCGAATGAACGGGTACATAATATTTTGCACAAACATTTGGACATAAGAAAGCTATCCGCAAGATGGGTTCCGCGATTGCTCACGCTTGACCAAAAATTTAATCGTGTGAAGTGTTGCAAGGATGGTTTGCAGCTGTTCAGGAAGAATCCACAGGACCTTCAGCGTCGTTTCGTTACGGTGGATGGAACATGGATACATTACTATACTCCTGAGACAAAACAACAGTCTAAACAAATGTTTACCAAGGGAGAATCTGCACCAAAGAAGACGAAGACCATTCCTTCGGCCGGAAAGATTATGGCGACTGACTATTGGAATTCGCAAGGGATAATCCTCATCGACTGTCTGGAAAAGGGTAAAACTATTACAGGTGAATATTATTCATCATTACTGTACCGTTTGAAAACCGAGCTACAAGAAAAACGCCTGCTATTGGACAGCAAAAAAGTCCTTTTCCATGACGACAGTGCACCAGCACACACCTTCGGTGAGCGTGTGGGCGCTATTCTGTCATTCTGCGCAACGGATTAATCTAAGATGTACCCTTTACCCTGTGGCTCCTGCAAGATGCAATTTCCACCCCCACACTACTACAGAAGTCAGACAGACGCTCCTAACGTTCTAAAGAGAAATGCCTGAAAAACTTTCAGCAATAAATATCTTCTGGAGTCGTCCACTGTAACTAGTGGTATACTTGGGTACTGGAGTAGTGCTAGTTAGTGTAAGAAAAGCACGAAACTAACGAAAATTATTATTTATTTTGCAAAAATTCTGAGAAATCACAATGGCACTTTTAGTTATGAACTGAACAAGTTATTTCCAGATTTTTTTCGGAATGTGAAGTTACCTCTTGAGGATAGGATTCGCTAATGAAATTTCTATACAAAGTTATAATTGTTATTGACTTGGCAGAATGGCTGAGAGCCGCACCTACTCAACTTGAATACTTATCCTTTAGAATGTTGCCAGGTACGGTCAAGGTTGTTGCGTGTGAAACACAGTGATGTATACTGTTGTGGAGGAAATATGGGGCTCGCAAGAGCTATAGCGCACAATACCGCAAGCTGCGATGACTGTTGTCTGCGCCACTTGCTGCTGACAAATAAGATAACTCTCGTTCTATCTGGATTGACCTTCGCCAATCAAACTCTCCCTACGCCTTGATGAAGTCAAGGATTCCTATTCGCCCCTAGTCTAACTATTGGCGTGGTACACTGGTCAGATAACCATTCCACCACAATGCCACTCAAAAATTCGCTCACAGGCGTTCAACTATAACTCTGTCTGATCACACCGCACAATAAGTGTGGCGGCCAACACAGTGAACAACACTTAACTGTAAGGACTGAATATAGAGTTGCACTCCGATTCGCTCTCGACAGAGGTGCTCTCCCAGTGAAGTACTGAGGAGAGACTTGTTCCTCACTCTTTGAGTACATGTATGAGTGCACACGCTCTCGTTACATGTTCTCGCTCCAAGAGCAACAACAGAACGGTCCCGCTCCACGCCAGATGTGAAGGTGTATATCTTTCAGTCTCTTCCATTACTCGCCGGCCGATGTGGCTGAGCGGTTCTAGGCGCTACAATCTGGAACTGCACGACCGTTACAGTCGCAGGTTCGAATCCTGCATCACGCATGGATGTGTGTGATGTCCTTAGGTTAGTTAGGTTTAAGTAGTTCTAAGTTCTAGGGGACTGATGACCTCAGAAGTTAAGTCCAATATTGCTCAGAGCCATTTGAACCATTTGAATCTTCCATTACTCCTTCAGCTCAAGTCATCAGAAATATCGTCTGCCAATCAGCATTGATCCTCTAAAACGGGAGGATGACATTTCATTTAAGGTGACCAATCCGGAATCTGTAGCAACGGCGTTTGGCGTTTGCTGTCTCCCTGTAAAACCTCTGATACTGTGTGCTATGTTTGTAAAGAACGCGTAGGCTGGGCGCTTCCACACAATGTACCGGAATTTGCTTTTAAGCCGAACACGGGGTCATCCTTCCTTTCACTCGGGCAAACGATGTCTGCTCTACAGGCGGTCGCCGGCCGACATAGATAGGTTGAATAGTACTCTGAAGGGACCGGCCCCCCGGCGTGCAGTTTGCCTCTCCCGAACTAAAAGCCCCTGCGACTGTCGTGTCTTGAATGTGTGTGTGTACGCCAGCCTCGAGTATTTCAGTCTCGGTGCGCACTTGCAATTTACTAGTCATTTGCATATCGTTTACATGAATTCATACAACATTGACTCTATCTTAGCGAGTTTGGGTTCGAATGAAGCGTCTTGATGTGCGGAATATGATTGTGAGGGCGGAATATGTAAGCAATGAAGGTCAGAAGACCACGATGTCGTACAACCTCAGCAGTTATGGTGGCAAAATTAATGTAAATAGGATTCCTACTCGTTTTACATCCCCCCTGTTCTCCAGACATGGCTTCCTCAGACTACTATTTGTTCCCCAATTTGAAGAAATGGCTGGTGGGACAAAGATTTTATTCAAACGAGGAGGTGATTGCAGCAACTAGTAGCTATTTTGCAGACTTGTACAATTTCTATTATTCGGAAGGGATCAACCAATTATAACAGCGTTGGACAAAGTGTGTAAGTGTAAAAGGAGACTATGTCGAAAAATAAATAAGGTTCACCCCAAATACATAAGTCGTTTTTATTTTAGCACGGACTTTTCAAATGCCCCTCATGTATACCAAGATGTGTAAAGCGAATTGATTTGATATTTGCAAATAACGTATTCCTTTGTTTCATTAAGATTACTCACGTATTCGTTTCATTAAATTGTCTTACTAATAGTGATTGCTAATACATCAAGTATTTGCAGCAGCTCTATTTTTTGAGAACTGCGTATGGCTCGGCTGCAGTTTTAGAGGCACACAGAAGACCGAAGTGGACAGAAGGGCATCATTTACAAGTGTTGTAAAAAACGTGCTTTCAGGCACGACAGGTAGGACAGGCTAGTGCGCCCAGTGAAGAGGTTAGGGAGACGCCTGTGGAAAGACGAGACAATACGCGACCGACGCTGCAGTTTTTCTGTGGTGGAGGCAGCCCTCACCATACTCCGGCTGGAGCTAGAGAAATTTTGGACAGCCTGACCGTCGCTCCAGCGTCCTATACATTTTTTTTTTCCAAGGAGCAATTACATGTTTCGGATAGCGAACAGCAAGAGGTTTTGTGCAGAAATTCAGAGGCACAGCTCCAGTGTGTCGGTAGGAATGCACCGCTGGACAGCACGGCCGCTGTGAAAGCAACAGGGAGAGAAGAGAAGGCATTTACGACCCTACAATCTGTGCAGAACACACCAGGAGAGCACTGAGGTAAAATGTGTGACCGCAGCTTTCTCGTACCAAATACTTGCAGCTGGGCCTTTGTGGGAAAAGTAGATAGGAGTCTTATGTTTGGAAAAACACGTTTGTACGGGGTTCATTAGTATCAAATGGTTCAAATGGCTCTGAGCACTATGGGACTTAACTTCTGAGGTCATCAGTCCCCTAGAACTTAGAACTACTTAAACCTAACTAACCTAAGGACATCACACACAGCCATGCCCGAGGCAGGATTCGAACCCGCGACCGTAGCGGTCGTGCCGTTCTAGACTGTAGTGCCTAAAACCGCTCGGTCACCTCGGCCGACGGGTTCATTAGGGGTTCATTACTATTCGCTAGCGCACTTGAGCAGATGTAATTTCGATGGATTGCTCACGCGCTGCCTGCGGTATGGAATATCTATGCCTACAATAGAATCGCAGGTCAGAGCAGTGTTGGCAGTAAGACGAGTTCAGTAGCTCGCAGAGAGCAGTCGTGTTCTGTAGCTCGCACAGAGGACTTGAGTTGTGGAGTTCGGACAGGGCAGTCCGGCGGTTCACTTATGTTGAGCCGGTCGTGCAGAACGATGGCAGTGCCACAGCGATTTAGTATAGGGTAAAAAAATATATATTACTGTTCTTTGTTGCTGCGCGCATATGTTAAGTGTCACGACTGATTTAACCACAATTGTAATGCTAAAGTCCCATGTAATTCCTTGCAGAAATGGTTCAATAATAACTTTTGTTTTGAAGAAAACTTTTGCCAGTCCCTTATCTGAGTTTAAAGATTTTTACGAATTTTTCCTGTGCCTACTCATGTTGATTAAGCAAAAGAAAATCAGTTGTTTTCCTACAAATGAAAATCTAGTGGACAGCATTGCACTGGGCTGTGCCAAAAATTTCTCATAGGAGCAGATATATAGATAGCGTTATCCGGCGACATCTTTGTGAGGTAAGAGTTTTTCAATTTATTCAGGATGATTTCACAGGGCCATGACGCAGTGCTGCTGACGTCAAAACTTATTAATCTCGATATGCAGTCAGTCGTTAATGGAAGGTCACATTAAAACTTGAAATTTTATTATTGGAAAGAAATTTTCTATTGGGAACTTAAACGATATTTTTCTATTGGGAGGTTACACGCTGTTACGTCGAATAATGGGTTCTTTTAGTCACCAACAGGACAGGACCAAAACAATTTCTTTCCTTTATCTGAAGTCACGTAGCCCTCTGGCCGCGAAATAGTGGAATTTCATTGGACCGACTTTTGTTTTTTTATAATTATTGAGAAGTGGGAAACGCTCTCCAGCCCGAATCGTGGGTAGTTCTTATTCTCATTGTGTATGTCAACGCTCCAGTAAAGTTGTTACGAGACGCGCTAAGGCCACATTTCGGTCTCTGCTTGGAAAAGAAACACCAGTAATTGTGCTCACAGACATTGGTGTTAATAATGCTTACTTCATTTTCCAACTCCAGCTGGAGCAAGATGTAAAGTTTGCGCTAGGAAGCTTTTCTGATTTCACAGGCATCGTATTCAACACAGTCATCGTCTGGAACAGATCCTAGAAAATTCAGTGGCTGTGCTTACACAAGCGCACCTAATGAGTCAACAGCAGTAACATAACGACACAGTTCAAAACGGTAGAATATGCAATCAGCTTCGGTCGCTGTCGGTCACAATGTGCTCAGTGAACATTAGAATTTTCAGTAGTGGAAGGAAGACGTCCTTCTGACATACATAACATTAGAAACTCAAATTGTTTGCACATTCTGTCACCGGATCGTGGAAATGTTTCCGTTATGCTAGGAATGTAGTAGCCTTACCTAATAGTTCCGTATCTTGAATCTCTGCCAATCATCGTCTCTTGTAATTTCTTCTCATACTTGTAGAATTTTTTGTCCATGAACAGTATAATTAAACGCGTTTACATTGTACTCCATGCAACAACTGCACATTTTCATGTCATATTTTGTAACTAACAATATAATTTATTATAACTTTACCTTTCATTACATAAGAATCTGTTATCAGTAAAATCAGCTAATAAAGCATACACTCTGATCAATGTGCACGCCCCCACAAATCACCACAATAAAATCTACCCTGAAACAGTGGACAATTTCTGGGAAACACTAGAAGAAACAACAAATAAAGTACCTAAGCACCATGTGAAAATCTTAGTAGGCGATTTTAATGCACAATTAGGGAAGGAAAAAAGATTCAGAGATACCACTGGACCCCACACCAAACACAAACGTACCAACAAGAATGGTGAAAAACTAATCGACTTCTGCAGAAACTGTGGACTTAAAATAATGAGTACCCAGTTTCAAAAACCTGCACATAAATTAACCACATGGAGATCACCCAGTCTTAGACAGGGTGAATACCAAATAGACCATGTCGCAATTTCCAAAGAAAACATAAAAGAAATTCAAAACATCAGAACCCGCAAAGGTGCCTTTGAATCAGATCATCATCTTCTCCAAATAAAAACAAAATTCCAAGCCAACAGAATGCTAAAAAGGCCACCCAAAAGTACCAAACCAGATCCGGAATATCTGCAACTGAACAAAGAAAAAATCATCATGCAAATTAATCAGGAAAAATCAACAGACTGGAAGAAACTAACAGAGAAAATTCAGGAAGCCCTCAAATTAGGACAACCCCCTCGCAACAGGAAACATCGCTGGTGGAATGCAACCTGTGATGAGGCAGTTGACAAGCGAATAACTGCATGGAAAAAATTTAGCAGTCACAAAACTGAAGAAAACTGGGAGAACTTTCTTAAAACCCAAAAACAGACCTCAAAAATAATTAGAAAAGAAAAACGGGGATATGACAACAACAGACTCTCTGAAATCCAGCAGGATTTCATCAAAAATAATACAAGAAATTTTTATAAGACTTTCAGAGAAAACTTACAGGGATACAAAGCGCCTAGCTTGTGCTTCAAGAAACCCGATGGCTCTTTGGAAACCAACACGAAAAATAACTGCAAAATCTTAGCCCAATATTTCAGTTCCCTCCTCAACTGCGAACCACCCCAAGAAAAACTTGTCTTCTCTTCTCCAGTATTCACACACCCAGACTCACATGCCCCGGATCTTGAAGAAATTATGGAGATAGTCAAGCAGTTGAAAAGTAACAAAGCACCAGGAGAAGATGGGATCATTGCTGAGTTCTGGAAACTAAACGATCCTATACTTATGCAGAAATTACACCGTATAATATCAGACAAATGGATAACGGAGCAGATACCAGAGGACTGGAAATGAGCCCTAATTCACCCGCTACACAAAAAGGGCGACAAGACAGACACGAACAATTACAGAGGAATTTCCCTGCTCCCAGTCGTTTACAAAATCCTTTCCAAAGCGCTTTTAAACAGGATAGAATCCCAAGCAGATACACTAATTGGTGAATACCAGGCCGGATTCAGAAAAGGACGGTCATGTGCGGAACAGATCTGGTGCTTAAAGACAATATTACAAATGAGGAAATGCTTAAACACAGTAGTTATATTCATCGACTTCAGGAAAGCATATGATTCAGTGGACCGTGGAACCCTGTTTAAAATCATGGAAGAATTTGGGATCGACCGAAAGACACGAAAAATCACAGAACAGACACTTACAGGAACAACGGCCAAAGTTAAATTCATGGGCGAAGTATCAGAACCCTTCGAAATCAAATCTGGAGTCCGACAGGGGGACGGACTATCCCCAATCCTTTTCAATATTGTTCTAGAAAAGATAATCAGGGAATGGGAACCTCACGTAAAGGGTATCCAAATTGGTAACAAGAAAGAGAACCGAATTCAAGTCAAGTGCGTTACTTTCGTTGACGATATTGCAATTATCACCAATAACAGAACAGAAGCGATTCACGCAGTGGAAAAACTACATGAAATTTCACAAAAAAACCGGACTACAGATATCTTATGAAAAAACCCAATATATGGAAAGGCAGCCAGAAAATAAATCCCCTTTAATAACAAAATATGGTAAAATTGCACAAGTCTGCAATTTTAAATACCTCGGTGAAACTATACAGTCCTCAGGATTAAACCGAATTGCCAATGAAGAAAGAATCACCAAGCTCCAGAAAGCCTACAAGCTAACGTGGACGCATTACAACAAGAAGTGCATTTCGACAGACGCAAAATTAAGGCACTATACAACAGTGATTCTTCCAGAAGCAATCTATGCAGCTGAAACAATGGTGATTGATGGTCATTCTAAAATTAAGGAAATAGAAAAGCAGGAAAAAAAAATTCTCAGGAAGATTTACGGTCCAATCAACAAAAATGGCATTTGGATGAAGAGACCACAAAACGAGCTCTATAGAAAGATCAATATAGTAACAGATGAAATCAGAAAGCGCCGAGCCAAATTTTATACACACATCTACAGGATGGAAGACTCTAGAACAGCAAAGAAATTATTCAATATTATAACAAGGAGTAAATGTGGCACGGAATGGCTGAAAGAAGTCCAGAGGGATCTACAGCAGATCAACATAAAAAATCTCGAAGATCGCACCGAGTGCCGGCATAAAATCACAAGTGTGAAGTTTGGGGAAAGAACATCGCGTCAGCCTGGTAAAAAATGGACAGAGGAACGGAAGAAGGAGCATTCTGAGAGGATGAGGTTTTGGGAAGCAAAGAAGAAAAACATCCGAAGACGAAATTATGAATTCAAGTTCAATCGCTCTCCTAAAGGGGAACAATCGTTATAATAATAATAACATAAGAATCTTATCTAGCCACAAAATTAAGTTATGCTTTTACTATTCCGCCAACTTTTTGAAGTCTATAGGACCATAATTTAGCCTTAATTAGATATTATAGTATACAACTAGTAATTAACAGTCTTCATTGGGTGTCTAAATACATGTAAAGGTTACTTAATACATGTATGTAAACAGTGTATTTCACGAGCGCAAATCGTAATAGTGAAATATGCAGCTAAACTTTATAAAACTGGAATATTGACGTGAAAATGATAACGAGTATGCAACTAAGTAGAAAAACTGTCACGACAGCTTAATTATAATAATGATGCTTCATCTTTATTGATCTCCAGCAATATAAACATGTACATGAATGTATAAACACCTGACTATGGCCACAAGCCCATAACCAGTCGTGTGACAAATAAATAATCTTTTATTGTGACTGGTAGCGGAAATTTTTTCTACATCCTGTAAAGGAATAGTCACGGAGTTCAACAGCATCCACTATGGATAAAATT
Organism: Schistocerca nitens; assembly: GCF_023898315.1. NCBI lineage: Eukaryota > Metazoa > Arthropoda > Insecta > Orthoptera > Acrididae > Schistocerca > Schistocerca nitens. The sequence continues at coordinate 527,541,266 of NC_064620.1, forward strand.
CATTCAGTGCTAGTATTCTTGGATATCTTGGATTCTAGTGTCATAGAACCTGTGCTAGTATTCCAGGTCAGCCAACACGACTACACACCAAATTGGATTCTTTAATTTCTCGTCAATTTTTATTTAGGACAACAGCCCTACTTCATAGGGAATGGGGTAGGGGTAAAACACTAGTGTTACTTTCTGAATTTCCCCCCCAATTTTTGAATTTTGCGCCAAAATTTGAATTTTGCGTTGTTTTATACATAGGGCAATTGACCTTCACCGCAGGGGAAATCCCATGATTCACCGGTGACGTCATCAGTGACCTATTCTGCGCTCGTTTCCCCACTGCCTACCTACCCACAGCTTAGGAGTGCGCCTGAGGACGGCAGAATTCACGTTGTTTCGCAGCCGCCCCGACTTTCCCCAGCTGCACTGCTGTCCTGGAGGAAAGTGTTCCTCGTAATCTGCAGCCCCAGCCCGGCCTTGGCTTTGGGCCCTGGAGTCGTGATAACGCGGGGCTCAGCATTACTCACGTCGGACGCGCCTCCCGGCCAGGCGGGCGACTCCGGGCGTCACCTCCTGGAACTGCGCCAGGGGACGTGTTTGCATCGTCTTACGATTCACGACCTCCCCTAAGAGTAATTGTGGGATTTAAATCGATTCCTGCGCAAAATATTTCACCCGTGTCATTTATTAAAATTAATACTAGCTCGCCGCTTTAATGTAGAATTATGAAGTTGAGTTCGCTTTACTGCCGCATCCTTCACTGTCGCACAAGAGGAATGAGTGGCGCTCTCTTATCTTTTATGTAAATCCCGACTGCGTGGAATCTGGCTCCAGGGATAAGTGTGAGATGTTTTCGCCTCTACTTCTCCCATACTTAGTCGGGAGAGAGTGGCACAACTTTGCCTGCAACCAGAGATTTCCAGAAAGCCCGTACACAAAGTTCACAGTATATGTAAAACCGCTTTCGGCGAAATTTAACATACGAAGTATGTAGACTGTTGCCCCATCTACTCAATCGATACATTTAGGAAGGAATGACGGAAATAAAATAACGGTGCAAGAGTGGGATTAAAATTCGAGGTGAAAGGATGTAAATGATATGTGTAAAATGGTGCAAGATGTTCTAAATTCTGTGAAAAATAGGGTTAAGCTATAGGGAGAAACGGATAACATACAATATGTCCAAGACCCAAGAGGGAGTGACAAGAGTGGACGACCAGGAAAGAAATCTTCGGATTGAAAAGGGTGTAAGACAGGGCTGTAGTCTTTCGCCCCTACTGTTCAATCCGAACATCGAAGAAGCAACGATGGATATAAAAGAAAGGTTCAGGAGTGGAATTGAAATTCGAGGTGAAAGGACATCAGTGATATGATTCGCTGATGACATTGCTACACCGAGTGAAAGTGAAGAAGAACTACATGATCTGCTGAATGGAATGAGCAATCTAATGAGAACAGAATATGGACTGAGGGTAAATCGAAGAAAGACAAAAGTAATGAGAAGTAGCAAAAATGAGAACAGCGAGAAGCTTAACATGAGGATTGGTGATCACGAAGCAGATAAAGTTAAGGAATTCTACTACCTAGGTAGCAAAATAAATGACGTGCGGAGCAAGGAAGACATAAAAAGCAGAGTAGCACTGGCAAAAAGGGCATTCTTGGTCCAAGAGAAGTGTACTAGTACCAAATATAGGTCTTAATTTGAGGAAGAAATTTCTGAGAATGTGCGTTTGGAGCAAAGCATTGGATGGCAGTGAAATATGGACATAAGAGAATCGAAGCATTTGAGATGTGATGCTACAGAAGAACGTTGAAAATTAGGTGAATTGATAAGGTAAGGAATGAGTAGGTTCTCCGCAGAACTGACAAAGAAAGGGACATGTGGGAAACACTGACAGGAAGACTGGACAGGATGACAGGACATCTCTTAAGACGTCAGGGAATAGCTACCATGATACTAAGGGAACCGAAGAGGGTATAAACTGTAGGGGAAGACGAAGGATAGAATTCATCCAGCAAATAATTCAAGACGTAAGCTGCAAATGCTTCTCTGAGATGATACGGCTGGCACAGGAGATCAACTCATGACGGGCCGTATCCAGCCAGTCGAAGAAAAATCATTTAGGGGCCTGTCTATCACTTTCACTAACACACAGGATGATTTGGTAGCGAAGTTGCAAAGTTTCACGGACGATGAACAAGGATGAATGTATCAGTTTGACATAAGGGACCATGGTCAAGTAACGAACGATCGAAAGCTATATTCGAAAATCGTTCTGACAGCGGACCTCTTCTGGTAGATGCTCTGCTTTCCATATTTTGCGAGAAGGTAGTATGGATCAAAACAACCAAGAAACGGCCATTTAACGTAGATTCTAAAGGACATACCTTAACAGCTATGAACAATTGTTCCTTTTTGGTACTGTGAAAAACATATTCTGCTGAAAAAGTGCTGATATCTGTTATGGCACGCATTTTAGAGCCAATTTTAACCACGCGATTTTTTTTCCCTTACGACTGCGTCTTAAAGTGCAGAAAGCGAAGAGCTTCCAGTAGGTCAACAGTCAGCGCTATTAGAATGATTGTGCTTATAACTTTCGACTCTGTCGTTTCCGTACCACGGTCCCTTACCTCAAATTGATATTCACCCTTTTCCATTATCCCTGAAAATTCGTGACATAATCACGGAATCACACTATGCATTTCGTCAGCATGCTGCATCACCAGGTGCGTTACAGTTACGTACATTATATTACCAACTTTCACTCCATGCGGAACCCTTGTGCACAGTGACTGCCTGTAGCTAGAATAAAAGATAAGAATACAGCAATCAGTTTAATGGGATGCTATAGTTTGGTACTTATTTTCTGATAGCGTCTATCGAGCCGAATCCGATGATGTGTAACAGTAAGGTCTTTGAAGATCAACGAAGGTCGCAAAGGTGGCAGGAACGTCCATTTTCAGAAGTTGTTCGAAGTGATGACCATTAGTATCAATGCAGTGCTGCAATCTTCTTATCATGGATTGAGTGGTATTTCTTATCACATCGGCACTTATCGAAGCACATTCTCTGACAATTCTCTCTCGCGTATCTTCAGGTGTAGTTGGAACGTCTTTATAAACAATGTCTTTTACGAATCCCCTCAAGAAAAAATCCAGACGCGTCAAGTCTGGCAAACGAGCCGGCCACGACAATCTCTTCCTCGTCCAATCCAAGGATTTTGGAATTGTCTCGGCAACACATTTCTAGCCATTGGCGAAAAATGTGCCGGACACCTATAGTGTTGATAACACATTCTGTTCCTTGTTCCTAAAGACATTTCTTCTAATAACAGACCTAATGTTTCTTGCAGGAATGTGGTGTACTTCTTACCATTAAGATTTGCCTTCGATGTAATAGGGGCCTATAATTCTGTCCTCCAGAGTCCCACACCGTACATTCGCCGACCACCATTTTTGGTGTGCAACTTGCAGCAGCCAAAATGGATTTCCAGTTGCCCAATAATGCATGTTATGCGAATTAACATTTCCATGGTTCATGAATGTAGCCTCGTCAGTAAGTAAAATCAAATTAATAAGTGTGTCATCCCTCTGAACCTGAAATTGAGCCCATCGGCAGAATTCAATGCGACGCATACAATCCGTGCCAGTGAATTCTTGGTGGAGAATGACATGGTAAGGATGATATCCATGGCGATGCAGAACGCGAACAACACTACTCTGGCTCATGCCAGATTCTCTTGCGATTTGACATGAACTAACAGAAGGATCTCGAACCATAGTGGCAAGAGTATCAATTTCCACTTCCTCGTTCGTAACTTTCCTTTGCCAGATATGTTTCCGATGCGATAAAGATCCAGTTGTTCCCAATTTACCATACACATATTTAAATGTACGACGTTAAGGGTGAGTACGTTGAGCATATCTTCCAGCGTAAAAGTCTCTAGCTCTCACTGTATTTCGTTGGCATTCTCTGTAAATGAGAAGCATATCGTCTTGTTCATTGAAGGAATACATCATTCACATTTGCTTGATTTTACAGTACTAGTCTTACCGTTCCCTTTGGTGTTGTGCTGCGAAACCGTCGAACGGGGTTTACATGTCAATGGCACGTTTGATGGATACGCCACATTCGGCGAATATTTACTATTTGCACGATATACGAGAGAGAATTGTCAGCGCATGTGCTGCAATAAGTGCCGAAGTGATAAAGAATACCACCCAATCCATGATAAGAAGATTGCAGCACTGCATTGATAGTAATGGTCATCACTTCGAACAACTTCCGTAAATGGACGTTCCTGCTATCTTTTTGACCTTCTTTGACATTCAAAGACCTTACTGTCACACATCATTGGATTCGTGTCGATAGCCGCTATCAGAAAATAAGTACCAAGCTATAGCACTCCACTCAAAAAAACAAAGTTGACCTTCACATCTCTGACGCAACCCCACCTAACAACAAAAAACCAACGTCATATTATGCCCCCCATTGTCCCATGCAACATCTGTCTCACAAACTTTTCAACTACTATCATACTTTCGGAGTTGTTCTAGGTGGCAATGGTTAGTGACTCACCCTGTAGAAATTCTGCCTTGCAATATTGAAATGGGCACAATGAAGCTACATCATTCTGGATTTTGGTGACATAATTGCTTTGTTGCATTGCTTTTGCATAATTATACATTACGTGGTTATACATATATAATTTCATAAGATACTTTGTTGTTGTGTTCCGCGCTGGTGCTACGGTCGCAGGTTCGAATCCTGCCTCGGGCATGAATGTGTGTAGTATCCTTAGGTTAGTTAGGTTTAAGTAGTCCTAAGTCTAGGGGACTGATGACCTCAGATGTTACCATAGTGCTTAGATCCATTTGAACCATTTGTTGTGTTCCACATGGGCAATACTAATTCCCTGTTCGAGTTCACAGATAGTTAAAAATATGTGGGAATCAGTGTATAATTTCTATTCAGTCATCCTCGACTACAATTTACTTATCTCATTGCTGCTTTTCCGTTCACTGAATAATATCATGGCGTTAATATGAATATAGCCGCATTTTCTGCCTTTTGCAAACATATGATTTAACATCCTGTGGTCAGCTGAAAGGCATTTGCATGTATTTCTTTAAGATACTGTATTCATTCTCTGCATAACACATGATGAACCAAAAGCCCACTGAAAAACTTTCGGAGATTCTGCTATGCTCCTAAACAAGCAAAAAATATCTACTAAACATGGACCCTGAAATGCACGCTTTAAGAGCTATGAGAAGTTTTTTTATCTTCGATACTGTCAGACACGTCTCTTCTTCTAAAAATTCTTTGCTTTATGTATTTTGGGAGGAAGAAATGTTCCGTAAATATGGGTCGAAAACCCATATCTTAAGAGCTATGAGTTGTTCGGCAGAAGAGATGTGTTTTACAGTATCGAAAATGAATAAGTGCTCATACATCTTACGGTGCGCAATATAGTGCCCCACTTAAGAGCTTCGTTCATGAAAGAAATAAATCTTGTAGCATTATAGTGAAAATAGAGAGAATAATCTGCCTACAGTAGAGGTTATACTTCCTTATTTACAGATGAGTTTTTAAGTAAGTAAGGTAGCTTTGTGTTGCAGTGGAGCTTCAAGGCCTGCGTTTTCAGTGACAAAGACATCGATGCTTAGCTACCCTACGAGCTCATTTCACTATATTAAGTGTTGTAGGATACAGTGTGTAAGTCCATTTGCATTGTACGTATCACAGGCATAAGGCGTGATTAATTGACACCGATAGGGAGCACCTGCACTAAATCTGTTGTACAGATCACGGTTTCATTGTATTTCGGTTTAACTTCTGTTCTAAATCCACCTTTCATCATTTTTAGCTTATATTATAACTCTCGATTTCATTATTCCTTTGCACTATGAGAAAGTTCCTGCTCTCTATATCCCGTAACGCAAAGTAGTCAGATCAGTTTTTCTGTTCACTTACGGGTCGGATTTGAAATAAAGGGGAATTTTTCAGGGTATTAAAACCGTTGTCACGAGATATCATAAACCCACAGGTTAAAATTTAAAGCAGTGGCAGGCTTCTAACCTCCAGTTCTTTGGAATGTGATCACGTAAAATCAAAATAAGTGAATCTTCGGCTAAGGTTTCAGAAGGAAAGTAGTACTTATATCATTGCCAACAGATTACGTTAGATGTATCCCAATAAATGGAGCCCTGCAACTGATCCGGAAGGAGCCTATTGACCAGTAGGTAGTGATCATATTGAGTATTCCGCTCTCCCTTTACAAGAGCTTACGAACAGCAAACCTGTCTTTCAAATGTGAGGTAAAAACACCATTTTATTTAGTGAAGCCTTAAACTTAGATACTGAAAAGCTCTAGTCGTTTACAGTGTCAAAGTGAGACTCCCTTTCGAAAATAAAGCAAGCTGCTTCCTACCAGCAATGGCCTTTGTTTGAGGAAACGAATAAGAAAAATTGTTCCACACAGCTGGAAAGTCATCTGTTACAATATCCCACGTTTTCTCTTTCCATATCAGTGTAGTAATTGACAACTTTTTGTGAAATACTCTGGTAGCACTGTCTTTCCCACGTTGTTTCTTTCTACTGCGATCACTTCATTTTCTTCTTCACAACCTTTCCTAATAGATGGGTATATGCAGACTGATGGGACAAACGTCGGGATTTGAACCCAAGTCTACTGCTCACTAGGCAGATGCGCTAACCATTACGCCACCCTGAGACACCTCATTCTTCTTCTTCTTCTTGCGGATTATAAATGGCTAGTACCGCTTCTCCACCCCCAGTCACCACCTTGTTCTACCTTGACTTTCCTCATCGTTGATATTCCTTTCTTCCAATGTCTGCATCATTTTTACAGTCGTGTTGTGAGCGACTCCTTTTCTTCCACTGTGTAAGGTTATGAGTTTGGTGGTTTCTTACTCTATGACTGAACACAACTGTGTGAGCTATAATGACACTGTTTAATATTGCAATTTTGTCGCGGAAATACGCGCTTTAACACATTTTACCATGTGACATTGTTAAGACAGTTGTCAAAATGACACATCTCGCCCTCTGAAAGTGAACTAATCCTAAATACAACAATAAAAAATTGTAACTCTCAGAAAGTTAAATAATCCTAAACACAATAATACTAAATTTTAACTAGAAGTTTCTTTACAAAATTGTTCTTACGATTACGTTATGATGTTGGCCTGTACTACGATAAATCATCCGAATCCGGTTCAAAGTTCAGTACTATTTTTAGGATGACAATCAAGTCTACGGAGGATGGTTAGTTTTGTGACAAGTCGAGCAAAAGATTACCCAAGGTCGCTCGAGTTTACAGTGGACGCAAGCTGGTGAACCAACAAGTTTATACCTCTGCACGTGGTGTTTACCTTAGCTACGATGAGTTGTCGTCCGCCTGGCTGCTCTCACCTTCTGAAATTCCTATAAAACTAAAACTAATTTAACCTTTGCTGAATCTTCCAGCAGAAACTCTCGCTGTTTCTCGATATGCGAGAAAACCTGAACTAATCCCTAGCCTCAGACTATGGCGATATACACGCGCATGGCTGGAACAGCCTGCATATTATAAGGCCCTCTCAGTTCTCGCAAGAACAATTAGCTAATTGGCTGGTTCGTTTCAGCACAGCTGGAGCTCAGCGAGGCTACAGCTAATTTCTAGGTGGAGGTCAGCCGCTGTGAACGCAGTTTCACACAAATTTCTCCTCTGCGTCGTACAGAGCGTTATGCGCTCCTTTCAGCACTTGACACCAGTTCAGAGAAGATGCCCCCGAAAATTTCGCTCTCGTCTTTCTCATAGCCGAACTCTCTCGCTACCTGGGTTCTTTCTTTCTCCATGTCACGGCTTTTTTCGACCAATAGGAGCGTTCCTCTTATTTTGTGGAAACTCTCTCTACCAATCGCAAGCGTCCTACCATTAAACTGCGTCCAAATCTCGGCACTTTACTCCTTCCCGGTGCGTTTCCGCCAATCGGACGTTTTGTGCCTGCTCTAGGCGCGCCACACGAGCGTTTTTTTAACGCGCGTTTCTGCCGGCGTTCACGCCGACTTTAGGCTACGGCCACACGAGTGTTTTTTCCACGCGCGTTTCTGCAGTATGTGCTGCGATAGTTGTACATAGGCGTCGGAAACGACGGCAGGAAAAAAATTACTGGATTCATCCCATATTAAGCGACAGATCAACTAAAGGAAAGTTCGTGCTTCTACACAACAAACTGAAGGCAAATCCAGACAAGTTCTTTGAATACTACAGGTTGTCGGTTAACTCATTTGAAATGCTTCTGAATATGATTGGAGAGAGAATTTCTAAAAGGAACACGAACATGAGGGAATGTATCAGTGCAGAAGAAAAACTCGCAGTAACCTTAAGGTACGTTTTATTTTTTTAATTCTTTCTCTGTTTAGACATTAATATTAATTAAAAAAGGTTTATGCAAAGGAAAAAAATCTGGATCTGAAAGACCTGACATAGTTTTTAATTACAAGTCAAAAAGTGTCACAAAATCATCTTCTCTTTCTTCTGTGGACTCTCTTTCTTCTGTGGACTGAAACGAATAGCTTTCGTAGTGATGTACAAAAGACTGATTAATTGCGCTGCCACTTGGTGAAGATGGTGAAGGTGAAGACGTCGTAATTGTGTAAGACCTTAAAAGTTGAAGGAATTTCATTTGAAAATCTAATTTGTCCTCCGTTTTAAGCTTCCTAATAACAAGAAGTTGCGACATGAGGAACATCTCATCCGCATCAGGCACGTGACGTGTAGGTTGTTCCAAATGCCCTTTTAAGACCTTCACAATTTCGTCCTCGAACGTATCTTGTTTCCGCTTTTTTGGTTTTGGCCTTGAAATATTTTCTGCACTTCGAGGTTCTGGTGCTAGTACGCTCTCTGTTCTGTCGTCATTCTCAATGACGTTCATATTCCCAGCAGTTCTGAAAAAATAACCTTTTTTTATAATTTAAAACAGTATCCTTGCATATTAAACCTACTGAAACAGCTACTATGTTCAACAAGTGGCATAATCCACACACAGTAAGGGGTAATTGTCACTTATGTCCTTTGTTGCAGCACTCCTTCAAGGAACGTCATTTGCTTATAAAATACATATGGTTTGCTGGACGTAGCAGCATCACCACTTCTTCCTTTGCTTTTCATATACACTCCTGGAAATGGAAAAAAGAACACATTGACACCGGTGTGTCAGACCCACCATACTTGCTCCGGACACTGCGAGAGGGCTGTACAAGCAATGATCACACGCACGGCACAGCGGACACACCAGGAACCGCGGTGTTGGCCGTCGAATGGCGCTAGCTGCGCAGCATTTGTGCACCGCCGCCGTCAGTGTCAGCCAGTTTGCCGTGGCATACGGAGCTCCATCGCAGTCTTTAACACTGGTAGCATGCCGCGACAGCGTGGACGTGAACCGTATGTGCAGTTGACGGACTTGGAGCGAGGGCGTATAGTGGGCATGCGGGAGGCCGGGTGGATGTACCGCCGAATTGCTCAACACGTGGGGCGTGAGGTCTCCACAGTACATCGATGTTGTCGCCAGTGGTTGGCGGAAGGTGCACGTGCCCGTCGACCTGGGACCGGACCGCAGCGACGCACGGATGCACGCCAAGACCGTAGGATCCTACGCAGTGCCGTAGGGGACCGCACCGCCACTTCCCAGCAAATTAGGGACACTGTTGCTCCTGGGGTATCGGCGAGGACCATTCGCAACCGTCTCCATGAAGCTGGGCTACGGTCCCGCACACCGTTAGGCCGTCTTCCGCTCACACCCCAACATCGTGCAGCCCGCCTCCAGTGGTGTCGCGACAGGCGTGAATGGAGGGACGAATGGAGACGTGTCGTCTTCAGCGATGAGAGTCGCTTCTGCCTTGGTGCCAATGATGGTCGTATGCGTGTTTGGCGCCGTGCAGGTGAGCGCCACAATCAGGACTGCATACGACCGAGGCACACAGGGCTAACACCCGGCATCATGGTGTGGGGAGCGATCTCCTACACTGGCCGTACACCACTGGTGATCGTCGAGGGGACACTGAATAGTGCACGGTACATCCAAACCGTCATCGAACCCATCGTTCTACCATTCCTAGACCGGCAAGGGAACTTGCTGTTCCAACAGGACAATGCACGTCCGCATGTATCCCGTGCCACCCAACGTGCTCTAGAAGGTGTAAGTCAACTACCCTGGCCAGCAAGATCTCCGGATCTGTCCCCCATTGAGTATGTTTGGGACTGGATGAAGCGTCGTCTCACGCGGTCTGCACGTCCAGCACGAACGCTGGTCCAACTGAGGCGCCAGGTGGAAATGGCATGGCAAGCCGTCCAACAGGACTACATCCAGCATCTCTACGATCGTCTCCATGGGAGAATAGCAGCCTGCATTGCTGCGAAAGGTGGATATACATTGTACTAGTGCCGACATTGTGCATGCTCTGTTGCCTGTGTCTATGTGCCTGTGGTTCTGTCAGTGTGATCATGTGATGTATCTGACCCCAGGAATGTGTCAATAAAGTTTCCCCTTCCTGGGACAATGAATTCACGGTGTTCTTATTTCAATTTCCAGGAGTGTATTTTGTATAGGAATCTCTCATACTTTTTCACAGTTTCTGAATTTCTATCCCTAAAAGATAACGAATAAAAGTATTGTAGATTTATGTAATTACCTGGAGCTCATTTAATTTCTCCTACTTGAAATGAAATCATTTAACAGGTTTGTGTATGAAACAATTTTTCTACTACCAAGAACGGTATCTTCCATTTATATTTTCCACAACGTGTTTTATGAAATGGTTCCAATTTTCAAGTGAATTTCTGCGTGCTGTCCGCTACTGCAGTCTTGTGTTGTCTTTAGTATAATGTATAAATCCATGTGCAATTTTTAACTAATGATCGACGTTTTTGTAGACTTTCACCATTAACTACACTCCTGGAAATTGAAATAAGAACACCGTGAATTCATTTTCCCAGGAAGGGGAAACTTTATTGACACATTCCTGGGGTCAGATACATCACATGATCACACTGACAGAACCACAGGCACATAGACACAGGCAACAGAGCATGCACAATGTCGGCACTACTACAGTGTATATCCACCTTTCGCAGCAATGCAGGCTGCTATTCTCCCATGGAGACGATCGTAGAGATGCTGGATGTAGTCCTGTGGAACGGCTTGCCATGCCATTTCCACCTGGCGCCTCAGTTGGACCAGCGTTCGTGCTGGACGTGCAGACCGCGTGAGACGACGCTTCATCCAGTCCCAAACATGCTCAATGGGGGACAGATCCGGAGATCTTGCTGGCCAGGGTAGTTGACTTACACCTTCTAGAGCACGTTGGGTGGCACGGGATACATGCGGACGTGCATTGTCCTGTTGGAACAGCAAGTTCCCTTGCCGGTCTGGGAATGGTAGAACGATGGGTTCGATGACGGTTTGGATGTACCGTGCACTATTCAGTGTCCCCTCGACGATCACCAGTGGTGTACGGCCAGTGTAGGAGATCGCTCCCCACACCATGATGCCGGGTGTTGGCCCTGTGTGCCTCGGTCGTATGCAGTCCTGATTGTGGCGCTCACCTGCACGGCGCCAAACACGCATACGACCATCATTGGCACCAAGGCAGAAGCGACTCTCATCGCTGAAGACGACACGTCTCCATTCGTCCCTCCATTCACGCCTGTCGCGACACCACTGGAGGCGGGCTGCACGATGTTGGGGCGTGAGCGGAAGACGGCCTAACGGTGTGCGGGACCGTAGCCCAGCTACATGGAGACGGTTGCGAATGGTCCTCGCCGATACCCCAGGAGCAACAGTGTCCCTAATTTGCTGGGAAGTGGCGGTGCGGTCCCCTACGGCACTGCGTAGGATCCTACGGTCTTGGCGTGCATCCGTGCGTCGCTGCGGTCCGGTCCCAGGTCGACGGGCACGTGCACCTTCCGCCGACCACTGGCGACAACATCGATGTACTGTGGAGACCTCACGCCCCACGTGTTGAGCAATTCGGCGGTACGTCCACCCGGCCTCCCGCATGCCCACTATACGCCCTCGCTCCAAGTCCGTCAACTGCACATACGGTTCACGTCCACGCTGTCGCGGCATGCTACCAGTGTTAAAGACTGCGATGGAGCTCCGTATGCCACGGCAAACTGGCTGACACTGACGGCGGCGGTGCACAAATGCTGCGCAGCTAGCGCCATTCGACGGCCAACACCGCGGTTCCTGGTGTGTCCGCTGTGCCGTGCGTGTGATCATTGCTTGTACAGCCCTCTCGCAGTGTCCGGAGCAAGTATGGTGGGTCTGACACACCGGTGTCAATGTGTTCTTTTTTCCATTTCCAGGAGTGTAAGTTAGGTGTTATATTCACTTCCCATTACAGTGTATAAAACTCTTATGTAAGGTGCGAAATTGCCACCTTACAACTTGAATGATGTCCACTGCAGTATCCTATTTCGTAACCTTCCTTCATTCATCCTTTAACATAGCCAAACCACATCAGGTGTTTTTTTGAGGGGGAGGGGGGCGGGTGTCGTCACAGATATCCCTATCCATTTACATCCTTTGCCGGATTGCGTTATTCTTATCCTATCCATCGTAGTGTAGCTTGACCTTCATCTTAAGTAATCCATCTCAGTGGCAATTAGTTTTTCCCCTAACATCTCAGGCTTCTGCTCTGCACAAAACTACAGTCTAAACCATAGCCTCATACAATGTGTTCTTTGTTGTTCTTCTTATCTTTTTGTTCCACAGAACAGAGTTCATTTCCCTTGTTACAGCTCATTCTTTATTAATCCTAATAGTGATTTCATCATCGCTTGTACCCTATTTATTAAATAACACCCCATGATATTTTGCCTTTTCCACACCTACAAATACTTCTTCATCTTCCTCCAAATTATTTACTATTTCCGTTCCAACAGCTTACTACTACCACTTCTCCATGTTCACCTTCAGGCTAGTCTTATTGTATTTCTCTTTAAGTTTTCTTATCATTTAGCTCACATCACCTTCATCTTGTACTAGCACAATCTGGTCATCCGCAAATTCAGGCTAAATATACAGCCGCAGATTCTTATTCACATCGAATTCTTCTGTCCAACTATTCCCTATCCTTATACTGGCTGTGTTATTTTCATATAATTTAATAACAGCCATTAGCTGTCTTTGATCCAACTGTATCTCTTCCAAGTTTTCCACAGTTTGTTGGTGGGTACATTACTACATGCTTTCTCTAGGTCACGCAAAACAACGTACATCTTCAGTCAAACCTTTGTGCATTTTGCACTTATTAGTTTCATTGTGAAGATGTTACCTATTACCGATCTTCCTGCTGGGAGTCCTACTTGCCCTTCTTGTTGCTTGTGACTTGTTTCTTTATTTACCAGAACTTTCAATACCTTCAAGTACAGTCAGCGAGCACTGCCGATCCTCTATAATTATACGGGTCACTACGTGATCCTGTCTTATGCCCCGGTATTATGTAACATGTTTTCCACTCCAATGGAACATCTTCTCAGTTTAATACTCCTTAGCATCTCTGACAATTTCGGTGGAGCAAACTTCACCAACTCTGGATATATTGATTTACATCCTGGTGCCGTCTTCATCTTACAGTTTCTCACAGCCAATTGAACAACTTTTCCGAGTATCCTGGAATAAATCCTTAAAATGCGTTGTCCACTGACCGTGACTAACATTATTATGATGTAACTTGTCACTAATTGAATCCCACGAATCATCCTCTCTAAAAACGCCTTGTTTTTTTTTCCTTTTTAGCACTTTTTATTTGTGTTTAGTGTCCTATATCTGTCTCTACTTTGTCATTCACATTTAGGAATGTAAAATAAGCTTCTTTTTTCCCTTCGAATATATCTGCTATTTCTGCATCCAACCAAATTCTTTCGCTGCTTCGTCTATGACCTATATGTTTTCATGTTCCTCTTTTACTGTTCTGTCTGCACTCTCCAACTTGTTTGTCAGTCGCTGTAGGTATAACTGCTCAGTACTATTATCGCTTAAACTGTGCGAGTTATACCTGACCATATCAGGTTGATCAGTATGTTGCGAAACCTTCTTTTCTCCACTACTCCTGAAAGTATAGGGGATATAAATTTCACATTCCACCAGATGATGGTCACTTCCACAATCTGCCTCTCTTTTACCTTTGACATCCTGAATTTTTAATTGGTTTTTTGTTTCATGATTAGATAATCAATAATTGGTTTCAACCCTCTTGTATGGTTATTATATGTAAATTTAAGTGTATTCTTTCCACTCGTAGTTCATACTGCTCCATAAGACCAAACGAACTTTTCCCATTCTCAGTCCTAAAATTGTCCCTATACATCCCAGTAGCCTTACTATTCCTCTCCTTCCCTACTCTGTCATTAAAATCTCTGCCAGTATCACTTCTCGGTCACTTGGAACGTCTTCTGTAGCCTATGTCAGCATCTGTTGAAAACCTTTTACTTTCAACAGCGCAGTGGTTAGACACTGGACTCGCATTCGGGAGGACGACGGTTCAATCCCGTCTCCGGTCATCCTGATTTAGGTTTTCCGTGATTTCCCTAAATCGTTTCAGGCAAATGCCGGGATGGTTCCTTTGAAAGGGCACGGCCGATTTCCTTCCCAATCCTTCCCTAACCCGAGCTTGCGCTCCGTCTCTAATGACCTCGTTGTCGACGGGACGTTAAACACTAACCACCACCACCACCACTTTCAACAGTGAGTCTTCAGTTGGGACACACACTTCCACTTTCACTATACAGGGTGTTACAAAAAGGTACGGCGAAACTTTCAGGAAAACATTCCTCAGACAAAAAGAAAGAAAATATGTTATGTGGACATGTGTCCGGAAACGCTTACTTTCCATGTTAAAGCTCATTTTATTACTTCTCTTCAAATCACATTAATCATGGAATGGAAACACACAGCAACAGAACGTACCAGCGTGACTTCAAACACTTTGTTACAGGAAATGTTCAAAATGTCCTCCGTTAGCGAGGATACATGCATCCACCCTCCGTCCCATGGAATCCCTGATGCGCTGATGCAGCCCTGGAGAATGGCGTACTGTATCACAGCCGTCCACAATACGAGCACGAAGAGTCTCTACATTTGGTACCGGGGTTGCGTAGACAAGAGCTTTCAAATGCCCCCATAAATGAAAGTCAAGAGGGTTGAGGTCAGGAGAGCGTGGAGGCCATGGAATTGGTCCGCCTCTACCAATCCATCGGTCACCGAATCTGTTGTTGAGAAGCGTACGAACACTTCGACTGAAATGTGCAGGAGCTCCATCGTGCATGAACCACATGTTGTGTCGTACTTGTAAAGGCACATGTTCTAGCAGCACAGGTAGAGTATCTCGTATGAAATCATGATAACGTGCTCCATTGAGCGTAGGTGGAAGAACATGGGGCCCAATCAAGACGTCACCAACAATGTCTGCCCAAACGTTCACGCCGGCCGGAGTGGCCGAGCGGTTCTAGGCGCTACAGTCTGGAACCGCGCGACCGCTACGGTTGCAGGTTCGAATCCTGCCTCGGGCATGGATGTGTGTGATGTCCTTAGGTTAGTTAGGTTTAAGTAGTTCTAAGCTCTAGGGGACTGATGACCTCAACAGTTAAGTCCCATAGTGCTCAGAGCCAACCAAACGTTCACAGAAAATCTGTGTTGATGACGTGATTGCACAATTGCTTGCGGATTCTCGTCAACCCACACATGTTGATTGTGAAAATTTACAATTTGATCACGCTGGAATGAAGCTTCATGCGTAAAGAGAACATTCGCACTGAAATGAGGATTGACACATTGTTGGATGAACCATTCGCAGAAGTGTACCCGTGGAGGCCAATCAGCTGCTGATAGTGCCTGCACACGCTGTACATGGTACGGAAACAACTGGTTCTCCCGTAGCACTCTCCATACAGTGACGTGGTCAACGTTACCTTGTACAGTAGCAACTTCTCTGACGCTGACATTAGGCTTATCATCAACTGCACGAAGAATTGCCTCGTCCATTGCAGGTGTCCTCGTCGTTCTAGGTCTTCACCAGTCGCGAGTCATAGGCTGGAATGTTCCGTGCTCCCTAAGACGCCGATCAATTGCTTCGAACGTCTTCCCGTCGGGACACCTTCGTTCTGGAAATCTGTCTCGATACAAACATACCGCGCCACGGCTATTGCCCCGTGCTAATCCATACATCAAATGGGCATCTGCCAACTCCGCATTTGTAAACATTGCACTGACTGCAAAACCACGTTCGTGATGAACCTGTTGATGCTACGTACTGATGTGCTTGATGCTAGTACTGTAGAGCAATGAGTCGCATGTCAACACAAGCACCGAAGTCAACATTACCTTCCTTCAATTGGGCCAACTGGTGGTGAATCGAGGAAGTACTGACGAAACTAAAACGAGCTCTAACATGGAAATTAAGCGTTTCCGGACACATGTCCACATAACATCTTTTCTTTATTTGTGTGTGAGGAATGTTTCCTGAAAGTTTGGCCGTACCTTTTTGTAACACCCAATATTCATGGCTCTAGTTCTCAAATTGAGCTTTATCAACCTTTCCTTAACTGCTTCCCACGAGGTTACGTATTATGACCGGCATTTGTTTAGAATGATGGCTACTCCTGCTCTCGCCCTACTACTTTTGTCCACTCCACTAAAGTAACGTGCCTCCCTCATAAATCCAAGTTCCCATTCACGCCTCCGCCTATTTGTATTCCCCCTAAATTAGAATACAGGGGTCTCTGGAACCATATAGTTTCACTTGATTAAAGCCCCTATGCCCTGGTTTCTGGCAGGATCCCCCGTTTCGTTCCTTTCTCGCAGGATCCCCCGTTGCGGTGCTATTCCATTACAGCTGGAGAGCCTCTGCAATGCTGTTCTACTTTAGGGGGAATACCAAGCGGGTTGAGACGTGAATGGGAAATTGGATTGAGAAGGGAGGCGTGCTAAGAGAGTCCCTTCAGTGACGCAAAGACACTGTGCCAGGGTTGTGTAGTGGTTAACGCATCTGCCTCGTGAGCAGGAGACCCACTTTCGAATCCCGACCTTGGTAAAAATTTTCATTCGTCGCTTCAGTCTGCTATATGTATCATCGATGTTTGAAACTTGAAAAATTATCGGGAACCATGTAGTTTCATCTCCTAACAGAGTCTTGAGTACTTCATGTTGGTGTTCCAAACATCTTCTCAACTTTCAGCTCTCCTATTTATGTTTTTCTAATAGCGTTCCATGACGCCTCAGTATTTAAAGCTGACTATGTCAGCCTTCTCTTCTTTTGTTGTCATCAGTCTTCTGATGGGTCTTATTCGGCCTGTCACAGTTGCCTATCCTGTGACAATCTCTTCAACTGAGAGTATCATTTGCGCCCAGATTTCTCAATTAATTCCACTATCTGTCTTCCTCTACAGTTTTTACCCACTACTGCTGTCTCTAGGACCGTGGAAACTATACCCTGATGTCTTAATACATGCACTAACTTGGTGTTCCGTTGCATCTCGTTAGATTCTCCATTTGATGCTGTTTTGGACAGGACCAGCAGAAGAACATTAGATCTTCCTTTCCTGATCGTTTCACAGCCGGAACAAGATTAGAAAGTATCCATCACTGATAAAAACCTCTACGTCAGCTAGCGCAGTGCGTCGTACAGTTCCAAATGTAGAGGTCGGGGTGAAAGACCTCTGCATTGGGTAGTGGAGCTGGGCTGCTAGTGGTCAAGAAGCCCTGAAATTCACTACCCTACTTGCAGTTGCACTGGTGTGGTGGGTTGGTAACGATTGGATACCCGACGTCCGATCATGAAAACAGCATTTGCATGTAATATTTTATTCCAAAATACATACTAACACAAAAAAACGACGCACCATGAAGGAATTATCCGAGTGGGATTGAAATCGGTAGATGTGACACACATGTACAGAAAAAGAAATGATAATAATTTCAGAAAAATTGGATGATTTATTCAAGAGAAAAAGCTACGCAAAACGAGCAAGTCAATAACGCGTTGGTCCACCTCTGGCCATTGTGCAAGCAGTTATTCCCTTTTAAAATCATTGTTTGCTTTGATAAGCATAGTGCAGATCAATGTTATGTGTGAAGATCACGCGAAGTTTCAATCTGTCTTTCGGAATAAATACTTCATTCGAAAATCATTGTCTTGAAATACATTTCATAGGAATAGTTACTCTCCCCAGCCCACTGTCTAAAGAAGGTTTATCATTATACCTTGCCACACTGTGCCATATGATATGCCACAGTTTCAATACTTTTTGAATATTGTGTTTAAAAATTGAAATCTGGCTTAGTCGCTGCCTGCTTGCTGTCTGCTGTTGTGCTTTCGAGAAGTCTGCAACAATGTTTTAAAGACGCGATGTAAGTGGAAATATTGATTAGGACCAGATACTTGCTTTTCTTAAGTTGCGCATTTAGTATAAAGACAAGCTGTATTCAGACTAGTCACGGTTCATTTCAAATTAGGTTCTTTTTAGTCAAAGGTTAGCATATGAGTTTACGTTGGTCGCGATTTGTGGTTCAAAATGGCTCTGAGCACTATGGGACTCAACTGCTTAGGTCATTAGTCCCCTAGAACTTAGAACTAGTTAAACCTAACTAACCTAAGGACATCACACACATCCATGCCCGAGGCAGGATTCGAACCTGCGACCGTAGCGGTCTCGCGGTTCCGGACTGCAGCGCCCAGAACCGCACGGCCACTTCGGCCGGCAGCGATTTGTGGGTACACAGTTTTGGTAAGAAGTGGACTTTTTTGTAAAGTGGGAGGCAACTTTGGGATACATTTCACACAGAAACACGTAGTGGGGAACTTACACCTATAACAATTTCATTAACTAAATGTAGTGGAACTGAATACCGCCAGCGACTCGGAAAGAGTGATGTCGTATGTTATACCGGAGCCAAGGTAGCCCCTGAGGGCCGGCAATCGATATAACACCACAGAGGACGAGGTTGTCTATGCCCAAGGCGTACCCAAAAGCACCATGGTAAACACCAGCTATTTACATACAAGATAATGGAAACAGACATTCCGAGCACTACTTCCTGCAGGGGGAGCTCGAGCCACAGCCTGCAGGAAGTATCACTACGCTGAAACCTAATTGGCTGGAGACAACTATTTAGGGGCTAGAACCAGGCCCGATTTTCACGCCGGATGCCGACCTCGTGTACTGCGACCGTTGAAGATTACGTCTTCGTCTCGGAATTGGACTGTTACTAGTGTGTGAGTGTGTTACCACGAACCTTGGTGGAAAATTAGAAGTGAACTTTTGTTTTCCTCAATTACGAGACGTTTTCGGTATTGTTACCTTTCGTTTGCATGTTCAGTCATCAACCTTGTGAACTTACACCAATAGAAGTTGTGTTTGTGAAAAATTTCAAATTGTTAGTCACAACATCGTAGAGCAGATACTCCATCCCCGCTATTCGTTCTCATTCTGTTCTCTGGTTGTGGTATAGTAACATCTCGTGTGTGAGTTTGTTCTAGCCTGGCTCTTGTACTTGCTGCCCCACGTGATGATAAACGAACCAAATCTACGACTTTTATGGTCGAGTGCCCTGTGTTGATGTCAGCACGGAAGCCAGCGCTAATGGGTAGCCAGAAGGTCTACCAAACTACTCCGGTTCAGGTTGGAAGCTGCCCTTAAATCCAGCATCGCACGGATCTAAATGGCCTACCGCGCCGGGAGGTCAGTTTCAGCATTCAGCACGACTACGCGACAACCGACATTGCAGTCCACCTAAAGGCACAACGCGGGCAGTGGTCTTGGAGGGATCGAAAGTTACTGATAACGGCATGTAAATCAAAACTCACACGTCTTGGTCAACGCCATCTCCGAAAGCAGAGCTACCGACGGAGCATACGTTCCTCACCAGCAGGCACCAAAATTGCCGGTTCAGGGAGTCATCAACTTCCGCTCCAAGCTGACCCAGCGTCCTTGGCAGCAGTGCGTCCGTTATTACGAGGGTAAACCCAAAAGTAAGGTCTCCTATTTTTTATAAGTTCAAAGACCTGTTTATTTCTACAATGGATTACATCAGTTTACAGCTTGAACATTTAGCTAATTTTCGACATAATCATCATTTCTGTCGATGCATTTTTGTAGACGCTGTGGCAGTTTCTGTATGCCCATGTCATACCACCTCGCCCCCATGCTGTTCAGAAAGTTATGATACCTGTTCTTTCACCTCGTCGACGGAGCTGAATCGCTTTGTTCTTTTAAACTACGGAACAGGTGTTAGTCACTGGGCGCCAAGTCACGACCATAGGGTGGGTGGGTGATTATGTTCCACTGAAACTGTTGCAGGAGAGCAACGGTTTGCCGAGCGATGTGTGGGCGAGCGTTGTCATGGAGAATACGTACGCCCTTGCTCAACGTTCCTCTTCTCCGGTTCTGAATTGCCCGTTTGAGTTTTTTTCAGTATCTCAGTACTTGTCAGCGTTAATTGTGGTCCCAGCGATTCAGCTCCAACTACAAGGTGAAAGAAGAGGTTCATAACTTTCTGAACAGCATGGCGGCCAGCTGGTATGACATGGGCATACAAAAACTGCTACAACGTCTACAAAAATGAATTGGCAGAAATGGTGATTATGTCGAAAAACAGATTAATTTTCAAGCTGTAAACTGATGTAAACCATTGTAGAAATAAACAGGTCTATGTACTTATAAAAAATAGACCTTACTTTGGGATTACCCTCGTAGATTCAGCGGATTATTCTCTGGACTAGGCAGCCGCCAGTTTGCACAGAAACAGCAGCAACGGCTCGTATTTACAGCTATAAATATAACAATTTTGAATATTGTTCTGTTGCGTCTAACGACGCCGTTTAGATACTGCATCCTGAAGAACTGATAGGGATTTCCAGCCCAGCAGAGGGCGAACTCGATCTATCATTCCTTCTGAAATAGTAGCACTTCTCTAATATAAGTTCAAATGGCTCTGAGCACTATGGGACTTAACATCTGAGGTCATCAGTCCCCTCCTCTAATATAAGTCATAGTAGTACTGAGGCGTAGTGCATGGTCACTGGACAGCCACGACGTCATTGCCTTAATCTTTCCATTGTGTCAGCAATTCCACAGCCTGGCTGTCGTATGTCGCTGTAACAATTCTGCCTTTCAGGAGCGGCTTCTGAAGTGTCAACATAATCCGCTTACCCTGTCTTACGCAAAAACACCCAATTAGCCGCTATGGTGTGGTTTCTTGCGTCAGCCTCCTATCACTTGTCTTGTGAAGTCGGTCGCGGAATATTTCTGCTGGGTGAGGCTGGACTGTGGGCGAAACACAACGCCGAAAGCATAAAATCAATGTGAGCTGCAAATTATCTTCAAAACAGGTGTGGGTGACATCAATCACTGGAGAGAACTTGGGGCACTCGACTGCATTTAACATTCACACAACCAGTAAACCCCCAATTGTTTAAAGAATCAAACCCCCATATAAAAATCAGCTTCAAACGTCTCATTACTTAAATAATTATCAACCACTGGATGAATAAAGATTGGGTAACTTTCACTCCATTTTAAGAAAAGCTAGTTTCGGAAATCATCGCACACAGTTCCGAAGATAGCAACAGCCGACAGGTGCGAGAATTACCGCACAGTGAGCGTAACACTTTTTGCATCGAAGTTGTTGACAAGAATGACATAAGCAGAATGGAAAAGAAAATTCAGGATCCATTAGAAGATGATCGGTTTGCCCTTAGAAAAGGTAAAGGCACCGGACAGGCAGTTCTGACGTTGCAGTTGATAATGGAGATAAGTTGAAAGAAAAGCAAGGAAACTTAATACGATTTGTCAACCCGGAAGAAGCGTTCGAGTGTATAAAATGGTGGGATGTTCGAAATGCTGAGAAAAATGGGGGTACGCTGTAGGGCAAGACGTGTAGCACGCAGTCTGTACAAGACCCAAGAGGGAAGAACAAGAGTCGAAGACCAAGAGCGAATTGCTCGGATTAAAATGGATGTAAGACAGGGAGGCAGTGTGTAAGTAGGCTGTTTATGTTTTCTTATTGGCAACGTTACGTAGCGCTCTGTATGAAAATCACTGGCTGTGCTGTGTGCAGTCTGTGGCTAGTTTGCATTGTTGTCTGCCATTGTAGTGTTGGGCAGCGGCAGCTGGATGTGAAGAGCGCGTAGCATTGCGCAGTTGGAGGTTAGCCGCCAGCAGTGGTGGATGTGGGGAGAGAGATGGCGGAGTTTTGAAGTTTGTAAGACTGGTTGTCATGAACTACTATATATATTATGACTTTTGAACACTAGTAAGGTAAATACATTGTTTGTTCTCTATCAAAATCTTTCATTTGCTAACTATGCATATCAGTAGTTAGTGCCTTCGGTAGTTTGAATCTTTTATTTAGCTGGCAATATTGGCGCTCGCTGTATTGCTGTAGCTTGAGTAACGAAGATTTTTGTGAGGTAAGTGATTTGTGAAAGGTAGAGGTTAATGTTAGTCAGGGCCATTCCTTTGTAGGGATTATTGAAAGTCAGATTGCGTTGCGCTAAAAATATTGTGTGTCAGTTTAAGTGCAGTCTTGTACAATTTTTCAAAAGGGGACTTTTCATATGGCGACCCTGCCAGGATTCGAACCTAGAATCTTCTGATTTTTTCTTGTAGTTTGTGTAATTAGTGTAGCTTTTGTTTATTGCTAGCACGTAATTGTAGAGAAAATCTCCTTTGTAGTTGCAGTCTTTCATTGTTGTACAGTAAAGCAGTTGTGGCATGCATGTAGATTTGCACCAAGTATTTCGCAGCTGCAATTAACTAGATATTATTTTCAGTGCTACGTTAATGTGTTTTGTTATTTTGCTCTTCAAATTGTGCTTTTCTGTGCTGTCGTGTGAAATATTGTGACAATAATGGCGTGTGAAAAACGTAATACTAGGCTTCAAAGTAAACTGAGAAATGACAGTGAAGACGAAAGCAGTGTGTTAGCGCCGCAGAGTAATGAATTAACTAATGTTCAAAGTAGTAATTCGGTAATTATGCATAGGGAAATGGACTGGGCTGCAAACAATGGTGTAGACAGTGACACAATTAGTGAACAGGGAAGCATTATCGATCGATCGGTCGGCAACAGCTCGCCTCAGGAATCCGAAACGACAGAACACAATATTGGAAATACTGTAGACAGGTTTTGCGTCCTCACCGTTTTCTCAAATGAGTCAAGACACATTTTCTGCTTGTCAAAACGTGAATGTTGCCGGTGAAAATGCACTGCCAAAAAGCATAGAGAAACACATTCCAGACACTAATACATTATTATTGTAATTAATGCAACAAATGGAACAAAATCAGAAACAAACACAGCAAAAGCTTCAAAAGTTAGACACAATGGAACAACACCAGAGACGAACACAGCAACAGTTAGACACAATGGAACAAAATCTTCAAAAGTTAGACACAATGGAACAAAATCTTCGGAAGTTAGACACCACACTTGAACAAACACGTGAAGATTTAACTACTGAGTTACATAACATTGAATCGAAATGTCAAAAAGTCTGTAATGACGTAAAAACACAAATTTTTGAGCATTTCCAACCTATTTTTTTCGCGTCATGAAAATGCATTACAGAATCACGAAGCAGCCATAAAAGAACTGCAAATTATTGTTCATGAAAATTATGAGACCTTGCAAGCCAAATTGACTCAGTTGCATCTACCGATTCGGTTACGCAACTTGCAAAAACTCAGGAAAACTTAAAGGACACAGTAGATACGATATCAACACAAATGGACACTCTGAAACTTGGTTCAGAAAAACACACAGAGGAAATAATTTCACTATCGGATAAAGTGCCCGAACTTTCAGATCAGTTCACTAACTTATCTACAAAGGTAGATGATGATCTGAATGACACAAGACCTGTAGCTTTCACTGACACTGAAGAGTATGAACAAATTAGAAAATTCGATCAAAATCAAATCAATACACTGTACAAAAGAGAAATCCGGGAAGTACAAGATCAGTTGGCACAAGTAATACAAGAATTACATATTTCAGATGACACTCGCACTCCAACACGGTAAGAGGGACATAGAAATACGCAACAACCACAAAATAATAACACAGGACATTTCGGAAATTATGAAAGAAATTGGCAAGGTGCACCGAATTTTGAAATGGAACCGCCGAAACGACATAACAATGACAGATATGAGACTCGCTGACATGATGATTTTGACTATAAGCTGTTTATTACTACACGTAAATTCAAAACGTTTAAGAATTCCGGCAACGACATTCATCCACAAGTGTGGCTCCATCAATTCTCTCATTGTTTTCCTCCCAACTGGTCATTAGAGCACAGATTAGAATTTATGTGTGGCTATTTAGAGAATGAACCAGCTGTAAGAAAGTGATCGGTCATTCACGATTGCCACAGTGAAGGAGAATTTTATCATGCATTCCTCTCAGCATATTGGTCTCATGCTACACAAGACCGAGTAAAACATAGCATCATAATGATGAAACATTTCGAACAATCTGAATCCTCCAGTCTTGTGAAATATTTTGAAGACATGTTGCACAAGAATGAGTACCTGTCAAACCCATACAGACCCTCAGAACTCATCTGCATTTGCTTAATCAAATTACCTGAACATTTACGACATATTATTTTGGCAGGACGTTGCAAAGACGACATTGAAGCTTTTCAGGGACTCTTACAAGAATTAGAAATTGACACTTACAATCGCGGGACGCGAAAACAGGAGCACAACAATTACAGGTCACATCTGTCACAATTCCGCGATGACAGAAATAATACACGACAAGGCTATTCTTACAATGTAAATTGTGACCAAAACAGACACCACCCGTATGACAACCGTTGGCACAGTAGTAATAGTTACAGAGAAAAGTCGCATTTCCGTAGTAATGAATCTGACAGAGACAATCATAGAAACAGACAATATTGCAACCAGAACTATTATTATCACGGGGGATAGAACAACTTTAGACGCAATGGTCCACCGTGCAGTGATAATTCAAGGAGAAATTCTCCACCACTTAACCGACAAGAAAGAAACTACGGGAACTACCGACATGACGACAAACGATATAATCATAACGACAGACCTGAATTTCATCAGGACTGGCGGGTTTCAAACAGGGCAGGGCCCTCTCGACGAGGTGAATTTGTAGCAGTTAGACCTCCAAATCCCAATAACGACGCGCGCCAACAAAGAAACAGACAATGACTCGCAGCGCAGGCAGCCACGTGCGCCGGCTCGGCTTGAGGAAAATAACATAGACGCTAACCTTGAGAAAAATTCCAGCATTCTTTACCGACATATACCACACGATGATTCCGTTGAAGCTGGAGCTCTGCATAGTCGTAAGAGTAAAAGTTTACACCACATTTCACATGTAAAACCGTTTATTGAAAGATAATTTGCTTTTTAACTTTGTCTTTGCATATAACTTTTCAATTTACATTACTAGTATGCTTTGTCAGACTTAAAATCTGTTAACGTGCAACAATGTTTGAAGTTAAATATCCAGTCAAGAACCAAGAGAACTTATTTAAACAGAAATTACGAATGCATTGTTATTGTGAACAGATGACACAGTGTTATAGTGTGTGTACATTCTTGCTTGTTAGTTGCACGATTACGTAATGACTATAAGGCTTACATACTTAGAACATATACTGGTACTGCTAATGAGATTTTAATGCAACATTTTGGTTTACTTGAAAAGACATTCCTTATTTGAAGTACTTTTTGTGAGATTAAAGATGACTTAGTATTTGGTTTCTTTGACAGGTACACGATTATATTATGATGCTACTAATGTGTGACACAATTTACATTGTTGCTTTTGCGGTGTTTCTGTTTTATATCTGGAGAGTTTTTCTGAGTTATTCTGGAAAGTAAAACATGTTTTAGTAGTAACTTTTGTGGTATAGCAACAATGAGACAGCCTTTTTCGTGGCACAACAATACGTTACTGTACAGTACTTTCTTCATCACGCCAATAAGCATAATAACTACGATATCTATACGCAAAGCATTTCACTTTTGTTTATCATGAGGTAAGTACATTGACTTCTGCAGAACTTAGCTTTCGGAGGACGATAACTACAACACTTCCACAGAGATTATGTTGCAACAAGACGCACATTTAGCGCTACAGGACACGCATTTGAGTGCTTAATTTTGTACTTAAATCATTTATTTTTAAAGATTTTTGAATTACAAAGAAAGTTTTCTGTGATACATTTCATTCCATTGCTGTAATCTGTAACACCTGAGGGTATAATTACATTAATCCTCAGGGGGGTACACGCTTACTTTGTGTACCATGTGTGTGGCCAGCACAAGGAGCCCTAGCTAATATGGTATTTGCTTATACAACTTTACACATCGGTACCATATTTCTCCAACACAGAATTACACAGCTACCTGATTATTTAACAGAGAAACAAACATTTTTTTTACTACATCAGTGACACATGTTTACGCAATTACACAGTTGGGTAACTTCACACTTACGAAATTGTATTTTGTCTGTACTTTGTGAACTGTTCATATTTTTTCGGACTCATTGTGATATTATGAGAGCTTTGAATGATATATTTGGTATGGGATCACGATTTTTAAAGTACATTTGAGGCAGATGACACTTTTGACATGAGCAGAGAATTTTTTTTAGGTTTTGAAATTATTGGAGGAAGCTACGACGATTTGAGAGTTGACTGAGGTGTTATGATGTTATTATTACGGTGACTATGTGTATTATGCTGTTGCGGTATGTTTATGATCAATAAGCTGATGCTACATGAGTTATTTGATTATGCTACGTATCTGTTATGATGAAATATTGAAGAAGTGTCGATGAATAAGGTAAGGAATAATGAGTAGTGGTTAGGGACTCTGGTTTGTGAAAAAGGTTGTTGGAAACCAAGAATCGTACTTTAAGAGTTATGAAATGTATGTAACTGCGTGAATGTATTACAATGCCGACGAAAATTTTTTGGACTCTGTTATATCAATAGGATTTTGTTTCTACAGATTTGTAACGCAAATTCTTGACCCGCGAAATATTTTTAATGAGGCTTTCACTGTAGCGGAAACTGCTGTCGTAAATTTTTCGGTAAGAAAGGTAAGTGACCGTGACGTAATGCATTGTGAGCGGCCAGGTGTGCCAGCCGCCTTGAGAAAAAGCCATTAGGTGGAGAAGAAAGAGGCCATTATCCTCGCTATTGACATTCCTTTGTAGAAAGCATCGCAAATACGACATGCTCAAACTTGAAAACATGATTATACTGTGGAGCTCTTAATTTATGATATTTACTAAAATGCCTAATGAAACGATGAGGAACATTTCACGGCTATTGTCTTGCTAGTTGAGAGAAATGCCATATAGCTTGCTTTATGTATTTATTAACTCATTTTGTTTAATATCTAGTTTCTAGCTGCACTTCAGCGTTGGTTAAAATAAAATTTTATAGATGTACTAATATAAATATTTTCTGTCTACAGATCGAGTAAATAATAATTTTTTTCAAAAAAATGAGGGAGCACAAAAAGACATTTACCTTCACAGGAACTGCATTCATAATTTTCTTTTCAAGTACTTGGTCATTTATTTTGTAGAATAAGTTGTGGTGCACCACTTTAATTACATAGACATTATGATGTGAATATACATTTCCCTTGTCTGCATTGTTTTCTTTAGTGTAATTTTTTTTTTTTTTTTTTTTGCTTGAGCTATGTCATGTTTAGATATAAGTTACTGCATTTTCTGCTGCTGTTTGCCAGGCATAGTGCTACTAAATTTCACTTTGTATTGCTCTGTTAATCTAGTTTTACTACTGATTTATTTTTCTTGTTGCTGCACATTGGCTCATATTAGTTATAATGTTGCATTGCTTGGTAATTTAGATTTACTGCAGCTTACTTTGACAACTTCCATTTTTTTATTGCTGTTTGTATTAATTGTTTTATGCTGCTGCATTGCCTCGTCCCTTAGTTTAGCATCTGAGCTCAGTAGATTTAAGTTAGCTTAAGAGGGGGTAGACTATATAAGAAACTAACTATGATGGATTGGAAGAAATGCATTGAGAAGCTATAAGAAAATGGTTTGGCCAAAAAAGTAGTGTACAGTGGAGAAAAACTATTTTTGAAATAGGATATGAACATAATACAGAAAGCATTCTTGGATAGGATTTTTTTGGTGGAAACAAATGTTGAAATAAGAAAAAAAAGATCTATGGAATGAAGTTTTGGGTTGGACTGCAGTACCAAATGTTACACTGAAAACGAACCCTGTCCTTTCCTTTTGTGTTATCCCACTATGTGTTTGTGTACCCTTGTGTATTTCTTTTCTTCCTGTCTCTGTGTACTGTTTCATAGAATTTTTTTTCTCTTCTAATACTCAGCTACATGACTATGATGAGAAATACTGTTATCCCCAAATATAATTTGCATTAATAATATGTTATTAACTTTGTAAAGATGTTTAAACATTATTTGTTCTGTTTTGTTTTAATGCTTATGTGTGAAGTTGATGTTTCAAAAGTTATTCTTATATTTTTTCATAATTCTTGTAACACTGATGTATATGTTTATTTCTATTCTTTTATAAAGTTTGTGTTACTACAAATGTTATCTGTATTGTTATGTTCTTTAATGATGTATTTTGTACCTTTGTAATTTTATTCTTATGTTATAAAATTGTAATTGACACCAGTTCATCAAATTATGTAACTTGTAAGTTACATTTCACTGCACACGTTTCTGTTGGTCATAGTATATGGACAATATGTGAGAAGTAGGGACTGATAGTGTTTGCACATGTGTTAATAATTCAGCAATGGACTGGTTAACAGCATTGCTGGTTCTAAGGACAATTATATAAAAAAAAACTTTGTGAGTGCACAAGTGGTGGTTTATGGACTTGCTATATTCTCTGCAAGACTCTTCGTTGGTGATTGTGCACCTGCACAGTCGCAACAGATGGCTGCTGGCCGTCTCTACAAGGACTACAGTGGGTCTGCATCTTTGGTGGCCCACCAGTACCATTATTTCTACAAGGACTACAGTGGGTCTGCATCTTTGATGACCCACCAATACCATTATTTCTACAAGAACTGCAGTGGGTCTGCACCTCTGCTGGCCCACCAATACCGTAGTCTCTACCAGGACTACAGTGGGTCTGCTCTGTGATGACCTACCTACCAATATTCTTCAAAACGTCGAATGACTCTGCTGTGGGTTTGCTCTGTTGTGGCCCATTACCTGTCAGCATTTGAAGAGTCAGCACTGTCTTTCCGTTGGAAGGACAACACTACTTCTTTAAGACTGCATGGAATTCCACTACTTCCGTGTGCATTTTCTTTTACTGCTCAGACATTGAGAAAAACACTGCTATTTTACTGTGATGAACGATCAGGACTGTCTTTATGGTTGTGAGAAAATGTTAGCTTTTTACCAACATTGTATCAATAAGTGTGTGCATTTGATTTATTTGTTATTGTAATTATAATTATGAAAAATTTTTAACAAATATGTATTGGCCAGTGCCCAAAACAATTTGTAAAATTTTTTGTGGGGAGCATGGGGGCTATGTAAGTAGGCTGTTTATGTTTTCTTATTGGCAACGTTACATAGCGCTCTGTATGAAAATCACTGGCTGTGCTGTGTGCAGTCTGTGGCTAGTTTGCATTGTTGTCTGCCAATGTAGTGTTGGGCAGCGGCAGCTGGATGTGAACAGCGCGTAGCGTTGCGCAGTTGGAGGTGAGCGCCAGCAGTGGTGGATGTGGGGAGAGAGATGGCGGAGTTTTGAAATTTGTAAGACTAGTTGTCATGAACTGCTATATATATTATGACTTTTGAACACTAGTAAGGTAAATACATTGTTTGTTCTCCATCAAAACTTTCATTTGCTAACTATGCATATCAGTAGTTAGTGCCTTCGGTAGTTTGAATCTTTTATTTAGCTGGCAATAGTGGCGCTCGCTGTATTGCTGTAACTTGAGTAACGAAGATTTTTGTGAGGTAAGTGATTTGTGAAAGGTAGAGGTTAATGTTAGTCAGGGCCATTCTTTTGTAGGGATTATTGAAAGTCAGATTGCGTTGCGCTAAAAATATTGTGTGTCAGTTTAAGTACAGTCTTGTACAATTTTTCGAAAGGGGACTTTTCAAGTGTTTCGCCTGTACTGTTCAACCTGCACGTTGAAGAAGCAGTGACGCAAATAAAAGAAAGTTTCAAGAGTGGGATTAAAATCGAAGTAAAGGATATCAGTGGTAAGATTGAGCTGATGACATTGCCGTCCCCATTGGAAGTGAATAAGTTTTACAGGATATGTTCAATGGAATGAACAGCATAATGAGTACAGAACACGGAATGAGAGTAAATCGAAGAAAGACGAATCAGATGTAGTAGATATGAGAGCCGCGAGAAAACATCAGAATTGGTGATCACGCAGTAGAAGAAGTTAAGGGAAGTGCTGCCTGTTTTGACAGCAAAATAAACCCTGATGGTCGGAGGACATGAAAAGCAGACTAACACTGGCAACAGAGGGGCGTTCCTGGACATGAGAATTCTAGTAGCATCAAACATAGTCCTTAATTTGAGGAAGAAATTTCCAAGAATGTACGTCTGCAGCACAGCATCGTATGGCGGTGAAACATGAACTGTGGGAGAACCGAAACAGACGAGAATCGAACCATCTGAGATGTAACATCAAAGGCGAAACTTGAAAATCGGACTGTGGAGGAACGAGGAGGTTCTCCGCAGAATCGGCGAGGAAAGGAGTGTATAGAAAACACCGACAAGGAGAAAGGGTATGGTGACATGACATGAGTAGAGTCAGTAGGGAATAACTGGCATGGCACAGGAGGGCGCTGCAGAGGACAAAAACTGTAGAGGCAGAGAGGGATTGGAATACATACAGCACTTAGTAACTGAGGATGTATGTTGCAATGCTACGCTGATATGAAAAGTTTGGCGTGGGAGAGGAATTAGTGGCAAGCCGCACCAAAAAAGTCATAAGACTGGTGACAAATATACACAACTGGACATTAAAATTGCTACACCATGAAGATGACGTGAAATTTAACCGACAGGAAGAAGATGCTGTGATATGCAAATGATTAGCTTTCCAGAGCATTCACGCAAGGTTGGCGCCGGTAGCGACAACTACAACGTGCTGACATGAGGAAACTTTCCAAACGATTTCTCATACACAGACTGCAGTTGACCAGCGTTGCCTGCTGAAACGTTGTTGTGATGCCTCGTGTAAGGAGGAGAAATGCGTACCATCACGTTTCCAACTTTGATAAAGGTCGGATTGTAGCATATCGCGATTGCGGTTTATCGTATCATGACATTGCTGCTCGCATTGGTCGAGATCCAATGACTGTTAGCAGAATTTGGGATCGGTGGGTTCAGGAGGGTAATACGGAACGCCGTGCTGGATCACAACGGCCTCGTATCACTAGCAGTCGAGATGACAGGCATCTTATCCGCACGGCTGTAACGGATCGTGCAGCCACGTCTCGATCCCTGAGTCAACAGATAGAGACGTTTGCAAGACAACAACCATCTGCACGAACAGTTCGATGACGTTTGCAGCAGCATGGACTATCGGCTCGGAGACCATGGCTGCGGTTACCCTTGACGCTGCATCACAGACAGGAGCGCCTGCGGTGGTGTACTCGACGACGAACCTGGGTGCACGAATGGCGAAACGTCATTTTTTCGGATGAATCCAGGTTCTGTTTACAGCATCATGATGGTCGCATCATGCGGTGAACGCAATTTGGAAGCGTGTATTCGTCATCGCCATACTGGCATATCACCCTGCGTGATGGTATGGGGTGCCATTGGTTACACGTCTCGGTCACCTCTTGTTCGCGCTGACGGCACTTTGAACAGTGGACGTTACATTACAGATGTGTTACGACCCGTGGATCTACCCTTCATTCGATCCTGCGAAACCCTACATTTCAGCAGAATAATGCACGACCGCATGTTGCAGGTCCTGTACGGGCCTTTCTGGATACAGAAAATGTTCGACTGCTGCCCTGGCCAGCACATTCTCCAGATCTCTCACCAATTGAAAACGTCTGGTCAATGGTGGCCGAGCAACTGGCTCGTCACAATACGCCAGTCACTACTCTTGATGAACTGTGGTATCGTGCTGAAGCTGCATGGGCAGCTGTACCTGTACACGCCATCCAAGCTCTGTTTGACTCAATGCCCAGGCGTATCAAGGCCGTTATTACGGCCAGAGGTGGTTGTTCTGGATACTGATTTCTCAGGATCCATGCACCCAAATTGCGTGAAAATGTAATCACATGTCAGTTCTAGTATAATATATTTGTCCAATGAATACCCGTTTATCATCTGCATTTCTTCTTGGTGTAGCAATTTTAATGGCCAGTAGTGTAGAAAAAAATCTGTCTTTATTCATTTATTTTATTATAATCTTTTTTCCTGGTGTTGTCCCTTATCTTCAGGGGGTCGGCATGTTATTCTGTGTATGGTAATGTAGTGATGAAGGATGGCCTGATGCCCTTCCTGTAACCATCCTCCCCCCGCCCTTCCCCCCCCCCCCCCACACACACACACACACGCAGCGAAATTTATGTACCACAACTGTAAAGTGTTAACACAGGTGGAAGTATGAGAACTTCTAAAGGACTGCTTATCGTGTGACGTGGACTCAAGAGCAACTTTCACCCAGTCGGACGCCGGAAACCTCCTACCCCATCCAGGCTGGACGGCACACCAGGACTCGCCGCGTGGATTCGATCTGGGCCGGAGCTCCTCCGAGGTGGCGCTGTGGCTAGCACACTGGACTCGCATTCGGGAGGACGACGGTTCAATCCGGCGTCCGGCCATCATGATTTAGGTTTTCATGATTTACCTAAATCGCTCAGGGCAAATGCTGGCATGATACCTTTGAAAGGGCACAGCCGACATCCTTTCCCGTCCTTCCCCAATCCGATAAGACCGATGACCTCGCTGTCTGATCTCCTCCCCCAAACAACCCCCCGGAGCTCCTCCCTGAATACCAAAAGCAGCATGCTAACGCGCGCAGCTAGATGGGCAAGTCACACTTTATCATCTAAGAGCATTTAACGACTTCC
This sequence comes from Schistocerca nitens, assembly GCF_023898315.1. NCBI lineage: Eukaryota > Metazoa > Arthropoda > Insecta > Orthoptera > Acrididae > Schistocerca > Schistocerca nitens. The sequence goes on from NC_064620.1 coordinate 527,574,424, forward strand.
AAGATCAATCTACATTTTTAATCTGCAGATCACTGCGAAGTGCGTGGTAGACCGTGCTTTTTATTGTGTCAAACAAGATTTCTTCCTGTTCCATTCACAGATGGAACGTGAAAAGAATGACTGCTTATACATCTCTGCGGAAGCTGCTATTTGCGTAATTTTGGATCAGTAGGAGTACTGCAGAATTTCTGTATTGGTTACTAAATAATAAACCACCAATGATTAACCAATGACTTTATTTGATAGGTTTCGCGTACAATCCTTCTCAGACTGTCATGACATCTTGGTGATCGTGACCGGGTCAAATATCTCACGAAATAAGCGTCAAACGAAAATCTATAAAGAACGAAACTTGTCTAACTTGTAGGGGTAAACCAGATGGCTCTATGGTTGGCACGCTAGATGGTGCTGCCATAGGTCAAACGGATATCAACTGCGTTTTTTTTTTTTTTAATTTAAACCCCCACTTTTTGTTACATATTCGTGTAGTGCGTAAAGAAATATGAATGTTTTAGTTGGACCATTTTTTTCGCTTTGTGATACGTGGCTCTGTAATAGTCACTAACACATGGCTCACAATTTTAGACGAACATTTGGTAACAGGTAGGTTTTTTAAATTAAAATACGGAACGTAGGTACGTTTGAACATTTTATTTCGGTTGTTTCAATGTAGTACGTGTACCTTTCTGAACTTATCATTTCCGAGAACGCATGCTGTTACAGCGTGATTACCTCTAAATACCACATTAATGCAATAAATGCTCAAAATGATGTCCGTCAACCTCAATGCATTTGGCAATACATGTAACGACATTCCTCTCAACAGCGAGTAGTTCGCCTTCCGTAATATTCGCACATGCATTGACAATGCGCTGACGCATGTTGTCAGGCGTTGTCGGTGGATCGCGATAGCAAATATCCTTCAAGTTACCCCACAGAAATAGATCTGGGGACGTCAGATCCGGTGAACGTGCGGGCCATGGGATGGTGCTTCAACGACCAATCCACCTGTCATGAAATATGCTATTCAATACCGCTTCAACCGCACGCGAGCTATGTGCCGGACAACCATCACGTTGGAAGTATCTCGCCGTTCTGTTGTGCAGTGAAACATCTTGTAGTAACATCGGTAGAACATTACGTGGGAAATCAGCATACATTGCACCATTTAGATTGCCATCGATAAAATGGGGGCCAATTATCATTCCTCCCATAATGCCGTACCATACATTAACCAGCCAAGGTCGCTGATGTTCCACTTGTCGCAGCCATCGTAGATTTTCCGTTGCCCAATGGTGCATATTATGCCGGTTTACGTTACCGCTGTTGGTGAATGACGCTTCGTCTCTAAATAGAACACGTGCAAAAAATCTGTCATCGTCCCGTAATTTCTATTGTGCCCAGTGGCAGAACTGTACACGACGTTCAAAGTCGTCGCCATGCGATTCCTGGTGGATAGAAATATGGTACGGTTGCAATCGATGTTGATGTAGCATTCTCAACACCGATGTTTTTGAGATTCCAGATTCTCGCGCAATTTGTGTGCTACTGATTTGCGGACTAGCCGCGACAGCAGTTAAAACACCTACTTGGGCATCATCATCTGTTGCAGGTCGTGGTTGACGTTTCACATGTGACTGAACACTTCCTGTTTCCTTAAATAACGTAACTATCCGGCGAACGGTCCGGACACTTGCATGATGTCGTCCAGGATACCGAGCAGCATACATAGCACACACCCGTTGGGCATTATGCTCACAATAGCCATACATTAACACGATATCGATCTTTTCCGCAAATTGGTAAACGGTCCATTTTAACATGGGTAATGTATCACGAAGCAAACACCGCCCCTACTGGCGGAATGTTCAGTGATACCACGTACTTATACATTTGTGACTATTACAGCGCCATCTATCACAAAGCGAAAAAAGTGGTCCAACTAAAACATTCATATTTCTTTACGTACTACACAAATATGGAAAAATAATGGGGATTCCTATTTTAAAAAACGCACTTGATATCCGTTTGACCTATGGCAGTTCCATCTAGCGGGTCAAGCACAGCGCCATCTGGTTTCCCCCTTCAAGCTAGACAAGTTTCGTACTTTGTAGTTTTTTAGTTTGATGCTCATTTCGTGAGATATTTGGCCCGGTCACTATCAATGGACCACCTTGTGTAAAGGACAGTATCTAGCAAACAAAACTGTCATGGCAGACATACTTCCTTTCGGAGTGTATCTAATCACGAAGATGTTCATGACAATCAGAAGATGGGTTTTACACTAAACACGTCGACGGCCGGAGTGGCCGAGCGGTTCTAGGAGCTACAGTCTGGAACCGCGCGACCGCTACGGTCGCAGGTTCGAATCCTGCTTCGGGCATGGATGTGTGGGATGTCCTTAGGTTAGTTAGGTTTACGTAGTTCTAAGTTCTAGGGGACTGATGACCACAGCAGTTAAGTCCCTTAATGCTCACAGCCATTTGAACCATTTGAACTAAACACGTCAAATAATGTCATTTGTTGATCAGTTTGTTGTCTAGTTATTTCATGACCAATGCAGCAGTTGTGCAATACTCTTATAATGCTTGTCAATACGGCTGCATTCTTCCTTCGTGATTTTATGTCACAATTACAAATACCTAATTTTATCTACATGGTCACTACTGAAATGACATGTAGGAGAAACATGCCACGTTTTTCTTCGAGGGCCTGCCAGTTAAGATTTACCTACGTTTTGTTACACTCTCTCTGCCTCTGACAAACCTATGACCATCCGTACCGACGTTTTCTGAACCTGTACAAATATCGGCCGTCCCAGGATTTTGTATGACATCACTTTTGTACACAAACTGCAGTTCATCTGTATTCTGGCATTCGCTTTACCACGGTCGTTCGACTTCATACCTCTCCACATTTTCACTGTCAAATACTCGTATAATCTGACCGTCTCTAGTTGTGCTTTTGTGTTTAGTGAGGTATACAACTTTTCACTAATCTAAACTAAGAGCGAATGGTACTTCATGGATCACTAAGAGAATATGAAGATACCTGCATCATCTGTGTAATCATTGTACCATGTAACTCGAATACAGTACTTGCGCTGCATTAGTTCACGTATCATTGCGATTGTTCACTGATACTGCAGACGTATGCGTATGTCTATTTCATGTTCGACATTCCCGATTTCCGTCAGCTAAAACCACTGATATCTTCTCTTTAGTAAACTCCTGTACTCAAAAAACTGCTTCTGTAGCCGGCTGGGGTGGACGAGCGGTTCTAGGCGCTACAGTCTGGAACCGTGCGAACGCTACGGTCGCAGGATCGAATCCTGCCTCGGGCATGGATGTGTGTGATGTCCTTAGGTTAATTAGGTTTAAGTAGTTCTAAGGTCTAGGGGACTGATGACATTAGAAGTTAAGTCCCATAGTGCTCAGAGCCATTTCTGCTTCTGTAGTGAGGTCTCTTTCAGTTTCGTGGATTTCATAAATTCGCAAGCCCCTTCGTTCACTGAAACACACCACACGTACAGTGTATAAACTTAGATTAAACTCGATTCATATGCTAACACACGCAATAAACGTACGAACAAAATCAGAATTAAAGCTGTTGTAAGAGGAGTTAACGGTATTTGAAAAATTTCGATAATAGGCGTATTTGAATTTACTTATTATTCTGATTAAATACGACACATCCTGGATTCGTTACATACTCAACAACAAATGAAAACATAAACGTGAAACACAATGAAGCCTGCTGTTACTATTAATTTTATCTATAATGAGGAAGTAGGATTTGTCAACCAACACGAAGCCTGTAGTCATTATTAATTTTATCTATAATGAGAGAGTATGACCCATCAACCAACACGAAACCTGCAGTCCCCACTAATTTAATCTCTAATGAGGAATTATGAATCACTAGTATTCCTTCAGGTATAGTTTTTAACATAATTTTAGTTTATTTCGCTTTATTAGGGCATTTGGGCTGTTGTCGCCCTTTAAGCCTAATATGGTGATTGCTATTGTTCTTTATTCTGTTTAATTCCTTATTATGACTCAGGGAACTCTGTGCCCTTCTCGAGGTTGGACTGTGCCAGAATAATATAGGTATCTGGTCACATTTCTTAATGGTCCAGTTTTCGAGTTTTTTCCTGGATTGGCTGTGTGACTGCTAGCATATTGAGTTCATCATGTAAGTCGTTTACAGCCAGCAGTGGGACATTGATCGTTATTATGTAACATCGGTTTTGGAGTCTTTGTAGCAATTTTTGGTTTGCATTGCAAGTTGTCAAGTTGTCACTCAAGTTGAACAAGCGTATAATAGAGCTGATAATATTGTTGTTTTATATAGTACTAATTTTTATCAGATTCTCACGACAGTGCTAGCCAAGAGTGGGAATGGTGTACATATTACTTTTATCATTTTCTATTTTTCATATACGACATGTGTTTTAAAGATCAGTTTATTGTGCAACAGGACTCCAAGTAGCCTGACATGGTTTGTGCAATTAATTCCAATTTGTTAAATGTGTCGTTAAGTGTTATTGACTTCGTTTTTCCGCTTGAATTAATGCCACGTGCCGTATCCAAGCTGCGCTCTTAACACATATCACGAAATGTGCAACAGGACTCCAAGTAGCCTGACATGGTTTGTGCACATATCACGAAATGTGCAACAGGACTCCAAGTAGCCTGACATGGTTTGTGCAATTAATTCCAATTTGTTAAATGTGTCGTTAAGTGTTATTGACTTCGTTTTTCCGCTTGAATTAATGCCACGTGCCGTATCCAAGCTGCGCTCTGAACACTTATCACGAAATGCGTCAGCAGTAAGACATATCTCTTGTGATTCTCATGTACTTGTGACTCACGGTGTACGTAGCACTTTCACATTCTATATATAATAACAGAACAACGTTTTGCCTGCGCGAAAGCTTTACATTGTCGCTCTATTAGTTCAAACGTTCTGCCTGCGAGAAAACTTTACATTCTCGCTTTGTTAGACTAAATTTCGAGCTAATTAGAGTTACAGTGTCATTCACTGTCATAAACTACTTTATAATTTGGCCTGTTACATTAAAACGTTTCCTACAGCACAAAGATGTTTCAAAATTTCTGATCCTTTAAATAGTAATGCTTTTGTCAGTACAGCAATAGGTCGTTCTTCACACTTAGTAGATTTGTTGTAATTTTGCTAGTGTGACCAGGGAAGCATCTTCTCACCTTGCTGACATTACCAATTGTTGCCGTTGGGACGCTGTGTGATTCCTGCTCTCCACTCATCGTAATCAATCATTTTAAGTTGATGTAAATGGCGTCTTTCGGCAGCATTTTGCCCACATTTCATTTAATAAAATTGCAACATACGAATTGTTGCGGGACCCTGTCAAAAGCAAGTTATAAGTAAGCCGAATGAAACCGCTGGTTGGAATATGAGGTGACAGTCCACGAAAATCGCAATGTTGTCGCAACAAAGAGTATACGCCTGCCTGAATTTCTTTGTTTGAGGGCGTGACGTTTATTTGAAACTCACTTCATTGAAAGCAGGTGCTAGGCTCTTACAATCGCTAATATCCTTGCTTAGGTCCCGACACCCTAACGTACACTATGGCCGACATTTTCGTCCCGAGAGAATCAACAACTGTACTGATATGTAACATAATTCTCGTTCAACGTTCAGCCTCAGCTGCACATTTTTAATTACATGACACGTTTCGATCACTCAGGTCGTTTTCAGATCTAAGTGGTTGCGTCAGCAAGCCGTCTTGTCCATTCAGAATTTCGTATCAGAGTACCGTCTGAGACCTGAGTGTCTCGGCATATAGTCTTCGAATAACTTACGGGAATGTAGCCGATTGATTCCGTCGATAACCGCCGATATTTCGACAGGAGCTCATCCCGCCATTTTGATGGCAAAACTGGAACAGAGTACAGTCTAGCGTTCACGCAATGTTTTTAGCCATTGTTATTTATTCATTTCATTAGCAGTCTACAATGCGCCGGTATGTAGCGTAGACCTGAAGGAGTGGTGCATGTTGGCGGTTTTACTGGACAAACTTCAGTTCATCATTTACTAATAAAAAGAGAATCTGAACATCACACTTAAGAGCAGCTTCACCACACCCAATAGCACACAGTTTAGTTACCAGACATACTTCATCACATTTGGCAATAAGAAAAGCTTTCTACAACTGGTTGTAATCTTTCACACACATTATAAAAAAACAACAGTCGCCACACATACGCTATTAAGGCATAGTCATTTACCAAAAGAGAAAAAATACCGAATACTGGTAACCAATTTTAAAATAAAGAATGTTATGACAAATACATAAAGGTACAATAACAGCAGTTTCGAAAATCGTGGTACTTCCTGCTTAAGAATCACGGAAGACATAACAAGTAGTTAGCAATTTATTTAAAAATAAATACTCGTCACAAAAATCAACTCGGCACACACCGAACTCTTCACATAACACTAGCGCAGCTGCTGCACTAAATTATACACAATTAAATGGAGGCAACCGTAGTTCAATGGCTTTCACATACCAAACCACGTCTTACACAATCCCGGCGCTATTAGCGCAGTAAATATTTAAAAGTAATAAAGTGGTGGCAAGTGTCATTAATTAACCTCTCAATAAAAAAATCACATTCATTTGCGTCCCGTAAAAGAGACAAATGATTATAGGCAATGTAAGTAAAAGACAGGGGAAGAATGAGAAAGATTCTTGGCGTTCAAAACAAGCCCCTTACGTACATTAGAGACAAGTGCACTAACGTCCACAGTTTAACAGGGTCACACGCTGATACGAGGAGGCAAAATTAGCTCAACCTGATGAATGACACAAACAGAAGAGACACGACTATAAGGACAACGCCGTAATAAACTATAATGATAGCCCAACTAAAATCACTAGTGCACTGGATGTCTGCGAAACAAGGTCTCTTATACACAGGAACTGCAGCATCTTATGAGCCAGTCACTCTGCTGTACCATCCTCCAGCAGTAAAATGAAAAAAAGGAACTTATGGTATTCCCAGCCAGGAGGACGCATCCGGGGAAGTTCGGTCGCCGAGTGCGAGTCTTATTACAGGCGACGCGACATTTTTTTTTATTCCACAAAAATGGTAACAAAAATGGCTAGTTTACAATGAAATGACTTAAATAAGGTGACAGATGATTGCAGACATAAATTACAGCATTCAAAGAGTGAGGAGTGATATGCAGTCTTTAGCAGTAGCATACATTTAGCACCTCCACTGTCACCTTCAACTGGCGGCAGTTCAGCATGCACATTTTCTTCTTCTGCACCCTGAGGTTCCTCATCATCATTTCCCAGACCCAAATTAATCAGTCAGTAAATCCTTGATGTGGTCATTTGGTGACTCACGTGCCCGCTGCATGGGAGGCAAGCACGTCACCATTCAGCTAAGCAGCCGGGCAATAAAGAGTAAACCAAAGGAAATAGCCTGTTCCAAAACAGAACGCGCAGTGAAGGAGTGCGCACGTACACTCCTGGAAATTGAAATAAGAACACCGTGAATTCATTGTCCCAGGAAGGGGAAACTTTATTGACCCATTCCTGGGGTCAGATACATCACATGATCACACTGACAGAACCACAGGCACATAGACACAGGCAACAGAGCATGCACAATGTCGGCACTACTACAGTGTATATCCACCTTTCGCAGCAATGCAGGCTGCTATTCTCCCATGGAGACGATCGTAGAGATGCTGGATGTAGTCCTGTGGAACGGCTTGCCATGCCATTTCCACCTGGCGCCTCAGTTGGACCAGCGTTCGTGCTGGACGTGCAGACCGCGTGAGACGACGCTTCATCCAGTCCCAAACATGCTCAATGGGGGACAGATCCGGAGATCTTGCTGGCCAGGGTAGTTGACTTACACCTTCTAGAGCACGTTGGGTGGCACGGGATACATGCGGACGTGCATTGTCCTGTTGGAACAGCAAGTTCCCTTGCCGGTCTAGGAATGGTAGAACGATGGGTTCGATGACGGTTTGGATGTACCGTGCACTATTCAGTGTCCCCTCGACGATAACCAATGGTGTACGGCCAGTGTAGGAGATCGCTCCCCACACCATGATGCCGGGTGCCTCGGTCGTATGCAGTCCTGATTGTGGCGCTCACCTGCACGGCGCCAAACACGCATACGACCATCATTGGCACCAAGGCAGAAGCGACTCTCATCGCTGAAGACGACACGTCTCCATTCGTCCCTCCATTCACACCTGTCGCGACACCACTGGAGGCGGGCTGCACGATGTTCGGGCGTGAGCGGAAGACGGCCTAACGGTGTGCGGGACCGTAGCCCAGCTTCATGGAGACGGTTGCGAATGGTCCTCGCCGATACCCCGGGAGCAACAGTGTCCCTATTTTGCTGGGAAGTGGCGGTGCGGTCCCCTACGGCACTGCGTAGGATCCTACGGTCTTGGCGTGCATCCGTGCGTCGCTGCGGTCCGGTCCCAGGTCGACGGGCACGTGCACCTTCCGCCGACCACTGGCGACAACATCGATGTACTGTGGAGACCTCACGCCCCAAGTGTTGAGCAATTCGGCGGTACGTCCACCCGGCCTCCCGCATGCCCACTATACGCCCTCGCTCAAAGTCCGTCAACTGCACATACGGTTCACGTCCACGCTGTCGCGGCATGCTACCAGTGTTAAAGACTGCGATGGAGCTCCGTATGCCACGGCAAACTGGCTGACACTGACGGCGGCGGTGCACAAATGCTGCGCAGCTAGCGCCATTCGACGGCCAACACCGCGGTTCCTGGTGTGTCCGCTGTGCCGCGCGTGTGATCATTGCTTGTACAGCCCTCTCGCAGTGTCCGGAGCAAGTATGGTGGGTCTGACACACCGGTGTCAATGTGTTCTTTTTTCCATTTCCAGGAGTGTGTAATAACTTCAACTCCAGCGATCACTGACGTGACGGCTGTTTCTCCACTTGCAAACGCATCTGACAAACTCCCGATCGCATCCCCCTCAGATTTAGTGGTACGATAGCCCAGTGGATAGTCCGTCAAAAACTGAACACACATCAAGCATGAAAACAGGATGAAGATGTACTGAATTGCGGAAAAAGAAGCAAAATAAACAGTGAATGGTGCAAGCTCAATATGTGCTACGTGGAGCGAATTTATAATATCCATGACTCCACGGTTTTGGTTGGCGGAGGGAGGGATCGTGTACATATCCCCTTTTTTTCAAAATTATGAACTGCCCGTCGGGTCATTGACGTATCTATTCGCTGTATTGAAATTTGTGCCTGTGTTGTAACGTCCGTTTGCAGCAACAAGGTGTAAGGGAGGGACCTCCAGACGTATGGTTGGTTGGTTTGTGGGACTGAAGGGACCAGACTACTAGGGACATCGGTCCCTTTTTCCACGAACTTGTAACACCCACAACGAATAAAAACAACAATGGAGATGACAAGAGACGACACAGGACAATAAAGACTCAGACGCCAGACAAAAGTAATTAAAATCATACCGAGTGTGACAGTGGTTGGCCGACCATAGAAACAAAAAAACGAAAAGCTAACCACCAAGAAACGCACTAAGAACCCCAGTCTAAAATCGTAGGCCAAAGGCCAGACTCAACACAAAAAAAGGACAAACACTTAGATCAAGTGATAAAAAACTCCTGCACGAATGAAACTCAAAACTAAAAATGCCATCGCAACATCATCTGATAAAAGTACAGGAAGCATATCAGTCAGCGCAAACGTCTGCCTGAGCGGAGTTAAAAGCGGGCAGTCCAACAAGATGTGGACCACCATCAAAGCTGACCCGCAGCGACAAAAGATAGGTCCTCGCGAAGCAATAAATAGCTGTGTGTTATCCAGGTGTGGCCAATGTGCAGCCGGCAGAGGACAACAGAGTCCTTGCGAGAGACCCGCAAGGAGGAGCGCCACGCACCGGTAGCCTCCTTGATGGCCCGAAGTTTGTTGGATGAAGGAAGGGTGCGCCATTCTTCAACCAAGGTGGGAAGTACCTTCTGCCGCAAAACTCCGAAACTCTCCGAAAGGCCAATCTCCAAAGCTGGTGCACCGACAGCTTGTTTGGCCAGCATGTCAACACGTTCATTTCCCGGGGTGCCGACATGACCCGGGGTCCACACAGAGACCACAGAGCGGCCGCAACGGGCAAGAGTATGGAGGGAACCCTGGATAGCCATCACCAGACGAGAGCGAGGGAAACACTGGTCGATAACTCGTAAACCGCTCAGGGAGTCACCACAGATAACGAAGGACTCACCTGAGCAGGAGCGGATATACTCTAGGGCGCGAGAGATGGCGACCAGCTCGGCAGTGAAAACACTGCAGCCACCCGTCAATGAGTGTTGTTCCCCCTATAGTAAGAGCATAACCGACACGACCAGCAACCATCGAGCCGTCATTACAGACAACGTCAGAGCCTTGAAACGCGGCAAGGATTGAAGGAAAGCGGCGGCGTAGGGCCTCAGGAGGGATTGAGTCCTTCGGGCCCTGAACCAAATCGAGCCGAAGGCATGGGCGGGGCACACACCACGGGGGTATACGCAGAGGGGCCCGAAGAGGTGGAAGAGGAAAAACCTCAAGCCCAGAGAGAAGAGCTCTGACGCGAACCGCGATCGTACACCCTGACCGGGGCCGCTGTTCCGGAAGATGGACGACCGACTCAGCGAACAGGAGACAATAATTGGGATGCCCGGGCAAGCTACAAACGTATGTAGCATAGGCGGCCAGTACTTGTTGGCGCCGGAACCGCAATGGAGGGACACCTGCCTCCACAAATATGCTGTTGACAGGGCTTGTCCGGAAAGCTCCAGTGGCGAGTCGTATCCCGCTGTGAAGGATGTGGTCAAGTAACTGCAATGCGGAAGGTGATGCCGAACCGTAAGCCAGGCTCCCATAATCTAGACGGGACTGAATGAAGGCCTGGTACAGCCGTAGAAGGGTAGACCGATCGGCACCCCAGCTAGTGTGACTCAAGCAACGAAGAGCGTTAAGATGGCGCCAGCACGTTTGTTTAAGCTTCCAAATATGAGGGAGCCAAGTCAACAGGGTATCAAAAACCAATCCCAAAAACCGATGCGTCTCCACCACTGCAAGAGGTTCGCCGTCAAGATAAAGCCGTGGATCAGGGTGAACAGTGCGTCGCCGGCAGAAATGCATAACCCAGGTCTTGGCCGCCGAAAACTGGAAGCCACACAAGTACCACATGTTATGAACGTTGCGTTCCGTATTGGAAGTTTTGATTCTTGAATTCCTTTGTTGTAACATAGTTCACACTTGTTTATATGTTATTTTCATTTCTGAGAGGTCTATGCGGCACTTCGCCGGCTCTCACTATTCATCACATTTACTTGCGACGGATATACATTCTTACCACAAGACTCATATTCTGTAACCAGTATATGATACGTCAACTTGGAAGACTACAGAGAGAGAACAGACACATTAATGATCGGACAGAAAGTTCATAATTCTGCGGAAAGAAATGGGGGGCAAGGAAGATTCGAACAGGGATCTCGTGCTTTGTAGTCGAACACCGTGACCACACAACCCCGGCGCCGTGTTTCTTGCAGTTCGCTCGATCTTGCATATCTTCTGCGTGGACCGTTCACTGTACCTATTTTGGCTCTTTTTTCACACTTCAGTACACCTTCCTCCCGTTTTCGTACTTGATCTGTATGTTTTGACGGGCTATCCACTAGGCCACATGACCATTTAATCTGAGGGAGGGGGGAGGTGTGGGTGTGATGGGGAGTTTCCCTTGTGAGCACCACGTTGACATAATAACAGTCACTTCCGCAGCCTTTCTTATCGGAACGTGACAGGCTTAGCATCCGTCAGGGCGCCATACTCTGTGTACGGCAGTAAGAAAGGTAACACGCAGACGATCTGCACTCGCTGCCTCTACCACTGTACTGCCCTCTTCGCTCGGTGGTCACACCTTTATGACTGCCCAATACATTGACTGGCTGCTCGCCGACTAACCAGGTTCTGTGATGTACCTTTTGCATTTCTTGCCTGTTTTCGTTTTCTTTAAAGGCAAAGAGAAAAGGTGAAGCGGTAGCTCAGCGTAGAGCCTACGCCTACCGTCACGTATTTTTGATTTTCAAATGTTGAATAAAGGAAGACGTTTTTCCTCGTCCTCGGTAAGAGGAAGGACTCGCTCTGTGTTAATGAACCAAGACAGACGCACGTTATTTTAGAGCGTAATCGACGGTAGTCATTTTGGTTGACAGAATGAGTAAAAGGTCTGTATTTTTTTATAGAATTTAGCATTATTTTACTAGTGAAGTTGTATGAGTCACTATCCCAAGTAGTGCTGTAGTATATAAAAATCCAAGAAGCCCACCTATCTACTTCGGAAGTATCACGAAGATCCGATTACAACATCATGGACACGGTCAAGATTTTGTAGGTGGATACGGTCGGTGTGGCCTAGCACGAAATCGATGTTCCAAAACATTCCAAACGTGTTCTATAGGATTCAGGTCAGGACTCGGTGCAGACCAGTCCATTACAGGGATGTTATTGTCGCGTAACCACTTCGCGACAGGACATGCATTATGAACAGGCGTTCGATCGTGTTGAAAGATGCAATCGCCATCCCCGAATTGCTTTTCAACACTGGGAAGCAAGAGGGTGCTTAAAACATCAATGTAGACCTGTGCTGCGATAGTACCACGCAAAACAACAAGGGGTGCAATCCCCCTCCAAGAGAAACACAACCACACCGTAACACTACCTCCTCTGAACTTTACTGTTGGCATTACAGACGCTGGCAGATGACGTTCACCGGGCATTCGCCTTATGCACACCCTGCCATCGGATCGCCGTATTGTGTACTGTGATTCGTCACTCCACACAACGTTTTCTATTGTTCAAACATCCAATGTTTACGCTCCTTACACCAAGCGAGGCGTCGTTTGGCATTTACCGGCGTGATGTGTGACTTATGAACAGCTGCTCGACCATGAAATACAAGTTTTCTCACATCCCGCCTAACTGTCATAGTGCTTGCAGTGGATCCTGATGCAGTTTGGAATTCCTGTGTGATGGTCTGGATAGATGTCTGCCTATTAGACATTACGACCCTCTTCAACTGTCGGTGGTTTCCGTCAGTCAACACACCTGTATGCTTTTGTGCTGTATGTGTCCCTTCCCGTTTCCACTTCACTATTACCTCGGAAACAGTGGATCCAGTGACGTTTAGGTGTGTGGAAATCTCTCGTACAGACGTATGACACAAGTGACACCAAATCAGCTGAACACGTTCGAAGTCCGTGAGTTTCGCGGAGCGCCCCATTATGCTCTCTCACGATGTCTAATGAGTACTGAGATCGCTAATATGGAGTACCTGGCAGTAGGTGGCAGCACAATGCACCTAATGTGAAAAACCTGTGTTTTTGGGGGTGACCGGATACTTTAGATCAAATAGTGTAGTCTTATTTTACTTTATTTTTACGTGATCAGGACCAAAGGATCAGGCGCTGCTATAAGCTTCCTTTTCCATTGTCTTCTATCCATCGCTGCCATCCGCCGTCTGGTCACACTAATAGCTGAATGTTGCATGTCTTCGTGGAGGCTATCCCCCCGCCTCTTCCTTGGTCTTTCCGGGGAGCCTCCGTGGCAACGTGTTCGAAATAGCTCTGAGCACTATGGAACTTAACATCTGAGGCCATCAGTCCCCTAGAACTTAAAACTACTTAAACCTAACTAACCTAAGGACATCACACACATCCATGATCGAGGCAGGATTCGAAACTGCGACCGTAGCGGTCGCGCGGTTCCAGGCTGAAGCGCCTAGAACCGCTCGTCCACACAGGCCGGCGCGCGGCCACGTTTCCCCTTCCATCCGAGCCACATGTCCATCCCACTTTTACCGCTTGTTTTTCATGATTCCTCCTATACTGCAACCTCGATACTGTTCGGCTAGCTCATGATTGCGTCTGATCTTCCATTCACCGGGGTCTGCATCCAACGCCGGACCAAGCACAGCACTTTGCTCTCAAAAACGGGAAGATTATCAAAGGCCTGCTTCGAATACTCCATTTTTCACTGCCATATAATACCATTGGCTGGATCAGGGTCTTATATAGCCGAATCTTCAACCTTCTCGAATGACACCTGGACCGAAGCATGCGTGTTAGGCTGCAGAAGGATTGGTTTCCTGCCTGTATCCTGACATTGATCTCTGCTTTGTATGACGAGTTCTCCGTAGGACCGATCTCCCATTTCACAGTGGCTAGTTTTTCAGCATAGTGACCTTGCCGACGAGTCATAACGAGGTAATCCATCTTGGCTTTGTTTATGAGTAGCCCAAATCTCCAGTGCCCTGGTCGCTTGTTTCAATTCCTCATCAGAGCTGCTGATTTAACAGTTATCATCTGCGTAGGCGTAAGCACCCGTGGTCTAGAGGTAGCGTCTTTGATTCGTAATCAAAACGTCTTCGGTCCCGGGTTCGATACCCGCCACTGCCTAAATTTTGATAAATAATCAGCATTGGCGGCCGAAGACTTCCGGCATAAGAAGTCAGCTTCATTCTGCCAACGGCCTTGTCAAAGAGGGCGGAGGAGCGGATAGAGGTTCAGGGCACTCTCTTGTCCTAGGGGTGGGAAATCGCCCCTAAAGGCGGAAGAATCAGCAATGATCAACGACATGAGGATGCAGAAGGCAATGTAAACCACTGCATTAAAGACACGTAACGTGTATCCACAGGACATGTGGCCTGTAATTGAAGAAGTGTCATGATGATCTCTCCATTGGCAAAAGATTCCGGAATAGTCCCCCATTCGGATCTCCGGGAGGGGACTGCCAAGGGGGAGGTTGCCATGAGAAAAAGATTGAATAATCAACGAAAGGATAACGTTCTACGAGTCGGGGCGTGGAATGTCAGAAGCTTAAACGTGGTAGGGAAACTAGAAAATCTGAAATGGGAAATGCAAAGGCTCAATCTAGATATAGTAGGGGTCAATGAAGTGAAGTGGAAGGAAGACAAGGATTTCTGGTCAGATGAGAATCGGGTAATATCAACAGCAGCAGAAAATGGTATAACAGGTGTAGGATTCGTTATGAATAGGAAGGTAGGGCAGAGGGTGTGTTACTGTGAACAGTTCAGTGACCGGGTTGTTCTAATCAGAATCGACAGCAGACCAACACCGACAACGATAGTTCAGGTATACATGCCGACGTCGCAAGCTGAAGATGAACAGATAGAGAAAGTGTATGAGGATATTGAAAGGGTAATGCAGTATGTAAAGGGGGACGAAAATCTAATAGTCATGGGCGACTGGAATTCAGTTGTAGGGGAAGGAGTAGAAGAAAAGGTTACAGGAAAATATGGGCTTGGGACAAGGAATGAAAGAGGAGAAAGACTAATTGAGTTCTGTAACAAGTTTCAGCTAGTAATAGCGAATACCCTGTTCAAGAATCACAAGAGGAGGAGGTATACTTGGAAAAGGCCTGGAGATACGGGAAGATTTCAATTAGATTACATCATGGTCAGACAGATACTGGATTGCAAGGCGTACCCAGGAGCAGATATAGACTCAGATCACAATATAGTAGTGATGAAGAGTAGGCTGAAGTTCAAGACATTAGTCAGGAAGAATCAATACGCAAAGAAGTGGGATAAGGAAGTACTAAGGAATGTCGAGATACGTTTGAAGTTCTCTAACGCTATAGATACAGCAACAAGGAATAACGCAGTAGGCAGTACAGTTGAAGAGGAACGGACATCTCTAAAAAGGGCCATCACAGAAGTTGGGAAGGAAAACATAGGTACAAAGAAGGTAGCTGCGAAGAAACCATGGGTAACAGAAGAAATACTTCAGTTGATTGATGAAAGGAGGAAGTACAAACATGTTCTGGGAAAATCAGGAATACAGAAATACAAGTCGCTGAGGAACGAAATAAATAGGAAGTGCAGGGAAGCTAAGACGAAATGGCTGCAGGAAAAATGTGAAGACATCGAAAAAGATATGATTGTCGGAATGACAGACTCAGCATACAGGAAAGTCAAAACAACCTTTGGTGACATAAAAAGCAACGGTGGTAACATTAAGAGTGCAACGGGAATTCCACTGTTAAATGCAGAGTAGAGAGCAGATAGGTGGAAAGAATACATTGAAAGTCTCTATGAGGGTGAAGATTTGTCTGACGTGATAGAAGAAGAAACAGGAGTCGATTTAGAAGAAATAGGGGATCCAGTATTAGAATCGGAATTTAAAAGAGCTTTGGAGGACTTACGGTCAAATAAGGCAGAAGGGATAGATAACATTCCATTAGAATTTCTAAAATCATTGGGGGAAGTGGCAACAAAACGACTATTCACGTTGGTGTGTAGAATATATGAGTCTGGCGATATACCATCTGACTTTCGGAAAAGCATCATCCACACAATTCCGAAGACGGCAAGAGCTAACAAGTGCGAGAATTATCGCACAATCAGCTTAACAGCTCAAGCATTGAAGCTGCTTACAAGAATAATATACAGAAGAATGGAAAAGAAAATTGAGAATGCGCTAGGTGACGATCAGTTTGGCTTTAGGAAAAGTAAAGGGACGAGAGAGGCAATTCTGACGTTACGGCTAATAATGGAAGCAAGGCTAAAGAAAAATCAAGACACTTTCATAGGATTTGTCGACCTGGAAAAAGCGTTCGACAATATAAAATGGTGCAAGCTGTTCGAGATTCTGAAAAAAGTAGGGGTAAGCTATAGGGAGAGACGGGTCATTTACAATATGTACAACAACCAAGAGGGAATAATAAGAGTGGACGATCAAGAACGAAGTGGTCGTATTAAGAAGGGTGTAAGACAAGGCTGTACCCTTTCGCCCCTACTCTTCAATCTGTACATCGAGGAAGCAATGATGGAAATAAAAGAAAGATTCAGGAGTGGAATTAAAATACAAGGTGAAAGGACATCAATGATACGATTCGCTGATGACATTGCTATCCTGAGTGAAAGTGAAGAAGAATTAAATGATCTGCTGGACGGAATGAACAGTCTAATGAGTACAAGGTATGGTTTGAGAGTAAATCGGAGAAAGACGAAGGTAATGAGAAGTAGTAGAAATGAGAACAGCGAGAAACTTAACATCAGGATTGATGGTCACGAAGTCAAAGGGGGTTAAAGAATTCTGCTACCTAGGCAGTAAAATAACCAATGACGGACAGAGCAAGGAGGACATCAAAAGCAGACTCGCTATGGCAAAAAAGGCATTTCTGGCCAAGAAAAGTCTACTAATATCAAATACCGGCCTTAATTTGAGGAAGAAATTTCTAAGGATGTACATCTGGTTCAAAAAATGGCTCTGAGCACTATGGGACTCAACTGCTGTGGTCATCAGTCCCCTAGAACTTAGAACTACTTAAACCTAACTAACCTAAGGACATCACACACACCCATTCCCGAGGCAGGATTCGAACCTGCGACCGTAGCAGCAGTGCGGCTCCGGACTGGAGCGCTTAGAACCGCACGGCCACCGCGGCCGGCCAAGTACATCTGGAGTACAGCATTGTATGGAAGTGAAACATGGACTGTGGGAAAACCGGAACAGAAGAGAATCGAAGCATTTGAGATGTGGTGCTATAGACGAATGTTGAAAATTAGGTGGACTGATAAGGTAAGGAATGAGGAGGTTCTACGCAGAATCGGAGAGGAAAGGAATATGTGGAAAACACTGATAAGGAGAGGGGACAGGATGAATAGGACATCTGCTAAGACATGAGGGAATGACTTCCATGGTACTAGAGGGAGCAGTAGAGGGCAAAAACTGTAGAGGAAGACAGAGATTGGAATACGTCAAGCAAATAATTGAGGACGTAGGTTGCAAGTACTACTCTGAGATGAAGAGGTTAGCACAGGAAAGGAATTCGTGGCGGGCTGCATCAAACCAGTCAGTAGACTGATGGCCAAAAAAAATAGTTTTACCCTTTTCCAGATAATCGATGAGGATTATCCCTTGTGAATCTCAAAAGACAGTCGCCAGAACCTTTCCGGCCGAAGGAATGGTCTTCACCTTTTGAGGCGCAGAGTCTTCCTTGGTAACCCGTTGTTTAGAATATTGTTTTGTCTCAGTAGTATAGTACTATATCCATGTTTCATCCACAGTGACGAAACCACACTTAAAGTCCTGCGGATTCTTTCTGAACAGCTGCAAACCATCCTTGCAACACTTCACACGATTAAATTTTTGGTCAAGCGTGAGCAATCGCGGAACCCATCTTGCGGATAGATTTCTCATGTCCAAATGTTTATACAAAATATTATGTACCCATTCATTTGAGATTCCCACAGCACTAGCATTCTCACGCACCTTAACTCTTCTGTCATCCTTCACCATATCATGGAATTTATCAATGATTTCTGGAGTCGTAATCTCCACAGGGCGTCCAGAACTTTCAGTCACACTTGTGCCCTTATGGCCACTCCTAAAATTTTGAAACAACTTATAAACTGTTCTGATCGAAAGTGCAGAGTCACCATAATGTTTATCAAGCTTCTCTTTAGTCTCCTGAGGCGTTTTGCCTTTCATAAAGTAATGTTTAATCACCACACGACATTCTTTTTCGTCCATTTTGTGACTATCACTCGACTTCCTTGATTCACACGAATGCCAGAAACAAATAAATAGACCAATATGGCTGAAACTTGGCGTGCGTTCTTTCCAAAGATGCTACTAACTAAAAATGACCTCGATACGCGCCGGTGGTGCCATCTCTCGGACTTTGCACGGACTTTTCAAACGCTCCTTGTATTGTTCCAGTTTTCCAGAATTACTTCAGAAACACCTTCATGTAAGAGTTTTTTCCACATCTGAAAGCGTGAATTTCTTGTGCTCGCGTGCTATGTACCCCATGATTTCGGTGCAAATGAGCTCTATAGGGTTAAAGTGACAATGGTAGGGTACTAATCTAATTACAGAATGTCCAAGCTTCTTGGCAACTTCGTCTACAACGTATGTAGGGTGTTTTGGTCTACGTTGTTATCCAAGTTCTAATAGGTACTTTTACTTCATTCTGTCATCGAATTTTATGTTATTTGGTCATAACCACTGCTTTATTTCTTCTTTTTTAGAAAATTTCGTTGGGGCTTTCTCCTTCATAACAGTGTGATATGGCGCATTGTCATTAATAATGTACGACGGTTTCCCCAAATTCAGAACAACGAATTTTCAAAGTATCGTAAAAAGGTGGAGTGATTCATTTCCTCATGAATATCCGAGGTTCTCTTTCACCTGGAAACGCGTAAACGCGGGCTGTACCTCCGTGAACAACAATAATTCTGCTTCCTTTGCCAACATGTGTTACCATTCCTAGTTCTGATCCACCAGACCAACCTGTCTTCAGCGTATGACCAGAATTCACCCATGTTTCATGTAGCTAAATTATCGAAACCAATCTCCTTTACCTGCCGGAGAAATCGGCATCGCCATGCAGCAGTATCGTGTCGTTTCCCTAGTACCTTACGACCAGATACTTTTTCGTAATTACACGTCAGGTTTTGACAGTACCAACCGAAGGGATGACTTACAGTCAACAAAAAGACCAGCTTCTTTAAGCGTTATATGCAGTTTTTGTAACGTTGGATGCTATCTACAGTGATAATACGCATACAACTGTCTGCGAATCGCATCCTCTTCGAAAGAATCAAGATTTCTCACACGTTTCTCAACGCATCGTTTTTTCTCTGGAGTTCCCAGACTTAGCGGTTCTGGATTCTGATTTGATGGCCGGAATGTGTATTCAGTTTTTCATTCCGTTCCTTCCTTATATTTATAACGGATATTGTGCTTACTCTTAATGCCGCAGCAGTCCTCTCTATTACCTCATTAATGGAAATAAGAAGCCCTCCATTCGCCATTTACATCTCAAAATATTGTAATTTATTGTAATAATAAAGAAAATATTATCTTACGTTGCAGATGTATTCACGCGATTCTCCTCACAATGGTGTACCTTTTCCGACTTTCTTCATAGATGATTTCGGTCTGTGGATTCTAAGACGACCCGGCATTTTATTTTCTAACATTTTACACAGACAAGCCACTGCAGTAATTTTTCAGCACACTCAGTAGAAACAGATGGAAAGCAGACACTAAGATAACGCAGTTCATGCGATACGACGTGCAGAAGATCAGGTGTTAGCCGCTACTGAGCGTTAGGGATAAGTAGCGGCAAATATGCAGAGTCTCAGCGAGGGACTGGCCTGCACTCTCTCTCGAGGCCATGCGCTCGGCTATCTGTCAAGTGTAAAGTAGTTGTACGCACTATAATGTGGAAGTAGCTGACGCGAGGCGGAGCATCCCCGGAGGAGCGCATTGGCGCGGTAGCTGGGTTGGTGTCGGAGCAGAGGTGTACAAATTCTCCGTCCAACCTGCCTGCCCCTATCTTTGCCGCAACCTTTAAAGCAGCTTAGCCTGTCGCAACGGAGACACAGGAGTACATATGTACTGAAGGAAGGAAGATTGGGTTTAACGTCCCGTCGACATCGAGGTCTTTAGAGACGGAACACAAGCTCTTTTTTTTCCTTTATTGAGTTTCGATTCCCTCCCACCTGGCGAGGGGCGGGCTGACAGCAGCTTAATACGCTGCTCTACAGCTGAGAGAAAAGTTAAACAAACGTTGTTGAGAGAAAAGACAACATAAAAAGACGATAAATCGGTGACTTTGTTAATAACAGTAAAATGGCGGAAAGTTGCGGAACTTAAAATACAAAAACCCGGTGTTGACGATGCGGATGAAGACACACAGGAAGGAGACATGCACAGTTAAAAACACGACGACAGTCTGGTTTGTGTTTGCACGAGATAAAAACACAGCTAGCGACAGTATGATGGCTGTTTTGCAACACTGACAGGGGACGCACAACACTTTACACTCATGTAAAACAGCACTGTAGAGGCGACATGGTGGCAGATGGAGGGGGGGGGGGGGAAGACCCTGGCCGATGAAGGGGAAAAAGAGGGGAGGAGAGGAACGGAAAAAAGGGGGGAGCCAACGGAGGGAGGGGACATAGAAAAAAAAGGGGGGGCTGGGCAGATGCGAGAATGAGTGGGAAAGGCAGTGGAGGGGAGAGCAAAAGGACTTGGGGGAGACAAGGGAGGCAGAGAGAGGGTAGGTGGGGAAAAAATAGGATGGAAGGGGGGAGAGAGGGAGCCCAGGAGAAGGACAGAGTAAGGAAGGGGCAGTTGAGAATCAGAGTTGATAGGAGGGATAAATGGAGGGAGAGAGGATATCATCCAGGAGGGGGAGTCGACAGAAGCCACCTTGGGAAAGAAGATGAAGGGTGTAGAGGTGAAGGGTAGCAGGAACACAACGGTGAAGGCGTGGCAGAGGGCGGGGTTTGGAGAGGAGAGGAGCAACCAGGGGATGAGGTTCAAATGTTTCAAATGGCTCTGAGCACTATGGGACTTAACATCTGTGGTCATCAGTGCCCTAGAACTTAGAACTACTTAAACCTAACTAACCTAAGGACATCACACACATCCATGCCCGAGGCAGGATTCGAACCTGCGACCGCAGCAGTCACGCGGTTCCAGACTGTAGCGCCTAGAACCGCACGGCCACACCGGCTGGCAGGGGATGAGGGGGATCAAGATGGCAAGAGGTGTAGGGGATGCGGATATGTTTGAGGAATAGGAGCAGATGGGGAAAAGGAATCAGGTCATAGAGGATCCGCGTGGGGGACGGGAGGCATGTACGGAAGGTGAGGTGGTGTGCATGGCACTTGAGGATCTGGAGGGACTTATAGAATTTGGGACGGGGGGGGGGGGGGGGATATCCAGGTGGGACTGGCATAACAGAGGATGGGACTGATTAAGGATTTGTGGGTGTGGAGGCCCAAGCTCGGATTGTATCAAGGATGAGAAAGGAAATCGGCTGTGCCCTTCATCCTGGCATCTACCTAGAGCGATTTAGGGAAATCACGAAAAACCTAAATGTGGACGGCCGGACACGGATTTGAGCCCCATTCCTCCCCAGTGCGAGACCAGCGTACTAAACACTGCGTTGTACTGAAGCACAGTGGTTAAAGCAGGCCATCTAGGGTATCTGCAAGTCTGGCAAGAACAACGGAACCCTCTCAACCTGCTTCACCTGATAGCAGATGGCGCTGTTTTTCCAATCCGTCCACAGAATAGCTAGGTTTGTGTTTGCGTAGGTAGTTTCACTGCAGCTCGTTTAGCAGAACGGTGGGAGCAGGAAAATGAGTAAACTAAAGTTAAAGGTTCTTGTGGAGAAATTAAGAATTTGGGAATCTGTACCAGTCAGGAAACAGAGGCCGTGTCCTTCAGGGAAAAATTTGTAGTGTGTTTGCGAGGCAGCTTCAAACAAATCGTTAGGTGTCTCGCAACGCCAAACTATGCAAAAAGTTAGTAAAGACTCGTTCAGGATAAAATGTGTAACGACATGTTTGTAATTTTGACCAACAGTTTCCTCACACCATAAGATTAAAAAAAGGGGGCAAAGACTTAGAGGCTGACAAGTGCGAGAAAATGTGTGGTAAGGACTTGCGGCCATTTGGTAGTATGTAGGCTTTCTAAATTTAGGGCAGACGTTGACTGAAATAGGAAAAACATATGGCTCAGTCTGGTAGTATGCAATGTAGTGCGAAGAAAGCTTATTGTGAAAGAAAAGTTTTTCTTAAAATGTGTACTTCATAGACTAACATAATATGAAAAACGATCTTCTTGTTTCCTAAAGTGCATTTAGGGAATTTAGAATCAACTGCTTTGGCCACCTAGAGTGAATTCTGTTAACTCACATTACACATCCTGGAAAAAGTAATTAAAATTATTATAATCTATTTCATATTTGGCTGCAACGCAATAATCATAGAGAAACTAGACTTCTAAAATAACTTTGGACGACGTTGCAGAATAATAGATATATTCAGGTTCTTACGTGCAAACGATCTCAACTTTCAGACATGGTTCTGCTTACTATAAAAAACATGAATCAGAGATGACTTGATGATGGTTTGAATTGAAAATAGCCGGTAATGCTTGAAAGAGGGTGAAGTTGGAAAGAAAACCATTCTTATCTGAGTAAAAGATAATCCCAAAAAACGCGTAAAAAAAGAATAAAGGACAAATAAGATCCACAGTTCTCTGAGCTACAATGACCCAAAATGAATATATACTGTATATATTGGACCTCGTCTTATGATACTCGGGTAAAAACATCCGAACTCTAGTCATAACACTACAGTGAAAGCGTACAAAATAATCTGCTATGTAGTGTAGCTCCGAGCGATGACGGGCAGGCAGGCAAGATTCCTACAGCTTGCTTGGGTTTAGCGTAGCTTGGTTTGTGTGGGAGTGGTTGACAGGCAAGCCTGGAAAGTTAAAAGCGGAATGTGTGCATCTCTGTGCCAGAGTCAGATGTTGAGGTCTGCTGCACCTGCCCGGACAGGCTCCATCGATTTGGGCCAGCATCAATGGTCGCTGTGGCGACAGCTGTTGTGGGGTGCCGCCGGGAACTTGTTTATGAGCTCAAAATGGTTCAGGTGGCTCTAAGCACTATGAGACTTAACATCTGAGGTCATCAGTCCCCTAGACTTAGAACTTCTTAAATCTGACTAACCTAAGGACACCACACACATCCATGCCCGAAGCAGGATTCGAACCTGCGACCGTAGCAGAAGCGCGGTGCCGGATTGAAGCGCCTAGAACCGAACGGTCACAAAGGCCGGCGTTTATGCGCTGTCCATTCTTGTTTATATCGACGCCCGTGTCTGGCCAGGATGGTGGTAGCAGCACAGATCAGGAGAGGATGTGATGTGGCTGCACCAGAGTGACTCCCGTAGCAGCAGACAGGTCGTGGGACGGCGTTGTGGTCTGGTGGCGCGCCATCTGGATCTGTCTTGCATCAGTGTATACGACCAAGAAGCTGGCTGTCGTTGTTCGCGGATGACTTTGCAGGCATGGCGGAGCGAAGCAGTTCACTGATGGCCAGCAAGCGAGCAAGAGAAACTTGAATATTGAGCGCTGTGTAGCCAGGTAGAGTCAGAAAGGCGTCCGCATGGTGAGACCAAGACATTCCCGTGTCCAGAAGAATATGGCAGCTCACAGGCAGAGATGAGGAGTGGTGGAGAGTTTATTACTGCAGAACTGTACAGCGCACCAAGTGTTATGTGTCTGTGGCCCATATCCGTTAGTGGGCAGATGATAGGTTTTGTCAGAGTAAATGGGTGCCGAACATTGTGAAATCAACTGGTGTCTGGAGTGATGTTTTCGAGCATGGTGAAATCATTATAAAATGCTAAATTCTGTATTGCATTAAATTCTGTATTGCATAACTCTGCTACTCTTGGTTATATAGCATTATTCTAGGTGGTTGCTTGTAAAGCTCTTACGAGCTGTTACTGGTTTCTTGATCGGTACCCACTTGGAACGTCACCCAGGACGAGTGAGATTATTGTTTAGGAATACTGGGATCCTTTTCGAGTGCGTTTTTTATTATTATTTAGCTGTGCCCATTTTAAGTAATAATTATTCCTGGAAGGAATATTGTTTATTTCTGATTTTAACTGTTGAAGATATTTCTGTTGGTGTTGCTTGAACTTGCGTGTTATAAAATGTCGTGTTTAATAAACCCCTAGTGCAAAGCCCAACTGAAAGTTCACTTCACTCTAATCTTGGTCTAGTAAAGGTAACACTGGTAACAAACAAGCACAATCACGTGATTAGTGTAGCGAGCCAGTGGAATCACAGGTGCCTTATACTAAGATGCTCAGAAAAAATCCCTGAAAAACATCCGAAATGTTCTGTGTGGAGTTCGGGTTCAGCCTGTAAGCGTAGTTTTAGATGCAGGTACAAAGCTCCCAAAACAGGGTACGTAGGTTTTTGTAGCTGTTTGAGTTAATGTCGTTACATTGTAGTAGGGAGTTTCAGCACCTTAGTATCCCGTCAACTAAAAACACAACTTACAGAAATAAAAGACTAGGTTTGGTTTTATCATCATCCTAAAAGTCAGCTTGTAACACCATAGCTCTAATACTGTACTGATTTATTTTCCCTTTTGTTTTGGTTTAATGTTATAACATTGAGTATCTGTAAATGTGTTTGAATCGATAACACAAAATTGTATACTCCTTCCTACGTTAAAACTTTGATGTCGTGATTTGATTCTATGCATTGTAGTATATCTGTCATTTGAATTCTTTGTCCCATTTGGAGGGAACAAAACTTACTATATATAATTGTAATTTCTGTGTGGATAAATTTTTGTAGAAATGTCAATATGTGCAAATGTTCTGTTTTATTTAATGTGTTTAGGTGCCGTTATGTAAACTGCTGACCTTCACTTAGGGTTCTTAGTTATTCTGTGTATAAGAGGTAGTGTGGTTCCCCTCGGGAACGTGAACTGTGTAGCGCGCGCAATTGTGGTTGGCCTAGGTAGAAAAGGTGGAATTTAGAGTCAGTCGGTGACGAACTACGAGTCGGGGACGAGCTACCAAACTGTGCACCGCCATGTCAATGTTGCAAATTGATCTGGTTCCGAGACAGGCTTTTTCTGCTACTTTTCAATGCCTCGGATGGATGGATAAATAGATGAAACGATTCTGAAATTGGTATTCATCATCGCCACCAAGAAAGGCCAGAGTCCAGCAATTCCGCCTGCGAATCCACCTACCAACATGCAGTTGCCACCACATTGCGCAATCACTGTAACGGAATACTATAACGATGTACAGTGAAGGATCAGCTTAACGTATGTGTTAGTGTGCTCAAATATAAGGTAACTTATAACTGAAATTATGTACCTACCTTAATTTTTTCCTTATCATAACACCTCTCAGGTTCCTCTCCGTTTGAACTAAAGTAATTACCGAGTGTCCCTACTGAAAGAACATTAAAGACCAGTGTTTTGCTAATTAATGCCTCTTGAACATAGTAAAAAGAAAGTTAAAGTTAGAGTGAGTTAAAGTTAATGATGCTTGCTGAAAATAATTTTCCTTGTAAAACTGCTTATTAAAAGTTCTTAAGACTGAGGTTTATAAAATTTCTTAGTAAATGATCACATTGCTGCCTGTTGTAAATCGCAGAAGGTGAGTCAGTATCTTGCAAATTTGTCAACATTGTGTCTCACTGTAGTAAAAGTCGTGAATTGCATTTATGGAAGGTTATATACTCGTTTGCTGTTTGTCTCTCTTGTGTATTGGAAGTGCATATTAACAGTATAACAGGATCCACAGTTTGTCTCTTGTGTTAATGCTAGGTAACAAGTAATGGGAAGACCACTAATTATGAAAACCATAATTTCTTTATTCAAATGATAGTGAGAAGCAACCTGTTAGTGGATTCCAATTAACTTTCGTTTTAAATAGGAAACTATTTAACTGAGAGAGAGACTTAACCTATATCCAATTAATGATTCTGCAGTGAATAGTAATAATAACGTTATAAAGACCATTCAGTTTGTGTAAGCCCTGAAAGCAATAGTGTGTTTCGGTATCTGGTATAATTTTGCAAATAGTTTGTGCTGCTCTAACTGTTAGTTTCAATCTTACCGTAAACATATGTATGTGTCAGAGTTCACTGCACTCGCATGTGACAAAGTATAGGTTGTGTTTATCTATTAAAGTTACTAATAACTAGTTTCTTGAACGAGAATGTTAATGATTTTCTTGCCTAGTTAAGCTGGCGACCGTTTTCTTTATCCGTTAAACAGTGCAGATAGGCAAAATTTTGTTTGTTACTGTTCAAATATTTACATAATTCTGACTTTCATTTTCCGATAAGCCACCACCATCAGGTGCAACACGGTCAACATAACAAAATTCCTCTCACAGGGTAACACTGCTCTGTTGCGTTGAACCATAATTGCTTTAATAAAATAGTTTTATTTCACAACCTGCTTCCAGCTTTAAGGTTATGGACAAGTAGTTGGCACTTTACAAACATACTGTGAACATAAAACGTCCAGCGGCACGAACCTGTAACTTATTTGACAGAACAGGTTGTGAAAGTTCAACTTAAATTGAAAATTAAAGATATCAATAGTTAATAGCAACTAAAATGGGCAGGAAACTAGAAATTAATCTAGACACGCGAGAACAGAATGCAATCGAGAGCAGTTCAGACAGTACTCCAACAGATGGTATTACGCGCGAGTTAAATTACGTACGGTACCATGCCGATGTCAATAAACAGATAGAACCTATGAATGTCGCTCGTGCTAAGCAAGACAATATGAGCGATGTTGTGGAAGACAGTGGCTATGTTAATGAATCGCGGGATATGTTCGATTCACCAGAAACTGAGAGGGAAGTAGGACTCGAACACGAAAATGCGGTAGAAACCAAAAGTGAAAAGACACCGGATCTGACTGATTTACTTAGAATACTGTCTGCACAATTTGCAGCGCAAAATGACAATATCGATGACAATTTTAAGGCACAAATTACAGCACACAGTGACAATATTAATGCACAAATAGCAGCACAGGGGCGAAACATTAATAATCAACTTGTTGAGCAAAACCAACAGATTAGTGCACAAAGTAAACAAATCGAAATGCAGGGCATCAGACTTAGTAAACAAATTGAAGAAGTCACCTCAAGGGTAGGAATAGTGAGTAATGAAATCAAAAGTATTAAAAGCGAAATTACTGTCATCAATGGCAATATTGCCAATGTACAAGGACAAATTGATGACATTAACGAAAGATTTGACTCTGAAGTAATTAAAATTCAAGATCTAATAGAACCCTTAGTCTGAACTAAAGTGGACGAAAAGTTATTAGGTATTCGGTATTAAATCCGAAATACAAACAGAATGTAACGCGGAATTTGCACAGATTAAACAATCTGTAACAGAAAAAAGTAGGGAACTAACCAAACAGATTGTTAATTGCGAAAAGAAGTGTGACCATAACACTTCACAAATCCAAGGCAAAATGTATGACTTGGAAAGAAAAATACAAACAGGACCTACACAATTTACAGAAAGGATCCCTTTCAGTAAAATATTAGAGGGCGAGGAAAAATTCGACCCTGCAAAGAGACATAACGGATGGCGCCCCCTTGATTTTGTAAAGAACTGTGAAAGGAACTTTCCTGAATATTTATCTGACCAGGAAAAAATTCATGTTGTAATCAGTGCATTAACGGGAGAAGCAAAAAGGTGGGGGTTGAATCTGGATACAAACCAGATGTCTTTTGAAAATTTTAAGCAAAAATTTATTGACGAGTACTGGTCAGAACAAAAACAAGACCTGTTGTGGCGTGGCCAGGTTGTATGATATCAGAGGTAGACAAACCATGAAAGAGTTTTGCGAATCATGCTACAGAAAGCTGATACATCTGAAGGCTAGGAGAACTGAAGCCGAGATCGTGTGGGTTCTTTGGCAGGAACTGCATGAGGATTCTAAACGATATGTTGGGAGTACACACAGAAGTTTTTCTGTGTTTCTGGAAAGGGTAGAAGATGAAGATCACTGGCGAAGGAATCGCGAATCTCGTCCCCACAATAACAATTATTTGCGAGAAAGCAATGACCAAAACGAATGTCCTGAAAACGATAGATTTCGTGTAAACACCATTCAAAGAGATCGTGCGAGAGGTAGAGGAAATTATACGACGGGTGGCAGAGGATACATGGCGCGGAATTTCCAAACTATAGACGAAAAGGAAAACTGAAAACCGCGTGTGTTACGGGCCGGGTTCACGCGGAAACCGGTTTTGGGTCCAAAGAAAAGATGTCAAATAATAAATTCGAGAAGGAAAGATGTAAAATACGGGGCAGGAAGGTTAAGGACGCGCCTACGGAGGGCGGGCGCGGAGTGATACATAGTGACGTTCCCAGTGCGAAGTCACGTGACCGTTTGTGCTCGGGACAGCGCTTGCCGGAGCAACTTACATTGCACTTGGCAGCACACACAAATGGCAGACGTCGGAACAAGATGGCTGCCGTAGAGAGAAACCGAAGAGGCGGGATCGGACACTTCAGTTGGCCGGTTTCAGTAATAGATGAATGTAAAAATGGAAATAAAGGTAATATGTCATATGATAAAGATAACTCAATATCGGAATCGTGCGAAAAGGCATCATTAAAGAACGAAAGGGAGCCAGAAAAGGCGAATGAAACGGAAAATATTTGTGCTGTTACTGATGTATATGAGATAAAAGACGTAGATGTGGGGGAGGCTAGGATGAATAAAGAGGAAAGGAAGGTAGAATATGCCACGCAAAAGCTGTGTGCACAATTAATAATAGGTGAAAGTGATGTAAAGCAGGATGTTAGTAAACATGACATTATAAGCAGTGCAGATGAAATTATTGTTAATGGAAATGTGTTTAATGATTTTAATGCAGAATGGCCTAGTAGGAATTTCGCACGATTACCTGAGAATGATAACAAAAGGGGAAAATGAAATGGAGGTTATCGAAGTATATGACGATTATACTAAGTATGAAGTTAAGGCTGAAATCGTTCAAAGTGATACAACAGAAGTGCCTGACCGTCCAAACGATGTGCATTGAGTAGAAAATGAGTCGAAAAACGAAGTGGCTGAAACATCTAGTGATAATCTGCTCCACTGTCTAAAAGTTGCTTTCCTGCTCGAATCCGATAACGAAACAGAACCTAGTGATAGCTCAGACGAAGGAGAGACTACAGATTCAGATACAGATGAGTTTTCGGAGGTAGTCAAACACAATTATACCTTTACTGAAAGAGGTTACGAAAAAGTTAATGACATATTTTCCAGACAAAATCCGGAATGTGTAACCGAAACAAAACCGAAAGAGCCGCCAGATGACACTATATTAGGGCAAGCTTTGCTTAATGAAATGGAAGAAATAGATTTACAGGAACCTAAAGAACGTCCAGATATAAATATAGTTGAACGTGAACTGTTGAAGATCTGTAAAGATATAGAGGTCAACAAACCCAAAAAAACACCTGATATACAACATAAATCAATAGGTAATATTTCCTGGAAAGACATTATGGTTGAGCAGGATCTGTTATGGGAAGAACAGGAGGAAAAGGAGCACAGAATTATTAAACAAACTATAATACCTGTAAATGTTTATAACACTGAGCTGCAAGTGCTTTTAGACACAGGATCCCAAATCAGTGCCATATCAGAATCTTTCTTTGATCATATTTCATGTAAACCAGGACTAGTAATAATGTCTGTTAGTGGAGTAAAAATTATAGGAGCTACTCGTAGGTCCAGCAAGCCCATTCAAAAACAAGTATTGATGGACTTTGAAATAGGAAGTCAAAAATTTGAACATGATTTTTTAGTGGTCCCTGAACTAAGTGCTGAAATGATTCTAGGTATTGATTGGCTAGACAAGGAAATAGTAATTTTAGATTGTGGTAGTGGAACTGTTACGATTAATAGGGGAACCAAAACAATACAAATTAAATTTGAAGGTGACAACCAGGTCCAAGATGTTAATGTAGAACCCATATTGTTAAAAATAGAATCTGAAAACGATGGTTTATCCCAATTATATGAAATATACCATGTGAAAGATTTATTGCAGAATGATAAAAAAAACTGACAGGTTGAGGGACATTATTGATGCCATCCAAGAGATCTCATGTGAACAGAAAGAGGATTTATTTAATATCTTGAATAATAATAAGGAAGTCTTCTCTGATAAACCAGGTGTCGTAAATAACTTTGAATACCATATGGATGTCCTGGAACATGAACCATTCTTTGTCAGACCATATCCAATACCTATAGCTAAGAAAAAAGCAGTACAAGCTGAAATTGATAAAATGTTGGAATGGGGGGGGGGGGTAATTGAGAGAAGCAATAGTGAATACAATAGTCCACTTATTATAGTCAATAAGAAGGATGGAGACGTAAGAGTAGTCATTGATGCACGGACACTGAATAAAATTGTCAGGAGAGAAGTAGACAGACCTGAAAATTTAGATGATTTTCCATAATGTAAAATACCTAACCACTTTAGACCTCACTGCCGGATATTGGCAAATCCCATTACACAAAGATTCTAGGAAATATACAGCTTTTTTGTTTGCAGGAAAATATTACCAATACAAAGTTGTACCATTTGGTTTAAATACCTCTGTTTCTACACTCCTGGAAATGGAAAAAAGAACACATTGACACCGGTGTGTCAGACCCACCATACTTGCTCCGGACACTGCAAGAGGGCTGTACAAGCAATGATCACACGCACGGCACAGCGGACACACCAGGAACCGCGGTGTTGGCTGTCGAATGGCGCTAGCTGTGCAGCATTTGTGCACCGCCGCCGTCAGTGTCAGCCAGTTTGCCGTGGCATACGGAGCTCCATCGCAGTCTTTAACACTGGTAGCATGCCGTGACAGCGTGGACGTGAACCGTATGTGCAGTTGACGGACTTTGAGCGAGGGCGTATAGTGGGCATGCGGGAGGCCGGGTGGACGTACCGCCGAATTGCTCAACACGTGGGGCGTGAGGTCTCCACAGTACATCGATGTTGTCGCCAGTGGTCGGCGGAAGGTGCACGTGCCCGTCGACCTGGGACCGGACCGCAGCGACGCACGGATGCACGCCAAGACCGTAGGATCCTACGCAGTGCCGTAGGGGTCCACACCGCCACTTCCCAGCAAATTAGGGACACTGTTGCTCCTGGGGTATCGGCGAGGACCATTCGCAACCGTCTCCATGAAGCTGGGCTATGGTCCCACACACCGTTAGGCCGTCTTCCGCTCACGCCCCAACATCGTGCAGCCCGCCTCCAGTGGTGTCGCGACAGGCGTGAATGGAGGGATGAATGGAGACGTGTCGTCTTCAGCGATGAGAGACGCTTCTGCCTTGGTGCCAATGATGGTCGTATGCGTGTTTGGCGCCGTGCAGGTGAGCGCCACAATCAGGACTGCATACGACCGAGGCACACAGGGCCAACACCCGGCATCATGGTGTGGGGAGCGATCTCCTACACTGGCCGTACACCACTGGTGATCGTCGAGGGGACACTGAATAGTGCACGGTACATCCAAACCGTCATCGAACCCATCGTTCTACCATTCCTAGACCGGCAAGGGAACTTGCTGTTCCAACAGGACAATGCACGTCCGCATGTATCCCGTGCCACCCAACGTGCTCTAGAAGGTGTAAGTCAACTACCCTGGCCAGCAAGATCTCCGGATCTGTCCCCCATTGAGCATGTTTGGGACTGGATGAAGCGTCGTCTCACGTGGTCTGCACGTCCAGCACGAACGCTGGTCCAACTGAGGCGCCAGGTGGAAATGGCATGGCAAGCCGTTCCACAGGACTACATCCAGCATCTCTACGATCGTCTCCATGGGAGAATAGCAGCCTGCATTGCTG
The DNA here is from genome assembly GCF_023898315.1 of Schistocerca nitens. Classification (NCBI taxonomy): domain Eukaryota; kingdom Metazoa; phylum Arthropoda; class Insecta; order Orthoptera; family Acrididae; genus Schistocerca; species Schistocerca nitens. Next base: position 527,606,760 of record NC_064620.1, read on the forward strand.
CGAAAGGTGGATATACACTGTACTAGTGCCGACATTGTGCATGCTCTGTTGCCTGTGTCTATGTGCCTGTGGTTCTGTCAGTGTGATCATGTGATGTATCTGACCCCAGGAATGTGTCAATAAAGTTTCCCCTTCCAGGGACAATGAATTCACGGTGTTCTTATTTCAATTTCCAGGAGTGTATTTTCATTAGTGCTTTGGATTCTGTGTTAGGAAAAGAACTTTGTGCCAGATTAACTGTATATGTAGATGACCTATTGATTGCTACTGATGACTGGGAGGAGCATTGTGACCTGTTAAACAAAACCTTTAATGCTCTTCAAGCAGGGGGCATGACTTTAAAGTTAAAAAAGTGTGAATTTGTGAGACAAGAAATTAAATTTTTAGGACACATAATAACCACATCTGGAATTGGTAAAGACCCAGAAAAGCTTAATGCTATTGAAAAGTGCCCTCCTCCAAAGAACAGGAAACAATTAAAAGCGTTTTAAGGTCTTTGTGGGTTTTACCACAAATTTGCGAAGGGGCAAGCTTTTAACAGCCCACATTTTAATAGCTTGTTGAAGAAAAATAATGTATATGTTTGGACATCTGAATGTCAGAAAGATTTTGAAAATTTGAAAACTGAGTTAGTAAGGGAAAACATTTTACATCATCCAGTTTTAAGTGAGCCATTCCACATGATTACAGACAGTAGTGCTTATGGTATCGGTGTTGAAATATTTCAGGAAAACACAGAATCTTGGGAAACAGAACATAAGACCATTGCTTTTTCTAGTAGGACTTTAACTAAATATGACAAAAACTATGCTATTTCATAGAAAGAGTCCTTAGCAATCATTTGGGGATTAAAGAAATTTAGGATTTATTTATGGGGACATAAAACTATAATTCATACAGACCACAAGGCATTAACCTTTTTGAAAAACTGTCGACTGTTTACAGGCAGATTGAGTCGATGGGCCCTGTACTTACAACAGTTTGATTATGAGATATTGTATATTAAAGGTAGTGACAATTATGTAGCTGATGCTTTATCACGGTTGCCTGAGGGTATGTACAAGTTACCAAGGGAATGTAGTGAAGATAGCAAATTTCAAATAAGATATATTAAGGAGGTTCCAGGTAGGAAAAGAATTGAGCAAATTTGTAAAAGCATGAGGTTCCACCAGAATGAGGATGAAATATGGAAGTCAGTGAAAGTTAATTTTAGTAACCCTAACTTCCCACAAATCAGTAGATTTTACAGTATATTTAATGCAGTTTTATACAGGAGAAAGAATACCAGTACTGAAGGATGGAAGGTTTGTTGGCCTAGGCAATTTGAGACTGAAGTGATTGATTGTTTTCATCTTGCCTTAGGGCATTGTGGTCCCAAAAAGTATACTGAAAAATTAACTGATGTGGTCATGATTAATGTAGGTGCTACTAAGGAAATTACTGATAGAATAAGATCTTGTGATGTATGTCAGAGGGCAAAAGTAACAAATAAAGTAAATCAAGGTTTCATACAGAATACAGTACCAGAGGACACATTAGAATTACTGTTAGTGGATTTGTATGGTCCTTTACCTAAAACCTCAGGTAATTGGTCTTACATTGTTGTAGTGTTGGAAGTGTTCTCTAAATTTATTAAATTATATCCAATCAGGAAAGCCACTGCTAAAGCAGTCTTTAGCAAGATGACTGAGTATTTTAACACCATCGGTAAACCTAAGGCAGATTTGTCTGACAATCTCAAAAATCTGGAAGGAAGACATGAAGCAACATGATGTTCAAGTTAAATATATTTCAGCTTACCACCCGGCTAGTAACCCGGTCTAAAGACATATGTGTGAGTTAGGAAGGTTAGGTAGAACCTACTGTCACCATAACCATAAGGCTTGGGGCATATTTGTAACAATTCCCACCTATTGTAGGAATTAACCTGCATGAGAAAAAAGACTTAGTTAAGAAAAGAATGAAAGAGAAAGTGGCTGCTAGATCCAAAAGGTATGACAATAACCTTAAAACAACTAAATTTAAGCTTGAAGATTATGTCTTAGTGAAGACCCATGAAAAATCTAGTGAAATTAATAATGAAATTTCTAAATTCAAATACATTTACAATGGGCCTTTTGAAGTGCTAGGAACTCCACATGCAAATGCTTATTTTCTTGTGTACCCTAGGTCAATGAAGCCTTTAGTAGTTAGAAATATAGTTGACCTGAAGTTGTATGTCCACAGAAACCAATGATGAATGAAATGTGGAACCCTCAGGGGACAATGCACTCTTTGCATTGTCAGGTGTCTGACGAGCACCAGGTGCCTTAGTCGTTGCCAGCACTACTTCCGTTTCCTTTTGTGCTGCCAACCTTCCTCTTCATCATTCAGAACTTTTACTATCTTCTTTCCTTCTTCTCTATCAGAGTAAACTGAAAAGTGGAGAAATAAGGTAAGATACTGTGTATTGTTTGTGGACAAGTAAATGAATAATTAAACTGGGTACACTAGAAAATGACCAAGAATAATGAAAGTATAGTGGGTATTGTAAAGGAAAAGTGTAATGGAAAAGTAATTGGAAAGATGAATATGGATGAGAAAAGGTAAGAATACTGAAAACAAGGTAAATGAATACTATAATATGACTGAATGTAAATGTTTTTTTTTTTGAAAATACAGATAAATATGATGTTGAAAAACTATATGTGTGTTTAAAACTGAGGAGAGAAACCTGACTAATATGTGTAAAGTAGATATAAGATATATGTGTCTAGTGCCACAAAGAGTTGGCAGGAATCACTTGCACTAGTATATAAAATTTTTGTCCTGATCTTGACGTATGTCATAAAGAAATATTACTGAGTGAGAAAGAGGGGAGAAAAGCCATAGATCTGGGGACTCTCAAATAACTATTGAACATTGTCATTATACCAAAAATATCATTTAAAATTTATTTGATTACTGTGTTATTATCTGATTTTGTCATGGTGTAAAGAAATATTTAATGTTACCAGTGTCTAATTGATGTTTCAAAGTTGCAGGTTTTATGTTTTATACTGTTAATGAAAATTGTACAAAAAATATGACATAATGATGAAAAAAACTTGGAGATGGTGACAATAAACTGCCCAAAACTATGTTGTTGCACAGAAAAATGAGACAAAAGAATAAAAATGCTGTGGTCCTGAAGTTGAGGGCTACTAAATATGCTGTGTGAGCAGTAGCCAAAGGACTTGCCATCATGGAGCTAGAAGTTGATAAGTGGTCACGAACTGCCAAACCTAGAGGAGGGGGCAGTGTATTAATTTAAAAATGTGTCTTTTAGTGTTCTTAGTCTAAAATGTGTTTATGTGCTTAAATGTTTACATACAAAGACTGCCAAACCAATAATGGGTAAATTGTGTAACATAGACTGCTAGTGCTGAGGCAAGCAGTGAAGTAAGTTAGGTTTTTTGAGAAATATGTTATAGACTGACTATTCTTACTGAAGGCAGTGAAAAAGTATTATAAAATGTATTTCGAATCTTTTTCAAATAGCTGTAGATGTTTTCAGATAAAGTTTTTTGAAATAACTTAAGTTTGGGACTGCTTTGTTTTAAAACACAGCAGTGATGATTAAAGATAGGGTCTGAATAGGTTAGTGCACTTATGTGCAACAAACATTTTGGACTGCTACTAATGAAGAGCAATTTTAAAGTTAAAAAGAATTTTTGAAACAAAAACCTTGAAAAGTTAATATTGTGTTTAAGGAGTCAGTTGGAAAAAAGTTCTCATAGCTGTTTTGTGTAAAAATTTGTACATATGTGAATGCAAACTGAAATTTTCAACATTTCATTTAATGCTGAACCTTGTAACATGTACTGTGATCATGATTATGCTTATGTGTTTGTGAATATTTACATTCTTTGAAAATATTGAAAGACAAATTTCTGTTTTGTTGAGTTAGAACGTTCTATGTTGTTGTATATGTGTATTTTTGTACACAAAACTTTCGTTTTAAATAGTAAAGTATTTAATTGAGAAAGAGACTTAACCTATATCCAATTAATGATTCTGCAGTGAATAGTAATAATAACGTTATAAAGACCATTCAGTTTGTGTAAGCCCTGAAAGCAATAGTGTGTTTCGGTATCTGGTATAATTATGCAAATAGTTTGTGCTGCTCTAACTGTTAGTTTCAATCTTACCGTAAACATATGTATGTGTCAGAGTTCACTGCACTCGCGTGTGACAAAGTATAGGTTGTGTTTATCTATTAAAGTTACTAATAACTAGTTTCTTGAACGAGAATGTTAATGATTTTCTTGCCTAGTTAGGCTGGCGACCGTTTTCTTTGTCCGTTAAACAGTGCAGATAGGCAAAATTTTGTTTGTTACTGTTCAAATATTTACATAATTCTGACTTTCATTTTCCGATAAGCCACCTCCATTAGGTGCAACACGGTAAACAAAACAAAATTCCTCTCACAGGGTAACACTGCTCTGTTGCGTTGTACCATAACTGCTTTAATAAAAAGTTTTATTTCACAACCTGCTTCCAGCTTTAAGGTTATGGTACAGCTGTAGCAGACGGTAGTGTTGTAAGCTGTCGGCGCTCTATAATACCATTTTTTCACGGAACTTTGTAGTTTTAATTGAACAAAATGGACTATGGCGTGCAGACTGTGACAAGTTATGCATATGATGTGGGAATAAAATGAGGGATGGTTTCAAATGTGAGCCGGCCGTCATGCCGAGTGGTTCTAGGCGCTTCAGTCCGGGACCGCGCTGCTGCTATGGTCGTAGTTTCGAATCCTGCCTCGGGCATGATTGTGTGTGATGTCCTTGGGTTAGTTAGGTTTAAGTAGTTCTAAGTCTAGGGGACTGATGACCTCAGATGTTAAGTCCCATACTGCTCAGAGCCATTTGAACCATTTTTCAAATGTGAATCTCTCACTCTACAGCAGGGTGTGCGCTGTTTTTGAAACTTCCTGGTAGATTAACACTCTGTGCCGGACAGAGACTCGAACCAGGAAAATTACCTTTCACGGGTAATGTTCCTACCAACAGAGCAATGCAGGTACGCCTCGTGACCCATTACTATTCATACTAGTCTAACACTGTCCTGAAACGTTTTTCAAGCTTCTGTGAGGGAATTAATCTGTCAGGAAGTTTCATTCAAGAAACTCTAAGAAAAATGTCACCTTTTCAATTCATATGAAAGTAGTGTCTTTACATCGATTGACTGCACAGTTTCTGTACTGAATTCTGCTTATCGATGTGTGATAGAATGTTTTATTGCGCAAACATTCTTTTTACTGAATGAGATTTTCACTCTGCAGCCGAGTGTGCGCTGAAATGAAACTTCCTGGCAGATTAAAACTGTGTGCCGCACCGAGACTCGAACTCGGGACCTGGTAGAAGTAAAGCTGTGAGGACGGGGCGTGAGTCGTGCTTGGGTAGCTCAGTTAGTAGAGCACTTGCCCGTGAAAGGCAAAGATCCCTAGCTCGAGTCTCGGTCCGGCACACAGTTTTAATCTGCCAGGAAGTTTCATTCTTTTTACTTTCAATATGATGCCTCCAGATTCGAAAGATTATAGCCGACGTCCTATCGTTGAAGAGGGCTAGTATCAATGAGACAGGTTACTTTATAGGTATATTTGTGTTTTTGACCTGCACATAACACACATCTACGTACCTTGTTACTTGGTGGTTCATAACAATCATGCACTCTGTTATCGTCAAGAGTGACACAGCCGTACCACAACGTCGTTATTTTTAACCTATTGTTACGTCGTAATACACTCCTGGAAATGGAAAAAAGAACACATTGACACCGGTGTGTCAGACCCACCATACTTGCTCCGGACACTGCGAGAGGGCTGTACAAGCAATGATCACACGCACGGCACAGCGGACACACCAGGACCCGCGGTGTTGGCCGTCGAATGGCGCTAGCTGTGCAGCATTTGTGCACCGCCGCCGTCAGTGTCAGCCAGTTTGCCGTGGCATACGGAGCTCCATCGCAGTCTTTAACACTGGTAGCATGCCGTGACAGCGTGGACGTGAACCGTATGTGCAGTTGACGGACTTTGAGCGAGGGCGTATAGTGGGCATGCGGGAGGCCGGGTGGACGTACCGCCGAATTGCTCAACACGTGGGGCGTGAGGTCTCCACAGTACATCGATGTTGTCGCCAGTGGTCGGCGGAAGGTGCACGTGCCCGTCGACCTGGGACCGGACCGCAGCGACGCACGGATGCACGCCAAGACCGTAGGATCCTACGCAGTGCCGTAGGGGTCCGCACCGCCACTTCCCAGCAAATTAGGGACACTGTTGCTCCTGGGGTATCGGCGAGGACCATTCGCAACCGTCTCCATGAAGCTGGGCTACGGTCCCACACACCGTTAGGCCGTCTTCCGCTCACGCCCCAACATCGTGCAGCCCGCCTCCAGTGGTGTCGCGACAGGCGTGAATGGAGGGACGAATGGAGACGTGTCGTCTTCAGCGATGAGAGACGCTTCTGCCTTGGTGCCAATGATGGTCGTATGCGTGTTTGGCGCCGTGCAGGTGAGCGCCACAATCAGGACTGCATACGACCGAGGCACACAGGGCCAACACCCGGCATCATGGTGTGGGGAGCGATCTCCTACACTGGCCGTACACCACTGGTGATCGTCGAGGGGACACTGAATAGTGCACGGTACATCCAAACCGTCATCGAACCCATCGTTCTACCATTCCTAGACCGGCAAGGGAACTTGCTGTTCCAACAGGACAATGCACGTCCGCATGTATCCCGTGCCACCCAACGTGCTCTAGAAGGTGTAAGTCAACTACCCTGGCCAGCAAGATCTCCGGATCTGTCCCCCATTGAGCATGTTTGGGACTGGGTGAAGCGTCGTCTCACGCGGTCTGCACGTCCAGCACGAACGCTGGTCCAACTGAGGCGCCAGGTGGAAATGGCATGGCAAGCCGTTCCACAGGACTACATCCAGCATCTCTACGATCGTCTCCATGGGAGAATAGCAGCCTGCATTGCTGCGAAAGGTGGATATACACTGTACTAGTGCCGACATTGTGCATGCTCTGTTGCCTGTGTCTATGTGCCTGTGGTTCTGTCAGTGTGATCATGTGATGTATCTGACCCCAGGAATGTGTCAATAAAGTTTCCCCTTCCTGGGACAATGAATTCACGGTGTTCTTATTTCAATTTCCAGGAGTGTATGATGTCAAATGTTCATCTACATCGATAGTCTGCTAGCCACCGTACGGTACTTGGCGAAGGGTACTCTTTACCGCTACTAGTCTTTTCCTTTCTTGTTCCACTCGCAGATAGAGCAAGGGAGAAACGACTGTCTGTATGCCTCCGTATGAGCCCTAACTTCTCGTGTCTTAACTTCGTGGTCATTACGCGCATTGTATCTTGGCGGCAGCAGAATGGCTCTGCAGTCGGCTTCAGATGACGGTTCTCTAAATTTTCTCAGTAGTGTGCTTCGAAAAGGTCCGCCCCGATAGCTGAGTGGTCAGAGCGGCGGTCTGTAACGCCAAGGGGCCCGGGTTCGATTCCCGGGTGGGTCGGAGATTTTCTCCGCTCAGGGACCGGGTGTAGTGTTGTACTCATTATCATTGCATTATCATCAGTGGAAGGCAACGGGAAACCACCACTGGAATCACTCACGTAGAATCTCATGCGGTGGACCTCTCTGAAGAGGCTTCACCCATGACAAGACCTGCCGTAAGGCAGAACACAAGTTTCTTCGAAAAGAACGTCACCTTCCGTCCAGGGATTCCCATTTGAGTTCCCGAAGCAACACTTACGTGTCGTTCGAACCTACCGCTTACAAATCTAGCAGCCCGCCTCTGAACTGCTTCAATGTTATATTTGACAATGGCACGCTAGTGCGATGACAACAGTTACAGCTAAAATTGGGAAATGACGTCGTTTAAAGAATTAATAGGAATTTGGACTAGTAATAGAAGAAGTTGATAGTCTTAACAGTATTATACAGAACACATACTGTACAGCGATAACTAGAGGAGATGTAAACTGGTGCCGGTTTTAGAGCCAGAAAGTTAAATAAGCCAATCTAACGTGTATTCACGTAACCAGCTGCTTCCATTCTCTTTTTGAATGTTTTGAGCTTGTCGTTCTTTCGCAGTAAGAGGCAGGGACTGTCCCATAAGCTTAACTGTGTTGTTTCAAGGCCGTTCATAAAACGAGAGGTTGTAACATCCCCTTAGAAAAATTAGTGAATTACTGTGCTGATAAACCTCTTACGTTATTTGATTTTCAAACAGCTGAGCACAACTGAACATACTCAGTCATTTCTCTCGTTACTTATTCTGATAAACACTAAACTGACACAATATTTTTAGCGCAAGGCAATCTGACTTTCAATAATCCCCACAAAAGAACTGCCCTGACTAACAATAACCTATACCTTTCATGAATCACTTACCTCACAAAAATCTTCGTTACTCCAACTACTGCAGTACAGCGAGCGCCAATACTGCCAGCTAAATAAAAGATTCTAACTACTGAAGGCACTAACGACTGATAGATATAGTTAGCAAATGAAAGATTTTGATAGAGAACAAACAATGTATTTACCTTAATAAGTCAATTTATATATATATATATATATATATATATATATATATATATATATATAAAATCAGTTCCCCAGCCGCGGTGGTCTAGCGGTTCTAGGCGCACAGTCCGGAACCGCGCGACTGCTACGGTCGCAGGTTCGAATCCTGCCTCGGGCATGGATGTGATGTCCTTAGGTTAGTTAGGTTTAAGTAGTTCTAAGTTCTAGGGGACTGATGACCACAGTAGTTAAGTCCCATAGTGCTCAGAGCCATTTGAACCATTTTTTATAATCAGTTCATAATATACAGTATCACAAATTTACTCTTTCTGATGGACACACGTCCAGATCGTCCGCTCTCAAAATTCTGCCATCTCTCTCCCCACATCCACCACTGCTGGCGGCTCACCTCCAACTGCGCAACGCTACGTGCTGTTCACATCCAGCTGCCCAACACTACAGTAGCAAATATTCCAACAGTGCAAACCAGCCACAGACTTCACACAGCACAGTCAGTGATTATCATATAGAGCGCTACGTGGCGTTACCAACATAAAAACCTAAACAGCCTACTTACAAGGTGAGTACGTCAAGGAAGGTGCACATTAGATTCAACATTTGTAACAGCGTTTTCAGAGGAGGAATACGAAATGCTGATCAATTAATTGCACAGACACAGAGATGGAAGCGCGAAAGATGACAAGATCTGTCAACTTAGGAAAGGAGAAGATCAATAAGTGATGCATTATACGTTTTGAGCAGAGTCGACATTCTTTCCATTTCCACAGTTATTGCGAAGATGTTGCCACCAGCAGGTGGCGCAACTGAATTTTCATCCTATTTTCCAAGAGACAGCGTGTCCTTCAATGTTTCAGTGCTAGAATCTGCTAGTTTTCAAACACGATAAAAATTAGAAGAATAATTGTACACCAAAAGTGACTGACAAAACAGATGTTTCCTGAGCAACATGCTTTCACCACAAGACAAAATCGAATCGCATGACGGTAATTGTAGTGAGGAGTACAGCGACAGAACAAACAAGGTATTTCTCCAGCTGAAATACGGGCCACACACTTACGTGTACGGTAATCTTCTGTGCCAACTGGAAGAGGGATAACAGGAGACGTTTGCTCTGTGGTGCATAAAACATTCAGTGAGAGAGCACGGCCGTGGGGCGCGTTGCGTGAGCTGAGGAAACCCCTGGCAAACACAACGAATAGCTCACTTCGTAACTGGCCCCACGACAAGAAATATCGAGAAAGTTTGGCTCTGCCTAATGCATCTGAAGAAGGCCTGCTCTCTATCTGCAAACTCTCTAATTGAAACTGTTTGTGCTGTGCGTGTATGACGGAATTCATTATCGCTCACGTGGGTTGTAAGGTGGCGTGGGGCTCCTTCATTTCTTACATATTCTGACATCACCATCGTATTCTGCGTAACAAGATCTACAAACTCATCAAATAATATTTGGGAAAGGCAGTCAGATCCTGCAAATCCTATATCTCTCCTACATTAAAATTCACATATTCCTAGCCCAAGAAGAACAGAAGAATGCAAGAAAGAAGATAAGACCAGAAGACGCAAGACGAAGAAGGGCAGAAGAGAGCAAGATACCTTTCTCTCCTATCCTAAAAATTATTACAAACGTCTTTCCATGAAATTTGAGGAATGGTAACCACTACAGACATCTCTCAAAAACATAAATCTTGCATAGTCAAAAGAATGCGAACGAACATCAAACAGCATATTAACCTTGTACCAACAAACATGATCAAGAAATGGATTAAGCTAAATGAACATCATTCTCCCTACCACATCACCGAACGGCCAGACCGAACCAGATGTGGAGTACCAAGTTGTCACTGCACATATAATGGGTGACAGTCGTCAGCAAACATCAACTTACTACAATCATTGAACTGCCATACCACACCAGGTGTGATACTAAAGGAGTACAAGGACATTACTGTATATTCAGTAAACCACAGTCATCAACAACCATCGGTTAGAAGTACCACTTCATGATGACAACATCAACAAATAAGACCCGGCATCGCATGCTATAGTGCTTCTCACATGATTTGTGACACCCATATAAATGAGTTGACGCCTTCCAGTACTTCAATGGGGATCGTCGAGCACAGAAACGGACAGAGCAGCACAAAACGAAAAGACTATTTCGAAAAATAAATAAATTCTCTATATATTAAAACAAGCATAGATTTATGACAATTATAATGTGATATTTTCCTTCTCTTTCTCTGTAAAAGTAATTATTTTTGTTATATACAAGGGTGAGTCAAATGAAAACCTTAAATCTGTAATAACAAAT